>NC_052058.2:155795733-156102161 GCF_903992535.2 Arvicola amphibius
GGTGATGATAGTTGGGGACAAATGTCAGCCCAGACATAAGTGCAGTGGTGTTTGCTTTGAGCAACGTAAGAACACAGTGTGGTTCGAAGCTTTTTATCCAACAGTATGTCTTTCAGTTTTTTACAGATCAATAGTATACTTCCTCACATTCATTTGAATGCCTTTGGTGAATAATTATGCCATAATTTCCTCAGTTTTGACTAATAGGCTTGTGCTGTATTTTAACACTTTTGATGATATTAGCAAAGGTGTAATGAAAAATATTATACCTATTTTGACTGGTTGTATTACTCTTACCATATTAATTTGTTTTTATTTAGGTTCCAAGCAGGAGAACAAGAAGATTATTGGATAAAAGTAAGACGTTCCACATCACCTGTGGCATAACTATCTGTATTTTCTCAGGTGAGAAAGTTGAAAATCATCATTTTTGTTCAGAATTGTCCATCTTACCAATGTAGAATATTTGATTTCCTCTGTATGTTTCCTCCTACCATAAGCTTATTTAGTGATTTTCTAATTATGTGTTTTAGTCACTCTTTTTGTGAGTCTAAAGACAGTTGTGAAAGGCACTAAAAATTAAATTACATTGAGTCAAATATTAATTTATTGATTCCATGTAACTTATATAAAATTAATAACATTCCTCACAGAATTAGAGAATATAATGCAACAAATTATGTGGAAATGAGAAGAAGAAACAAAAACAGGCTGAGCAGCCAAAGCACACTCATCATAAGCAAAAGGAACAAACATGGAAGCATTATGATCTCTAACTCCAATTTTGATTCAGTTTATTTTAAAAGAATAGTAATCAAATAAGATGATGCAGGGCCAAAGAGATAACTTGAGTTCTCAGTACCCACACTGGGTGTATCACAACTGCCTGTATCTCTAGATTCAGGGGATCCAACACATTTTGATGGTTTCTCCAGGCACACACAGTCATTTGGTGTAAGTATACACAGACTTAAATGTACACATAAATATAATTTTTTAAAAAAGAGAACATGATATTAACATATTTAAAAAAGATCTATAGAGTCTCCAAGATGACTCCGTGAGTAAAAGCATGTTTCACACAGGCCTCTTGACCTTGAGTTTGACCAGAACCCACACAATAGCCAGATGCAGTGGTATGGATCAGTTGTCCCAGAACTCTTCTCGCTAGATCAGAGATAGGAGAATAGCTGGAAGCTCACGTGGCTAGCTAGTTGGCTTAGATTTTGTTGTGCAACAGAAAGAAAAGAGATCTTGCCTCAGCAAAGTGGAAGGTAGAAGCTGACTCTTCAAAGTTGTCCTCAGACCTCCACATATGTTTTGTGTCATGTATGTGCACAGAGACTAGAAGTATGTTATTTAATTAAAAACAAAAGAAGATACACAGACAATGAGACAGAATAGTGTGCCAAGAAACAATGCCCATGCAACTGCAGCCAAGCGATTCCCTACATAGTTGCCGAAAACATATCGGATGAATGAGAACCTTGCCGTTGTGTACCTGCTGTGTTCACATAATTCTCACCCCAAATAAAAGTCAACTCAAATGGAGAACAAAGACTTACATTTTAGATAGAAAAATATAGGGATTAGAGAGATGGCTCAGAATTAATGGAAACTGCCCAGTCATGAAGACTGGAGTTCGAATCCACATCTTATATCTCACAAAATCAGTAACTCCAGCCCCAAGGGTTCTAGAACTGGCTTAAGGCCTCCGTGAGCATTTGCTCATACATACAATTGTGCATACACTCATGCAGATACACACATTAATAAGAATAAATCAAAATCTTTAAAAAGAAGTGTAATCCTGAAACTCCGAGAAGACAACAGGGGAAACACCTCAAGGCATCAGTGTGTGTTGACTTTTTTATGGTCTTAATAGTCAGTTGTTCCAGAACCATTTGTTGAAACCTGACTTTTTCCCCATTTGTTTCTTGTTAAATCATTAGTGGATTATATTTGAGTCATATTTTGGATTCTCTATTCCATTGTTCCATTTGTATGTTTTTCTGCCAGGACCACACTCTTCTTGAGTACTGTAACTTCATGGCAATTTGTGAATCTTTCTGTTTTTAATGCAACCCTTTCTTCATGCCCAACTTGACTGCCTAACTTATAAGTCCTAAAAATAAACCTCTAAGATATTTGGCATTCTAAGCCTCTCTTAACTTGTTGGTTTCTGGGGGTAATCTGTAGGTCTTTGTGTTTCTTATTTCATAGTCCAAGTTTCAGGAACTGCAAGCTTCTCTAGTTTCCAGGCAATGTTTTCCATTAAACCAGGAAGCTTCATATGTTATTTTAAACTGTAATGGTTTGTTAGCAAGCACAGAAAATTTATGTCTTTCTTTTACTGCACAGATAAATTTAAGGCTAGTAGACAGGTTATGGGGTCAAAGTACATGAGTTTCTTTATCTAATGCATTATGGGAGAATGCTAATTTATACCTCACTTAAATTACAAAATGAGCCTGGGGAAGGAGGACATATAGCAGCCTCATTGAACAGATCCTTTGCTCCCTGCTTTCCCATCTTTAGATAATTTTCTACCCTGGCTATGACAAAATGAGTTATCTTGAACTTCTAGTATTTCCCTGACACACACATCTTTTATTTGCCCTCAGAGTTAGGTGGGCACTGTGTTAGAAGTGCTGTTACAGGTGGGATATTTGTCAAGTGGTGATCACTGTTTTCTCTAGATTTTCTTCCATGACATGCCTCTCAACACTTTACTGTTGGGCTTAAAGAATTATCTAGTCATTGTGAAAAATTCAGCTGGTTAAAAGCCATTCACCAGGTTGAGATTTGGGGATGAATGGCAGTGAATTATATAAAATAGAGTAGGTTGGAGTTATGGGAATGATGAAGGATGTGGAACCCAAAGATATCCAGGAACCAATTTAGTAAACAAATGTATGCTTGTATTGATAGACAGAGAATGTAGGAGGAAAAAGAGAGAAGGGGGAACACACACACACACACACACACACACACACACACACACACACACACACACAGAGAGAGAGAGAGAGAGAGAGAGAGAGAGAGAGAGAGAGAGAGAGAGAGAGAGAGGAGAGGAGAGATAGGAGACATTGAGTTCGAATCTTCTCTAAATTACTATGGTTATTTACTGTAGCTTTTCAAAATTTAGTAAATTATCTACATTCAGGTGATTTTTATTTTGTGTTTTAGAATAGTTTCAACCAAATATTTCGTTGCTTAGATAACTTTTGGAGTTTGTTTATGGAGAACTGTTGAATTCTAGACAAAGAACATGTGTTGAAAGCCCACTGACTTATCCCTGGTGCGTGTGGTTCCATAGGTGTGCATGTGGCTGCCCACTTGATGAATGCCCTCAACTTCTCAGTGAACTATAGTGAAGATTTCCCTGAACTGAATGCAGCACGATACCAAAATGAGGTGGGTGGTCCTTGCCCTTCCATTTTCCTTTCACTTGTCCTTAGGATAACTAATGAGGGTCTGCGATTTTTACAGAAAATTTGTACCTTGCTGCTTCTTTGAGTGCTTTTAAAATGCGGTTGTCAAGTTGAGTTTTATTCCCTTTCAATAGAAATTGCAGATAATTACTATTCTATAGTTTCCCCTGCTGAAAAATGGGAGTTTGCCGTGTCTGCTTTTTATATCCTTCCGTATCCAGAAGGTTGCCACTCAGATCTACTTTCTGACTCCCAACAGCTTTTGTCTAATTCCTCTGGGTTAGCTGTGAGTGCCAACAGTGCCAATCTCAGGTGGAAATACTTCAGTGACTCCCTTACTGTGCTGGGGGGAAAGGGCACAGCTGCAGGCGGATTATTGGTGGATACTAAATAATGAATTTATTTGACTTAGGGTGGTAGTATGTTTTTATGATTCTTTTGTTTCCATGAAGTCAGCGACCTTGAGCTGAATTTCCTAGCATGTGTTGTCTGACTTGGGGATGCTGTTCTTTCATTTCAGCTCTTTGTTCTTGAGATGAGATTGTATGTGCTCAGCCAGAGTGGATGCGCAGCACATGTAGAGCCCTCCCTAGGTCTCTGTTGCTCAGTACTTTCCCCATCATCTTCCCAGGATCAAGGCTGCAACCAAGCCAAACTGCTCGGTCTCCATGCCCTTTTATGATAAATGACAGTGACTGGCCCTCTTATTAACTGTTCCCCTCATTCCATACTCCGTTTAGTCCTTCACATACCATTAGAGCTTTCTCAGCCAACACCGTTCTAATCATTTGTTTGACTGTCCTCCTAAGAGGAAACACATGACACAGCAAATTGTAAAACTGAATACCTCAAATAATGTGTGGCGAAGCTGTTGCCTTTAGGAGCATCTGTAAACATCAGTATGATTTGGTTAGTATGACTAGGGCATGGGAATTGTTATTTTTAAAAGGATGACCAAGTGATTATATACCGGGTAAAGCCCCGAGATTCGCTGGAGAATCTAGCTTCCTAGCTAGCTGTCATGTGACAGCTCTTCACATGACATGGATCAGGCTGAGTTCTGTTTCTCTGTCTCCACCAAACTCCCTGTGCCTCCCTCTCGCCTTTCCCCACATTATCAATATTTGCTTCTTTCTAGTTCTCATTATTATCGCCTTAGCGTAGCATTTCCTTTTATGCTCCCTTTTCTATAATTCATACATCTTTAACACCTATAGTAATTTCCCTATTTTCATACTATTTGCTTATAGTTAGTTGTCCAGTATTCCACTGTCTTGGCTTTTTTTTAGTCTTTCAGATGGCAGATCGTGAGGAGGTGACAGAACATGTCTGTGTTGCCCTGGCTGTACAGGAACCCACTTTGTAGACTAGGCAGGCCTTGAACTCGCAGAGTTCCACCTGCCTTTGATTCCCTGAGTGCTGAGATTAAAGGCATGTGCCACCATGACAGGCCCGTGTTTTAGAGTTAAAAACTATTTTTTGTTGGGCATTGAACACAAAGTATTTAAAAGCTATCTTAGTTGTAGAGTCCGGACGATAATAAATTTCTAAACTTACAGTATTCTGGGCAACAATGTCCTGAGACTTAATTGAGTTGTTATTCACATTGTAAGAGTGCTGCTCTAATTTCTACTACACAGCAACAAACCTTGCAAACTTCTTGTGGAGGTTTATGCCATTAGCATTTTATTTTCCAGTGAAATATTTTATTCTTTTCTTTCCTCAGGATCCTAGGAAGCTTCTCTTCACAACTGGTAAGTTGTTACTCATTGCTCTTCCTTAGATTCACAAAGGCCTTTGGAAATTAGCATAGTCAAATTACCACATTCTACACGTGATGTTAATAGTCTAGCTATGATGCTGCAGTGCCTACTGAGGGAAGGAAACAGGTAGTTTGGAGCTCAAATAAACGAAGAGTAAAAGCAGTCAGTGACATTGGTTTGCTGTACATTCTTCGACCAGTTCTTTGAATGAAAAGACTATAACCCAGAAGACCTGCTTTGAGCTGCCACCGGTGCTGTGGAAGGTCAGATACATGTCCTGAGTACCTGCTCTCAATGTTTAGAGGGAAAACACCAGACTCTCGGCGTCAGTGCAGTTCTAAAAATTGAGTCATCTTTCACTGATAAGCAAGATTCGATCTTAAAAATCAATAAACAAGATAGTTACTTATGTTTTGGGTCTGTCTTACCTTTTCCATCTGTGATTGATTGTTCCTTTTCAAGACTACCCATTCAAGGTCATTCAGACAGGGCAGTTTGGTGCAATTATGCATTGTAAAGGCTACTAATTAATCATTTTTATATGAATAGATATAAGCAAATAAGGATACATGTGCCAATTTTCTTTTTCAAAAAATACAAGTATATGTCTTTATTATTTGAGGGGTTCAAGTACTTTCAGATAAATAAGGATAATTCATATAAACAAGTTTATGCAACTGGACTAGTGATTAATTTTAGTCTGTTTTTCCTGTGTTTTAGAATTTATGTCCATAAGTGGCTAATGGATTAGAACTTAGCTTAGTTGTTAGCCAAAAGTGTGTTAGAAGCCATTCAATGTTTCAAGGATGACTCTGTGTTTATCACTTAGAGATAAACATCTGTGCTGTATTTTCTATGTTTTTCAATCTGACTGGATTCACGACTAGACCAAGATTTTTTGATCAGCTTCATTTTTATATTAAACATGTAATGATACACTTGAAAACTCCACCAATATTTAACTGAACACAAAAGCCACCTGTTTATCTCTTTAATTTGTTGTGCAGATCTATACAAAATCCCACATAGTAAGAAACAATTTTTGCCTATTCACTTGCATTTACTAGGACCTGGGTTTCTTTAAGATAGTCTCAACCCATACCTTTTTGGTCATTCTAATTACAATGGGTTTGGGTATCTTTACAAATTGTATATTTTTCTTCTTAAGTTATCAGAATGAAATAATCTAGTTTATACGTTTTGATCAGCAGTCAGCTTTGTGAGACTGAACCCAGGGGTTGTGCATTCTGGGTAAAATGTCTGCAGCAGAAGCTCATACTCAGTAGGAGCTATGTGGACCCCTAATCATTTTGAGAGACAGAATTCTGCACACACATATTTTTGCTACCTTATTCACACTATCTAAGAAATTGAACCAGCTAAGATGAACAGCTAAAGAAAATGTGGTACATGCATGTGATTGAATTTTATCCAACCTTGGAGAAAAATAACATCAAGACATCTACAGAAAATAGGTGGAACTGAAAGTTATGGTATAATAAATATGTCAGAGAGAAAGCCTGTGTGTTTTCTCCCACAACCAAATCTACTTTAATTGTGTGTGTGTGTGTGTGTGTGTGTGTGTGTGTGTGTGCAAGGAAGTCATGGAGGGAAGGTTGGAACCCGAAAGGGTGTAATGGGGAAAAGCGGACAATAAAAACTATTTGACATGAAAGAGGAAGTGAGCGCATGGGAGGAGCCTAGGGGACCTGAGAGAGGAGAACAGGGGGAGGAAAACAGGGAGATTCAACAGGAATAAAGTATGAATGCGAATGTCATAATAGAACCCAATATGTTGTATACTGGGTTTAAAAAAAACTGCAAAAACAAATTGGGTATACAGAAAATAAAAGCAACAATAAATTTTAGATAAAAAGCTGATTTTATCAAGAGAATTAAAAATCATTGAATTTCTTCTCTGTAGTTTCCAGATGAGATTCAGTAAGCTTATGACTTTGCCAGAGGAATAATTACAAGACCACAATGTCAGACCATTTTGAAGATTCGCTGGGTGGTCATGGGCTTCTCTTTTCATCTTCCAGTCATAAGACTTAAGCCTGCTATGTTCTCCCCTTATCGTTCCAAGTTTTTCCTACATGTTTTACTTGTTCTGCTTCATGCAGGAAATTCTCTAGTCAATTTTAGGAAATATTTGAGCTCAGTGCATCTTTGTAGTTCTTCTGAGATGCTTTATTACACTAATAAGACTTGTGACTCTTCAAAGAATGCTTCTGACTCTTGAGAAACAGAAGTGAATATTTTAAGAATGAAAAACTGTGGCTGTATTCCAAATTATCCATTAAGATGGTTTGTAGACAGATGCTTATTTACTGACCAATTGTGGCAGGTCCAGACTAACACAGGAATCCTCCAAACCTAAATACTTAATGAAGGCATATTGAAATTATCAGGGAAGTCCATCGGATCACAAATTTTATATTATGTAATAATCATGGATTCTAACACATAGTTTTTGAGGTTTAAGTAGAGGGTTTTGTTGTTTGTTTGTTTTTCAAATCTTTTCATGCCTAATGTTTACTAAATCGCCCATATATGGAAAACACATTCTTTGTTTGGCTTTAATATGCATATGAATTAGTCTTTACCAAAATCAAGACTTCAAATATTTCTATTACTCTACTCTCAAATATTGTCCTTAGTAATTCCTCTTATCTTCTATCCCTTTGAGTGACTCAGCTGCTTTTCATAACTAAAAGATAACATGAAAATTCTAGACTTTCACATAAAAATTAATCAGCACACTTTTACATTTTAGTAGGTGGAAAAACTTATGGTGATGCTTAATCCAAATTACTTCTTGTTATACTGCTTATTAATTTTCTAGATATGTATAGCAATACAACTATTTCTCTACTTATCTGTTGATGTTAATGTATCTATATTCATGACTATTAAAAACAGCTATGAATATTCTCAAAAGAGTATTTAGATTGATATATGCTTTTTTTCTTTGAGTGGATATTCAGAAACAAGGTCACTTGGGGATACTGCTTTTAAATAGTCTATTGTATGTCCTTCAGGGTGAAATGGACTAATTTCCTCCCATATGGTTGGAAAGTAATCATTTACCAAGAGGAGATGGAAAAAGTGCTGTGAAATGTGTAGCATAGGAAAAAATTGCACAAAAGACATGGTTCGGGTTAGGTGCATAAGGCAAGGGCAGTTTTTCAGATGGCATTAACTCTGTGAATTTGGAAAAGAATTCACAATTTTTAAGTGCCAGAGATTAGATCCCTTGTTTTATATGTTGGCTCTTTAAAGTGAAATTTGTTTCTAACATAGCGAGTATTCTGATGTCATTATTAACTAGTTGTTGCAGACACGCTGGAACCTGAATGATGCACACATGCACCCTCTTACATGGTTTCCAGACTGTTTTGTTAGTTGTTACCTATCAGTGAATGCTTTTCTGCCCCATAGGTGATGCCTGATCAAAACGACAAGTGAGAAGTAAATATACTGCTCCAGATAGAATCTGGTGAATAATTCTTCCTTCTGGTCCAATTTTAGAGTCTCTCATATGGGAAATTTAGGACTTACTATTATTTACATGATTTTATGTATTTAAAAAATGTAGTGAGATAGGAAGAGTAATTAATTTTACAGTAATAACATGGTGAGGGATATATTTACCTTTTACCTTAGATAGTATATATCAACTATTCATTCTAGACATAGTGTACGGTCTAATGCTAAATTTGTAGCTATAAAAATATCATTAATTTTAACATGTCTGTGGGTTTTCTTTTTTATTTAAATGAATTTTATACCGTATCAGAGCAATTTTATACCATATCAGAGCATTGGTTTTATATTTTGTACATTATTTGTATGCAAACGGTTCAGAGTGTTTGGGTATGAGGGGGTAGATCAGAGGACAACTTGTGGAAGTTTTCCTACTTTCACTGTGTGAACTATGGGGCTGAAACCTAAACTGTCAAGCTTGGTGGCAAGCAGCTTTATCTGCATGTTATCTCAGAGCCCCTATCACGTGTTTGATATGAAGAGAAAATACATCTAAAAGCTTTCTGCAAGCACCAATGTAGTTAGGGTATATCATCAAAGATGGGGAAGACAGATTATAAGAACCTTAGGGCCAGGACATTTATTTCAAGGTAGTGTCTTTTATCTACAAGAGGAAAACTGCACCCATGAATCCTCAACAATATGATTGTCTAAACAAGATCTACATAATGACATACCAATGTGGATGAGGGAACGCTTACTTCCAAATGAAGAGCGACAGTCAGCTAATGGCAGCTTTCATTAAACACTAGTTCCTTTAAAATTATTCTCCTCCAAAGACTCAGGGACCCTTGCTGAAGAAGGAGTAGCGGAAAGAGTACAATTGTTGGAAGAACTGGACAGCTATGAGGAAGCAGTGTCTTCTGAGTTCAGCAAGGCAGATGCACAGGTGAACTCACAGCAATTGTAAGGGCACAGTCGAGACAAGTGAAGGCTAAAATAGGCCCAGATCCTACCATGCAGAGCGGAGTTGGGCACGGAGTTCCACCCCCAGCAGAGTGGCTATTGGCAATTCTTTGCTGCTGGAAAAGAAAGGATCAGTTTTCTCTAAAAGTATACTTCTGATAAGTCGACCACATTCCAGTAGAAAACCATGCATCTGTGAATGTTTGGGTAGTACAAATTGGCCTTGTTGGGAAAGCGGGGGAATGATGAGTGGACACAAAGCTGGGGTGAGGGGAAACAGGAGGTCTGGAGGAGTTGGGGTGGGGGGTAAATAGAAAGACAACACACTGCACAAGATTCTCAAAGCACTAAGAAAAGGTGATTCCAAGTAGTGAAGTCCAAGAAGTGATACAGAAGGGGGTGGTAGTTCCACACAAGGATAGAACAGAGTAAAGGAGCTGAGTATTGTGGTGGAAATCATGAAAATAGGGTGCTCTCGCATTAATTAATCTCATTTGGTTGGTTGTGTATGTGTAGAAGTAGGTTATGCCTTCACCATTATGAGTAGAACATCCGGCAATGCGGCTCCAGGAACGAGAGGCTGCCTTGTCTGAAATACTTTGAGGCCGTACTGATTTTCTCAACAGCTTGTTTGAGGGGTTGTATACACAGAGAAATAGGATTTAAATTGTCTTTCCGCTGAATGGCGTACTATACTTTAGACTTTAAGGTCATAATTTTTAAACTTTCTTCCCAGTATTAAGTTAAAAGGCACTTGTGAATTCTTTCACAGTTCCGGGGCTGACGGGTGTCTGCATGGTGGTGGTACTGTTCCTCATGATTACAGCTTCTACCTATGCGATAAGGTAAGTGTCAGAGTGACCATTTTGTGTGTCTCCTGGCCATGGTGTCCAGATTTCCGTCCATTTATACTCATTTCCATGCAAATAGGAAAAGTCTTGCGTGACTAAATTATTTAGACAGTGTGGTTATTCGTGGGTTCTTGTGGGTTGGTACAGTTGCAGTAGAGACATTTCTATATTTCATTTCCAGATTTTGAAAATTACATTTTACTAGTCAAAAGAAATAATATATGGGAATTTCTACTGAATACCTAGGGAAGCAGAATTCTTCAGGATTTTTCATATTAAGCATAATTGGATATAGCCCAAAGACTGCATATCCAGAGAACTTGAGAGTTCCCGGGAATATATGCTTTAAAAAATATTTTGCAGCTGGCAGTTTTCGTTTTTGACTATGATATAAAATAGTGTTTCAAGTAAAGCTCTGAAACAAAATTGACACATACTAAAATATAGAGAAACACTCTGATTAATACTGATTTTTCAAGTTAAAATATTGCGGTGGGGCTTGGGAGAAGACCCAGTTGGGAAAGTGCTTGCCACCCAAGCATGAGGTCCTGAGTGCATATCCATATTCTCAATGTATAAGTCAGGTGTAGTGCTTATGTGTGACCCCAGCACTGGCTGGAGATACCTGTAGACAGATGGATAACGGGGGTTTTCTAGACAGACACATCTGCGCATGAGCACACACACACCCCTATCCCTCCAACCCCCCCCACACACCTTAAAAAGTGTCAGATATGTGTCAGTAGCACTTACATGTATTTTTTTCTGAGTGAGCACACTCCATTTCAGAATAGAAGTGTCTCACATATCAATCAAATCAATCAAACTTTTTGCTTGGATAAAGCAAACGAGAGACAAAAAAATATCAGCAGGTCTCGTAACTTAAAAATATTTAATTATCGCATTGACTGAGATCTGAAAATTAAGGAACATATGAATGTGTATACAATGTTAAAATAATTTGAAAATAATATTTCAAAGGACTCTATTTTTATACTTTCATATTCATCTACTCATAATCATACTCCCCTCCAAGTCTTCACAGATTAGTTCTGCCATTCTGTAGTTTATTTTTCTGTACAAAACCCCTTACTCTTGGTTGTTATGCGCCATCCCACCCACGGAACTCGACACACATGAGAGTTTTAAACATTTTCTGTGTGAACATATTTTACTTTTCTCTGTCACCATGTACATACATACTTTTTAAAAGACCTATGCATGTTGAGCTTTTAGGGTTGACTTAAGGTTTTAAATAGTAAATTCTGAAACAGGTACCTGATATGTATGTTTACATACATTTTTAGATGTAAAATACTTAGCTTAAAAGGTAAGTGTGTTTTTAAACTTCTTATAGAAACTATAAATTATAAAGTCTAGGTTTGGGGAAAATAGGCAGTTCTTCCCTATGGATGGTTCTGAAATAGATAAACTTATTTTTAGAGAGCATTAGATAGTTATTGAAAGTATTCACATTTTTGTAATATTTGACCTAAAGATAAAAGCAAATTAGATAGGCAAAAAAGTCATATTATGAGGATTGTCGTGACATTGTTTGGAAAAGCAAATGCTATAAATTAAGCAAATGGAAAATAATTAAGTACTACTTAAAGAGGGTTTTTAAAGTTTGTTAGTGTAAATATTACAGTCATTCAAAGAACTCTTACAAATATCTACCCTCTACCTCTAATATTTAATAAGTAAATATTTACTCTAAACTCATGAAATAAAAACAAGTCTGTGTGCCTCTCACATATATTCAACAAATGAAGCTTATTTTATATTCTGTCCTCCTCCAGAGCAATAGCACTATCTTAGCTAGGGTTTCCATTGCTGTGAGAAAACACTTTGACTAAAAACAACATGAGGAGGAACGGGCTTGTTTCAGCTCAGGAGTCTCAGGTGTCATCCTCCATCAAGAAATGATGTCAGGGCAGGAATTCAAGGCAGGAACTTGGAGGCCGCTACTGAAGTGGCAGCTGTGGAGCGGCTACTTATTAGCTTCCTCCCCATTTTCTCAGCCCACTTTCTTATACAACTTA
The DNA here is from genome assembly GCF_903992535.2 of Arvicola amphibius. NCBI lineage: Eukaryota > Metazoa > Chordata > Mammalia > Rodentia > Cricetidae > Arvicola > Arvicola amphibius. Next base: position 155,808,279 of record NC_052058.2, read on the forward strand.
GTACTACTCGCCCAAGGTGGAGACCCTCCACAGTGGACTGGGCTTCTCTGCATCAATCATTAATCAAGAAAATGGCCCCACAGCATTTCCTACAGGTAATCTGATGGAAACCTTTCTTCAATTAAGGTTTGTTTTCCCAACTAACACTAGCTTGTATCAGGTTAAAAACAAAACAAAACAAAAGCTACAACAATTTGCCGTCTTGTCAAATTGACACATCACTGTATTACACAATATAGTACCTTCCTTTATTGTTTATCCTCAAAATCTCATCTTAATATCAATTTTTTATTATAAAATACGATACATCAACTTTAAAAATTCAGGTTTTAAAAATCCAGTCTTTTTTTAAATTTCCAAAGTTCTTTTAAATTCCAAAATCTCTTCATTGTGTTCTGCAAAATCAAAAATAAATTGCTTACTTCTTCTTTCAAAAAGAAGATCCTGGGAACAGTTCAAATGAAATCAAAGCAAAAACCAATGTTCACCCGTGTAAAGCTCTGTGTCAGGCGGGCTTCAAAGGCCTGGGCATCCCCACTTCTACGCTTCTGCCATGCGCATTCCACGCAGCTTGTCTTACAGACTCAAGTTTCCTTCCACACTTGCTGCAGTCCTGGGTTTCTTCCCATGTGGCTAACATCTCCAAAATGCTGGGATCCCTGCTGCAACTGGGCTGCACCTGCCAGTATCCTTTCTTGGGGTCTAGTTAGGGACTCTGGCCCTGTTACATGATGCTCAGCCTCTGCTTCTTTCTAGGATTCCTTCAATCCTGGAGCTTTTATTACAGCTATGTCTGTTCCTTTACCAATGGTTTCTCTGGGCCTCTCACAGTGCCAAAACTTAGCTGCTCTCCATAACCCCTTCATGCCTCCAAAATCAGTACCACCTGGGAAACTCTTACACACACCCAATTCAGTTGCCAGCCAACTTGGCCACTTCTCAACCATGGCTTCTAAGTTCTGACCCGGAGAAAACATTTCCCAAAGGATTTCTTTTCAGTGATTATGGTCTCTTCTTAATCAAGGCCAGTTTTTCCCCGCTGGCTGACAAGAACCATGTATTCTTAGTTCAAAATATTGACTATCCCAGATAGAGTCTTTAAGGAACTCTCAAACTTCCCTCTGAAACTTTATATGCCAGACCAATGTTATCTGCAGTGTCTTTTGCATTAAAAGTTCCCACAATAGCTCAGTATACTCTGAACATCCATTTTTTTTTCTATCCCAAACTTCCAAGTCTTGCACAACTACCCCCACCGCCACCCCAGAACACACTCAGGTCTGTCAAAAACAATCTCCCAGTTTCCTGATACCAGAGCTGTCTTAGAACGTCTTTCTGTTGCTGTGATGAAACACCATGACCAAAAGGAAAGGATTTATTTCAGCTTCCAGTTCCGCATCACAATCTATTGTCAAAGAAAGTCAGGGCAGAAACTCAAGGTAGAAACCTGGAAGCAGTGACTGAAGCAGGTCGAGGATGCTGAAATTTTAGTGATAATTTCATTTCTTTCCATTTGAGTTTTCTTTGAACTTTTTCAAAACATCCTTTGAAATCAGAACAGTATTACATTGGAAAATACTTGACCATTTAAAATTTTAAAACATAAAAACAGAGCTTAAATTCTGGTGCCTGCCTTTGATTGCCACGTTCAGGAGTCAGTGACAGGTGGGTCTTTGAGTTTGAGGCCAAGCTGGTCTACAAAGTGAGTTCCAGGAAAATATAGAGACACCCTCTCTCAAAAAACAAACAAATGAAAAGAAAATTCTACTGAAAAGGACAGAAAAGTTCTAAATCAGACTACACCATGGTCTTTATTTGAATTAAGAAGTATACAAAGCTTTCAAATGGTAAGTATTACTCATGAGCTTTGATAGTTAGCTTGTGTAGACCCTGATCTCAATAGACGAATGTCAGACAATTGACAGTTCAGTGTTCTTCACATATGATTTTCAAAATGAATGTTCCTTTTATGTGACAAAGGTAAAGTCAGACTGAGATAAACTGCTTTGCTTTTGCAGAGTTTCTAATTATGATATCTTCTGGTATACTCACAACCTCTTCTTTGTCTTCTACATGCTGCTGCTCTTGCATGTTTCAGGGTAAGTAAAACAATTTGTGCCTGCAATGTATGTTCTCACCTCACCTACAACAGAAGAGAAATATTTGTGGAAAGGGTGATCCTCTGCACAAGCCTGCAACTTGTTAGCACCCCTGGGCCCCCACAAGGGACGCCCTCAAAGCAATCAGTACCCCACCTACTAGGAGTGATGTCCTGATCTTTGATTTATATTTAGTTCCATCACTTTCTTCTAGTTTAGGTAGTTTTCACAAATCATAAATAGTATTGGGTATGAGTACAACTGGCGCCCTCCCATTATCTTATGTCAAGTTTTTCCAGGGAAAGAGAGCTTAGAGAAACAGACCCATTGCCGTTATATTGTTCTATGAAGTAATTGTCAAGCTGTTAGGCAATTTATATAAATTATTTTGTTATTTCAGGGTGCACGTTCAAAATTCTCATTCCCTCTTCTCCCCAGTTTTGGATGTCATTGTTAAGGGCAGGGATATTAACCAACTTTGTTCCAATTGGGTTGAATAATTTTTGTTTGGTAACCCAACTCTGGAGCATAGAGATGTAAGGCTTCAGAAACTTGACCACTTCTAATAATCATGAGACCTGACCAGTCATTGCTGCTCAAAACGGGGAGGGATTGGGTAGATGGAACTGAGAACTGTTTTTTTTTTTTTTTCCCATGGTGGAGGTATATTCTGTGTAGTCTTCGGCTGCAACAAAAGCATTGGATACAGTGAATTTCTTTGCATTTTCTTCTGGAAAGCAACTGTGCTTATACCACGGATGCACCATGTGCTCTCTTCTTTAAATGGCTAATTTGCTAGCTCAGAACTGTGGTCATGGAGGAGACATTGGATCAGCATATTCTACTCAGGGTGCCAGTAATTTAAAATGCAATTATTTATGTACAACAGGCCAAACATAAAGTCCAATTGTTTCAGATATCTTCTGACATGAAATTCTCAGGATTTTATGAAGATAATATTTTAAAAGCTGCAAGTGGGAAACTAAGGTTGAGAAAGATTCAGTAACTTTTCAATATTTGCTTAATTAATATAAACTTGATTCAGATATAGGCATTTTGAAGTTTTTTGAAAGTTGCCCTTCTCATTACTTGACTTTCTATTGTAATATTTCTTTACAGTTTACCTGGCCTTCCTTGGGACTATAACCTCTTTGTCACACTCTCTCCGTAGTTTAGTCTCTTCTCTCCCTCCTTTCCCCTCCTTTTATTTCTATTTGGAAAGAGAAAGCATGATCATTTACTAGTATATACAGTTATTCGTTTTGCTTTTATGCCTTATTAAGTAAAAATTATGAAAAAAGCAGTTCTTTGCAATCAAAACTGTAGCTTTTTATGGTTTAAAAGCTCAAAAAGTTGTTACTTTAAAGGAGGATTATAGTAAGGCTTTTTAACACAATCTTTTAAAGAAAAAGATTTGTTTAAAAAGCTCATTTTGAAAGGGAGGGGAACAGAGAAAGATGTAGAGCTCAATAAAAATCAATAAATAAGCTCTTTTTGTAGAACCAATTTCATAAAAGAAGAAAATTTTAATTTATATTAATAACCAACAGAATAACTGCAGAAGAATTAAATATAAAAATTATTTTATAGCTCAATTAATAATGAAATGAAAAAATTGTTATAATACCGAAGTGTCATGTTTATCCATTTACTATAGAATAAGCACTATACATTACATATAGCTTTTTATTGAACTTTATTTTTCACTGAAGAATAGACTGTTTCTGACATGAAGAAAATGGCTACTGGTAAATTTTTCAGCTTGTTCAAAGATTTTTTTAATTAACAAGTGTTAATTAAATTTTAATTTTAATTAACATATGTAGGCAAGTTATTTTACATTATTTGTTGTGCCATTTCTGGGAATTCAGACAAATTTTTACTCCCAAAACACCTATGTAATATTATCCTACAGTCTTTTGTTAGTAGGAAGGACATGGAGTTGTTCGCAACAAGATTCATGCATGCATGTTAAGATTTCTATTTAACGGTACACTGTAGAATCTACGAGAACAATCTCTATGTGCTGGGCACCCATGCCGCTGCCCAGCAATGCACTGAATTCTTGAGGTAATGAAGAGCAATCTACCAGAGGATTTCGGTCTCCCAGGAGATAATTGATTTGAGATTTTAAAAAAAAGTCAATAAAGAGCCTCAGACTGTATCTTTGAAATACAAACACTTATTTACAGGAATTATAGCAATTCAGGGAATAGATGAATCCATATTGACTAGAAATTATAGAAAAGATTTGGCTTCAAAGAAGAGGTGATTCGATTGTTTTGGCCGCTTTTTCTGCTTACATAGATTTTACAGGAAAAGAGTTGATTACATCGAGTGATTTTGTAAGGTTTTGTTTAACTGTAGAATTTTCAAATATACTTTAAACTAGCCCTTTTTTCCTAATGGCAAAAAACTTTCCTCTTTAAAATTGTGCTTCCTATTTAAATAACTGATAGTAACTCTTTATGCTTATGAATAATGATATGAATTTGATACATATATACATTCTTGGTTGATCAAGTCAGGTTTCCCAGTGTCTATCATAGATTAGGCTCAAATGTTCTTCTGTCTTCTGAATAGCTGTGTCCCTATGGAGTAAATGCCAAATTCTGAAAATGCCCTTTTTGATGTGGCAAAGCTCTAATTCCGACACAGTTTCTTCCTTTTAGATCCCAAATTAATTTCCCTAAACTTTAACCCAAGGATTTAAACTCTATACACTCCATCATTTTTTTTTTTCGAGACAGGGTTTCTCTGTAGCTTTTTAGAGCCTGTCCTGGAACTAGCTCTTGTAGACCAGGCTGGCCTCGAACTCACAGAGATCCGCCTGCCTCTGCCTCCCGAGTGCTGGGATTAAAGGCGTGCGCCACCACCGCCCGGCTCTACACTCCATCATTCTTTTTTTTTTTTTTTTTTTTTTTTGGTTTTTCGAGACAGGGTTTCCCTGTAGTTTCTAGAGCCTGTCCTGGAACTAGCTCTTGTAGACCAGGCTGGCCTCGAGCTCAGAGATCCGCCTGCCTCTGCCTCCTGAGTGCTGGGATTAAAGGCGTGCGCCACCGCCGCCTGGCTTCACTCCATCATCTTAACTTTCATCATTGGACATGCTATCAGTTAACATTGACTGAGTGCTAATCACACGTGTGTGTGTGTGTGTGTGTGTGTGTGTGTGTGTGTGTGTGTGGTGTGTGGTGTGTGGTGTGCTGGGGATTAACCCCAGAGCTTCAAGCATTTGCCATGCTAGGTGAGTATTCTGCCACGGAGCTATATCAGCAGCCCACTGATGTTTATTTTTTTGAGTTTTCCAAACAAGCTGACAGTTGCCTGTACTTCCTTTCACTGCTTGTCAGTGAAAACAGTTACACAACCCAGGGATGGTGAGTTGGCTGAGAGGGTAAAGGCATTTGTTCCCGAGTCTGGGGACTTGACTTTGATCTCCAGAACCCATATTGTGGAAGAGAAATACTGACCCCTGCCAGTTGCCGCCAGTTTCTTCATGACGTGTGTGCATGCTTACGTGTAAGTGCACATGTACATACAGGCACATGCACACACACACACGTGCACACACACACTCAAATAAAGGACAATGGAAAGGAAAAAAGTCAATATAGCAAAATAAGAAAGCACGAGATGCCCTTGTAAAGAGTTTCAAGCTATGTTCACTATGAGGTTTTTATGTCGTTTTGTTTACAGCGAGGTTGAAAAGCAAATAGCTTTGGGACTTAATGAATATGTAAAAATTGTTTTCATAGATGCAACAAGCTCTAGCTTTTGATGCCTGTTATTTTTGTTTACTATTTCTCCATAAAGCCTGAAGTCTGTTTTATCTAGTCTTATCCAGATCAAATATGATCCCTCTGTTTTTCTTTAAAGCTTGGAGATGGATAGCAACGGAGCTATTTTTACAGTGTTGATTCAAGTGAGAACTTGTAAGTGGCTGCACAAATGCCTGATAGGAATCAAGCTTGTCCAACTCAAGTAACATCGAGAAGCTCAGACATAGCATTTGTGTGGAGAACCAAGCAATCCCCCCCTACCTCTTAGTAAAGAGAATTTATTTAAAATTGAGGACATTTTAGTAGTTCTGGAATAGATCACATATGGAATACCTTTTATAAAAGGTTCTGTAAAGCCAACAAGGAAAAGGAAACAATTGCTTCTCTTTACCCCATTTCTTCCACTGACGCTGTCTTTTATCCATCTCCTTGTTTTGATCCAATTTAACATAGTGGGCTGCTGAAGTATCAAACCAATTTAGATACCCACCCTCCTGGCTGCGTCAGTCTTAACCGGACCCAGTCTCAGGATGTTTCCTCACCAGAATATATTGCGGAACATTTTCATGGACCTTTGCCTGAAGGATTTCTAAAACTAGAAGATCGTAACCAGAAAACACTTGTGAAGATTTGCCTGGAAGAACCCAAGTTCCAAGCTCATTTTCCACAGGTCAGATTAATTCTGTGCTTAAGAACTGCCAAGTCTGTGGTTTCACATGACTAATATTACATTTAAACAAGTCTCCGAACCTGTGTTTTCAGATCACCATGGGATTTTTCAGGACATTTAGACAGAAAATTGGTATTTATTTTTTGTAATGTATCTAATTCTTAAAGTCAAAAGACATGCATTTAGAATATAGAAAAATGTCTAGTTATACAATTTTACTGAAGTATGCTTCTTCTAGAGTTTGCTTCCAAAGACTACATATATATTCTAAAACTACTAAGACATGCAGATTGAATAGGCAAAGCTGTAAAACAGAACAGAAACAGCTACCAATTATTATAATACATGTTTTCATAATAATACTAAAGATTATAAATAGTGAAGTTAATTTGTTGAAAGCTTACTATGATATTCTTGGCACTACGCTGAGTTGCTCTGTATGCATGACTTCAGTATCCGCAGTTTAAACTTTGAAGCAATTACCCAACTATCAGCTGAAGACATTGAGCTTAAATTTGTTTCCCTACTAAAGCCTATAAACAAGGGTGGAGGAGTGGTGGGTAGGTGCAGGTCTTTAACTCAAATGCTGCTCTTGAAAAGTTCCCCAAGAAATCCACAAATACTTCAGTAACTTCTACTCCCCTCTTCCCCTGCCACACACACACACACCACACACACACACACACACACACACACACACACACACACGCACACCTCATGTCTGCCTTTGTGGCTGAGGGAACTGTCAACACCTAAGTGAGACCTCTATTCTGCATAAGAAATGGAGGACTGGATAGACTTAGGAAATTCTGCTCTCAAGGAAGAAGTAACAAAGCTAGAATGAATTTTTAGATGACTTTAGAGTCAGCTGGCCAGTTTTCTGAGTGTCATATAATGATGAGTATCATATGAGGTAAACATATGAGGAAAGTTCCATTTTACTTAACGTGGGTCTTAATCATCAAGGAGTAATTAGCTCAATATTGCAAGATCATTGCGCTGCAGGACTTATCCTGCGCTGCTTACTCTTCAGGATGTCACGTTCATGTCAGAGTTTGTAGAGCGAGCAGGAGCTAGGTGCCTGCACTGAAGGAGCAATGTCTGAAATGACTGTGTAAATATGGTTTCTATGAAAGGTCGTTAAATTAAGACTGAAGGTAACGTGGAATAAAACGCCTGGAAACCTGTAATCAAGAGGCAGAGGCAATAAGATAACAAGTCCAAAGGCATGTTGTACTAACACAATGAAGCTCATCTCAGATAAATAAATAAAACAAACATCTCTATAAATAAAATACAATTTGTTTGGAAGCTTTAAAGAGATGTGGAGGCTATAGGGTGCACTTGGAGGGGAAACATTGTTCTCATAGGCATGTGAATTTCTCCATTCAAAACTACCAGTTTTGATATAAATGTAAGTTTGGCCATATAATATTGTGTAAAAGTTGTAATGAAACGTGTTCAGTGCACCCTAATTTCAAAACTAGGAACATACTTACATTTAACATTGTTTATGTAAATCATATTTGCATCTACATACCTATGTTATGCTAATTAAGTATCTAGGGCAGTACTTTTATTACTAAACACTGGACTGGTTGTATTTTTCTAAATAATACTCAGATAAATATGAAGCTTTAGCTTGACCTTTGTTTGAATGAATTGCTATGAGCATCAGCTGTTTTACTCATTCTTACCAATATCTTAATGTTTCAAATATACATTGGAATATTATTTCTCAACTGTTTATACAGTCCTCTCTTTTTGAAGCATACTTATAAAAATTTCTTTTAGACCTGGATTTGGATATCTGGACCTTTGTGCCTATACTGTGCTGAGAGACTTTACCGATGCATCAGGAGCAACAAACCTGTTACCATCATCTCGGTAATCAATCATCCCTCAGATGTCATGGAACTCCGCATGGTCAAAGAAAACTTTAAAGCAAGACCTGGCCAGGTGAGCCAATAGTTAGTGGCTATGCCAATATCCTTTATCGTTAGGTAGCTTTTGAACATAAGTAGACAGATGTTTTGAAATAGTTTCATTTCTCTTTTGATCATTTAAAACATTATCTGTTTGTTGCTTTTTTAGTATATTATTCTACATTGTCCCAGTGTATCAGCATTAGAAAACCACCCATTTACTCTCACGATGGTAAGACATACATTTCTTGAATTTTAAAAATTTTAGATGGCAGAGCAGTTTTGCGTGTGTGTGTGTATATATATATATATGCATATGTATTTGTGTATCTGTGTGTGCATACATGTCTGTGTACACACATATGTGAGTCTATACATGTGCACATGTCTGAGTATATATATATGTATATAGGTGTGAGTATATGTTTGTGCACCACATATGCATATATGTGTGTGTGTGTGTATGTGTTTTACTTCACTCTAAAAATTATTGGAGGAGTATCATAGTTCCCTTCATGTCTTAGTAAGCAGTCTTTATTTTATTTATTTGTTTTTTGCAAAGAACTGTAGTTTTCTGTTCAGAAACTTTGTTACTCTTTGTTTTCCATTATTTTCTCATTCCTTACTATTCAGTACATATTATACTTATTGAAAACTTGATAACACTTACTAATTTAAAGTACAATGAATAGTTTCATTTTTCATTGTGTGTATTATGGACAGGGGATGTTGGTAGTTGTTAGAGTGCTTTTTTCATATGCATGGAACACTGGCAGGTTCTGTCTGATATCAATTAGCCACAGCCATGGCATACCACGTTGCAGTGAGACTGGGCACCTTCTTTCCTATTAAGATTGGATTAGGCAACCTGGTAGGAGCGTGTGTGTGTGTGTGTGTGTGTGTGTGTGTCTACTGCATGGGTATAGATGAGGTGCCTGCGTGGGTATAGTGGAGGTGCCTGCACAGACCAGGTGTGTCAGATCCACCGAACCTGAAGTTAGAAATGATTTTGGGCCACCTGACAGTGGTGCTAGAAACTGAACACTGGTTCTCTGCCTGAACATCAAGTATTCTTAAGCAAGAAAGCAAGAGCCATCTTCCCAGCAAAGCAACCTACTCTGGAGGGCTCAGTCCCTATTCAGAAAGGGAAGGAGTAAAATCAGTTGGAACAACAGCACAAAATCCAACAATATGTTGAAACATTTTTAAAAATTAATTAAAACTCCCTAATCCACCACCATTAACCCTAAGGGAAAAAAATCCAGCAAATATAATATACAACATACTATAAAATTCAAAGAATTTAAGGTGAATGTGGAGATAACAGAAGGAGCTGAAAAAGAAGGAAATGTAAGAGAAACAAGATTAAATAAAATAAAGGAAACAGCAGACAATTGGTAAGAATATTAAGGAGAGCGGAAAGAAGAAAAAATAAAATAGCACAATAATAAAAGCAATCGTAAAGACAATTAGATAAATGCAAAGGGAAAAAAAAAGTAAAGCTTCTAAAATGAAGACCACGAGAGATATTGCATGAGGTTAGTTTGTTGGGAGCTATGCTCGGGACAGCATCCAGGAAGGCTTGATGGACAGGAAGGCAGCCAGAACTTGAACCATGTGGGAGAGCAACCGAAGAGATCTCAAAGTGGCTAACTGGAGTTCCTCAGATGACTTTCATTTCACAGTTGTCTGACATAAACCCAGGGGCCCAAAACTTTTTATCTCTCAGTTGACCTGTTCCTGAATTTGAGGTGCCTTCAGGACAAGGTAATTAGACATGGAGGAGGAATAAACATTTGGAATGAATCTAAGTTTCTGGGAAAACGTCCCAATAGAAAGCCGTCCCCACGGCCAGGAGAGTTACTGAATGATTGGATTGTGAAAACTGAGAAGGACTGAAAGGAAAGTGAAACAAATCTGGGCAGGAAAACATGTCAATCACAAATTTCATCTCGAGACAATATTTTTTGCAAAGTATTTCCTTCTTTAGATACTGAAATTAATCATATAGATTCCATTTATTAATATTTTAAGCTTCAACATCTCCTGTCCAAGTATTGTAGGCACAGCGATGAAAAGCACAGACAGTGATTAGTTATCCAAGGAACCCAAAAAAATGTTTGAGTTTTCTGAGAATTAAACATCAGCTAACTCCTGTACTTTGGCTGTCTTCCAGGAGAAAAGAAGTGTCTTATCAGAGGCTAATGCTGGCCCCTGTGATAAATGTGATTTAAATAATGTACCATTTTTGGAACGAATGGACTGGTTAATATTAATTTAATTCAGTAAATAGGTTTTTTTTGGTTTTTTATTTTGTTTGTTTGCTTTTAGGTTTGTTTGTTTGTGGTTTTTATTTTATTTTTTTAGGCAGGGTTGTACTGTGTAGTCTTGGCTGTACTAGAATTCTCTCTGTAGAACATACTGGCCTCAGACTCACAGAGATTCTCCTGCCTCTGCCTCCCCAGTGCTGGGACTAAAAGTCTGTGCCACTACCCTTGGCTCAGCCTATAGTTTTTGATACTTCTTTCGCCTCTGGGTATCAAGCAAAAAATGTTGAAGACAGTTCCTTCTTGACTCTGCCCTCCTTGGCTACTGTCCCACGTCTCAGCTCATCAGATTAGATTTTCTTCTCTTAGTCTTTTACTTACCTTCAGATTTGTCCACAGCAGTACTCCCTGAAGATAATTCCAGGATGCACAATGCCCTCTTACTGTTAAATATAGTGACCACTTAATGTACTTAATGGTCTTCAGAGCTCAGCCCCTTTTTATGCCACTGACCGTTTTATTGAAACACTTAAAAATTTTGATTTTGTTTCCAGGACATCGATTTATCTGGCTTTTTTCCTCATTCTCTGACGTTGATTCCATCTTATTTCTTTTGTTCTCCTTGTCATCCTCACGAGCTCTAAAGATCAAGACGCACTGTTTTGTCCGTTCCCAGAACCCCTGTCACTTTACAGCGGCACAGATTTCTCTCGCGACCCATCTGCATTTCCAGTTCTGAAATTCTGGTTCCCATCACTTAGTGTTTCCCAGATATTTCAGGTTCTTTCCTTTGATTGATAAAGCATCCACCGGAAGGTCAGAATAGATAAGTGATGTGCGATAGCTTACTTTATTATTATTATAAAAGGGTTTACAGTGTCACCTGAAACTGAATGTTAAACATAATATGTAAATGCCTTCTATAATATCTTCAATGAAAGAAAAGAATTACAAATATGAATATTTAGATAATATATATATATATATATTCATGTATAAATAATTGAAACATTTTTCACAATATGGATGTAGACTTAAAATCAAGGTGCAATCTACTTTTTTTTTCTTTCTATTCTCTTCTTGGCTTGCATTATCTTGTCATTTATTACCTAAGGTCTCATTTACAGTGGAGGAAATAGCAAGTGGACTTAGATGACCAGAATATCAGCCTTGAGTGTTCATAAGAGAGGCTTAGTGGGTAAAGTGCTCACAGACCCAAGTTTCATCCCTAGGACATGTAAGAGGTAAAAGCCATGCCTTTCTGTGACCCTACCCCTGGGGAGGAAATAGAGACAGAAGGACCCTGGGTGCCTCCTGGACCCTTGGCCTCTACAATTAATGTCCTACAGTTCAGTGTCAATATGCGGTCTAAAAAAATAAAGAAGGGGAGAATGATAGGAAAGAGACCAGATACCAATATCTACGGCGATTGCATTCAATATACTAAACACACACACACACACACACACACACACACATTCTCTCTCTCTCTCTCTCTTTCTCTCTCTCTCTCTCTCTCTCTCTCTCTCTCTCTCTCACTGGTATTTTGTAACATTATTGAGACTTTTGATTTATGCAAGCTTCACCTTTAATTATGTAGTCTTCTGTGTTATGAAGTAAAGTGGTGGGTAATTTATGAAAATGATATTTTAAAATTTACTAATGAACACTGGACTTATGAGTTTTTCATAGCTAGAATGAAGATGAAGTAAATTAAGAAACACTTATAAATATGATATGTAAATTTATAAATACATGATTTCATATAATAATGGCTAAATAGTATTTTCTGATCAAAGTCAGTTAATACTGCATATTCTGGGTAGCAACAATGATGCTGCCAGAAACATCAGTTTTAAAGTATCAGTATGGAAATTCTGTGTTGTATCCTTATCTTTCTACTTCACTTCTTCGCAGAGTATTCTTTCTCCTTGGGGGGGGGAGTCTGGGAATGAATTTTTTTAACTTTATAACACATTAATACATTAATTTCCCCCTCTCTTTCTCCAATCAGTTCTTTACACATATCCCCCACCTTGTTGTTATTCAAATTCATAGCCTCTTTTTCTTTAATTGTTGCTATGTGGGCAGGTGTTTGTGCTTGTATGTGCGTGTGTGTTTTCCTAAATATGTCAATATAACCTTCTCAGTCCGTGTAATGTGACTGTGTGTTTATGTTGTCAGGGATGACAATTTGGTATTGGCTAACCACTTATGTGCTCTTCCCCGGAGCTTCCTTAGTTGCCTGTAGTTTTTTGTCTGTGTCACAGCTACAGTACCTAAGGCTCAAATATCATTGCTGAGGAGGGAGTAAGAAGATTGTAAGAGACAGAGAGCTGGTGTAAGATTGTGACTCTTGGAAATGTCATAGAAACTACACCCATGAATTCTCACCAACATGACTGCCGTAACATGACAAAACAAGGATGACACCAACAGACAAGTTCACAGGAAACTAAGAGCGGAAGCTAGAGAGTCTTAAGTGGCCAGCATGAGTTCATTGGCACAGCGAGCTCTGAGGTCTCAAAGTTGTATCGAATACCCCAGTCTCCAGTCTTGAGCTCTTCAACAGCTATTGCTGTTTTTCCCTTCTTCAGGGCCGTAACCATTCTCCCATTTCCCCCTTTGCTTCATATTGAACACGGATTCTAATAATCTTGAGAGTATTTCTTTAAACTACCTACTCTTTTGATTTTTATATGATCGCTTCTCTGTATCCGTGCTTTAATGAAGCTACTGGTTTGTCATATTTAAAACCCACGTCTAATAGGCCCAGTCTAAATTGTCTTATATTCTTGTTTGTTGTGTTTTTATTTTTCTCTTGTACATTATACCTGCACCACAATTTTCCCCATCCCTCCATTTCCCCTTGCCTGCCTGCCCTGTCCTCCAAGTCTATTCCTTTTTATGTTTTGGTTGCTTGGTTTCTTTAGCTGTGAAAGACATATTCTTCAGGGTTATTGGGAGATTAAGTAGAGACAATTGGTAGCACAGTCCTGCACTAATGGTCCTTGATTCAATTTGAGTGGTCACTATCAAATAATCTTCATCCACAATCATTAGGTTATATTTCAGTTTCCTGGGATTTAGCAGGTATATGTCTTTCCTATGTGAGTCCCTACCATGGGACAGGAGTCAACACTCCTAAATCAATTGGAGAGTCATTAGGATAATATTTCTTTTTGACTTTCATGCCAAAAAGTTTATGGTCTACATCCTGTCATAACTTCAGGCTACTTAACACTACCAAATGGATTGGGAAAAAAAATGCCCAGTATTGAAAAATGTTAAATTTGGGGATTGTAAATGAGCAGTTAGCAGTCTGGAAACTGAGGGAAATATTTTCTCATCACTGGCTGAAATGTCTTCTGGAACCATGGAATAATCCTTTTTTACCTGTGTGTTGAAACTCATTTCTCTCCACTGGTGTCATGCAGATTTTTTTTCTGAGAATTAAAGACAAAATGTGTTAAATGTATTTTGACCAGTGCCATAATGGACATAGAAAATCATATCCTATTTAGAATTTTTTGCTCATTGATTTCTCATGATGCAAAATATGTAATGCCTTTGAATATGACACACAAATATTATTCTTCAATGCTTAGTTCTTCCTTATGGCTCCTATATTTTGCCCCAAAAGATATTTTAACAGGATTTATAGTTATATACAATATGCAATTGAATTTTGTCTGTATTTTTATTTTATATGTTATTTATGGATCTTTAGATGTCCTAATGATCAGACGGCATTGCTTTTTCTATCATATGAATTTTATCTTGTTCTTTTCTATTAGCCGTTGATCTGGGGACTTATTTTCAGAATAAAAGTTTTAATCAGATCATATACTTCTAATATATAACAATTAATCCAATTTTTTTTCAGTGTCCTACTGAAACCAAAGCAACATTTGGTATCCACTTTAAAGTAGTCGGAGACTGGACAGGTATGTACCGCTTAAGAGTTTTAAATGCCTTGAAAAGAATGGAGCATAACAAATATATCAACAAATTAAATATTCCAATATATGGAAATTTACAGAGATATTGAGCAGTTTAATTATCTATTTGCTTATTTAGCGTTAATGCTTATATTATTTTCTTATAAGATTTGTTTATGAAATCAGACTAATATGAGTATCAGTAATTATAGATAATGTATTAGTTATAAGATCTCCTACTGACGGTAGTAGGTGTGCTAAATCTGTTTCTTGAAAACATTACTTTAAAATTCATGGTGGGTTTGACCCTCAAAATAATCAGCATTTAAGTTGAAATTTGTTTGAGTAGGTAAAGGTGCCTGTTGTCTAACTTGAGTTTGACACTCAGCTATCACTTGGTAGAAGGAAAGAGTCTACTTTCTTAATTTGCCCTCTGAACTTCATACATTTTGTCATAACTGATGTACAGACAGGGATGTAAATTTTTAAAAACCTTTAATTGAGAACAAACATCTCTCAATTTTGAATGACTTTTCTGAATATCTGCAACTCCATGGCAGTTTTATAAAAGAAGTTACTTTTAATAGCAGGTCTTTTGGTTATACTATAGACATCTATATAATAAGTGCATTTATTATTTGAGGGATGCATTATATTGAGTGCCAAGCAAATGATTGAAATATTATTATTATATGACCTTGATCCAGCAGAGCAGATGACAAATACTTTCTTAGAAAATTTTGAACTTGGGTTGTTTAAAGTGCTGTCAAAAGAAAAGAATGAAAGTTTAAGAAAGAATAAAAACATCTTAAGATGCATTTACGATGAAATAATGAACAAGGGGCTCATTTAGAATAGACTCAGTGCCATCTAGAGCTAGAACAAGACCATCCATAGGAATGATAGAGTTTTTGAAGTTTAGACATTGAGCAAATGTAGGAGGTGTAAGGAAAATGTAAAGTTGACAAAAGAACTCACCTAAAATCAGCAAAGGTAATGATTGATCATATCTGTTTATCAAACAAAGATCAAGTAAACCAAATGATTCAAAAAGAAAGAAAACGGTCAGTCAAATGAAATGAAATAATTTGTTTTAGTAAGAATTTGGGCTCTGCTTGGTGAAGATCGGGTGAACTCACACCAACCTGGAGACTTCGGTGAACCTTCTAGGAATCTGAGCCTCTTAAGTGAAAGTAGTGTTACTGACTTGCTAGTTTCATCCATTAGCATCAAAGGAAGACTTGTATATTCTGGGAAACAAAGGGGGAAGGAATCAGAGTGTTATACATTAAACCTAGAAAAAAAAATGCCTGTGGACAAAAGTTAAGAAATTATCATTGGAAGAAAAGAAATAATTTAAGAATCAGGAAAAATAGAATTTTGGATAGCAAGGAGATATTCTGGTAAGAGAAAAAAGGTCATTGATATGAGGCTATCTCATATAGTAAAATATGTGATGTGAATAAAATTCTCTGTTTAAAGGCAATGAGCTTGGAAGATGAAAGTTGAAAAAATGGAGGAACTATGTAACATCCAACTAAATGAAAAAAATAAAATCAATTATAAAGATTGATTTTAAGAAAGTTTGAGACGTAATAATCTTGGAGTCATAAGATATAGACTTAATTGGTGGTTATGCAGTGCTCTTCCAAAGAGACCACAGCAGTCCATCTCTAGAGGTTGTATCATCGAATGTTGAATTTTTATGATATATCAGAAGCCATTGGGGAAAAATGAGTATGTTTTGACACTGTCTGGGAAATTAAAAAAATGGGAGATTTTTTAAAAATATAATAAGCATCTTAAACATAAAGCAAAGAAAACCAGCCCACAAATCACAATACCAGAGAACCTAGACAACAATGAGGACCCTAAGAGAGTCATACATGGATCTAATCTACATGGGACATAGAAAAAGACAAGATCTCCTGAGTAAATTGGGAGCATGGGGACCTTGGGAGAGGTTTGACGGGAAGGGGAGAAGCAGGGAGGGAAGCAGAAAAAAATGTAGAGCTCAATAAAAAATATCCCTAACATCCAAAGATATTTAAAACAAGAAAGTAACAAAATCACACAAACAAACAAAAGAATCTTAATATCGCAAAAAATTAAGTTCAGCAATGAATGGTAATTGGTAGAATTCTGTACCCAAAAGAAAAGAACAAAAATATAATTTAATATACAAGGGTAAGGAAAAACTTCACGATAGTTATTACTAGCTATTGTGTCGGAGTTTTTCTCAGAGTTATTTTTGATCACTGGTAGCTGATTAAAATAAATAATTACTTCAATATTTATTTTAATTACCTCCATTGGTAGCATTTAATATTCTTAGTTTTGCCCTCCGTGTGCTGTAATATTGAGAGAGATACATGGTAATTCTATTCAAAGAGTTCAGTTCTGCCTACAGTAAGACATTTCTCACATAATGGAGCCAAGCATGCATGTCGAGAAGCCCTAAATAGTTCTGTCACTCACTGAAACAATATTTCAAAAGGAGATTCAACTGCCAGGAAACAACAGAGTTACAATTATGGGAGGAAAAATGAGAACATTCTCCCGAGATGAGAAATTACTGTATTTTCCTCCAAAATTAAAATTATGAACAGAGCAGTATGTATAGAAACGACAAAGAACATAAGATAAGAATTTGAACATCGGAAGTTTTTATTTTTCCTAAGTGATATGACTTATTATTAATGTGTATGTGTATCACAGTGTGTGCGTTTGTGTGCTTGTGGCATGTAAGCCCTAATGTGCATATGAAGGTCATAGTGTGCTAGTGAAGGACTGTTCTATCCTTCCAAAATAGGTTTCAACTGGAGACTCTAGGTTTGAGCTGCAGTCACTTTAACTACTGAGTCTTCGCAGTGACTTTGCTTTGATGAAATGTGCTCTACTCTGGGCCGTAAACAGGAAATAAAGAAAAGGTTAGGTCTGTTCCATACTGATCTTCCCAAGAGACGCCTACTATACACAGTGTACAGGATATAAGTGAAACGGGCTACACAGCTGGGGAGGAAACACTAGTTCACGCTTTGCCTTTTCATTAGGAACTGCACCTTCTGATTGCACGAGTCACCCATTAAATTTCAAGAAGTCACAAGACCTCAAGTGTGCAAGATAGGTTTTTCTCCCCTTGCAATGATAATGTTAGTCAAAAGAATTCAACTAGTATTTTGTTTCTCTTCCAAAATGATCATATTTCTGTTTCAAACCTATGAACCCAGACTGCTATCTTGATTATCATTCTGTCTAAAAATATCGTATCTGTACTAGATATGATTATTGTGGAATAATTTCAGCATTAGCATTTTACTGTTATTTTAGTGGTTTAAATAGTAGATTCTTAAAAGGTGTTTGAGTTTTTACAACAAAAGTGTTATGTACACAATATCCACTCATAATTAGTCTAAGTTTTTGCTACGAGAAAATTCAGAAACCAGTTGGTAGGTAAACATAGGTAGACATTGAGTAGAGTGCCTGTTATATGTGTCCCGTAATGACTTTTTATTGATTCATGATAATAACATTTTCATATTGTCCATTATAGTTTGCAATAATCATTAGATATGATGAACTTCTAGAATCTAAACTTGTAATTCTCCTTATAAGTTAGATACAACCACACTAAATTACATTAATTTATGGTGACAGCATATTCAGGAAAATGTATATAATTCATTATATGGTAGAAATGACTTTGAATCTCAGTTTGCTTTTGATTCAAGTAGTTTTAATAAACTCACAGAATTGTGGTATTATGAACAGGTTTTATTTTACTTATTTTTTAAGTCTCATTAATTGTATACAGTGAATTGTACTTCTTTTCTTCCTTATTGCCCTCGTCCATCTCCATCAGCCCCACTGAAACATTTTTTCTCGCCAGCCATCTTCCTACATTCCAATCTTCTTTTCGTGTGTGACTCAATGAATCTCATTCCAGTTGTTTGTATGAGCATGATGGGGACTTATTAGAGCATGAGCAAGTCATCAGTAGGCTGAGCACTGGTATTGCCTCCCCTAGCAGCCATTAGCTGCTAATAGATTCTCTGGAAAGATTGGGGCCTTTTAGTTACTGCAAAACTACAAATACACCTAATACTACCACTAAATCCAGATGTAAGAGCCATGCAAAGGGGAGAGCCAAAATAAATTGCAGAGACTAATAATCAATCATGTATTAAACATTTGCTCTAGGCTGTAGGAGGATGAGCCAGGTAGAAGGCACAGTTTTCAAGTCTGTCTGAAGGATTATTCATTTGGTCCTAATTGGTTCTACCTAGTGGTATCAGGAGGTACTGATTTAAATGGATTGCACTTAGGAGGAAGGGAAAATTGTTGAGAATCCTGAGCTTGAATGGAAAATGATGAGTCGCTTTGTGGAATGTAACACAATGTCTGTGGTTCCTCCATTATGCTCTCCTGCCACATAGTTGATGACTTCTTAATCTTAATTAAATCTTCTGCCCATCAGCCTCTGTAGTGGTTGCCCATTGAGTTTGCTGGGATGCATCAGAGGAAAAAGAAATCACTGTGCCTGGCAGCTGCAGTCTTCCAAAATGTGTGTGTTAAATAACAGGACTTGGTACAGAATTGAAGTTGTGGTAGTTGTCCCTGTGAATAAGGGTATCTTGGTTGGATTCTTGCTTTCTGAGCAGTAGCATTTAACAGTGCACTTCAGTTATCCAGTGAGCCATATCGTGGCACATGTGGCACAATCCAGCTTGTTCCTTTTCCTTGATATAGATGGCATGCTTTAGTGTAACTCTAGTGTTTTATTTTTACATTTATTTATTATTTATTTTCTGGCTGATTTCATTTATATGTGTGTATTAGGACGTGTGCCTTGAAGCCTGTGTGGAGGTCAGAGGCCAACTTGGAACTGTCAGTTCTCTCCTTCTACCTAGCGTGTAGCTCGGGTTATCAGACTTGAGGGCAAGCTCCTGTATACATTAAGCCATCTTGCCGCTGTGTGTTAATATGATTTTCTTTCTTTTTTAACATTCACTTTGTTTTTTTTTGGAATTTTATGCATGAATACTGTATTTACATCATTTCTACCTCACAATCTCTCCCTCCAACTCCTTGATCTTTCCTGACTTTCTATCAAATTTATTACTTTTTGTTTTTTGAGTTTCATGGTTACACACACACACATACACATATATATGCATGTATTCATGTATATAGGTATGCCTATATGTGTACAAATGTATGTCTACTCATACATATATATCCCGGTTAGTTTATTTGGTGTTACTAATGTATATACATTTAGGGTGGACCCCTAACAGGAAATTGTCCTTGGAGGAGACTGTGCATAAACATGCAAATTTTGAGATTAATGGGGATAAATGCAAATTATGGAGCTTATGGTGTCTTTTTTCCATACTGAGGTACATCTTTAGAGTTAGGTCTGGACACAACTTAGAACAGTATGCCTTCAGTTTACAAAGTAACTGTAATCCAAGAAATTTACTTTGTAATTTCAAGTATTTCAAAAATTTTTTATTATTATAATTACAAATTTTTTCAATTATGTATGAATGTTCATCAAAACAGTTATTACATGGCATAGGGTTTTTCACAGTCTTGCTGAATATCCAACATTCCTGATTCCTCCCTTTCAATTTCAGTACATTCTGATAACCATTTTGAGAAAAAAAATACTGTTTTAGTAATTATACAGAACTTGTCCTAGAAGAAGATGTCTCACCTCTTCAAGAGTCCATAGTTCAAGAAGAGCTATACTGGAGAACTAAACTCTGAGACATTCCAACATGGTATGTTTGCAATGGGGACTCACCAATAACTAGAAGAGAATAAAGAACATTTGCTTTATAGGCAACAGGTGCATGCTTCAAAAAGCAGCATTGAGGTAGCTTCATGAAGCCATAAATTCAAAAGCAAGTCGACATCCTATGGTGGGCTGGAGTCACCTCAGATCAGCTCAAGCTAAGGGACCCCTCTTCTCAGTTGTGTAGTCAATGAAATCAAGTAGGGTACTTGAAATCAAGAACTCACAGTGGGGGTATTTATTCCATAGAAATGAACAAGTGCTATTCCAATGATATGAAGCTTTTCCCAGAATTCACATGCTGAAAATTAATTACCAGTGTGATCATTGGTGGGCCTTTGAGAGGTGCTCTCATGGAGACAGCTGGTGGGAGTTAAGTTTATTCCTCTCTGATCTTTATTTATGTCATGGCACGACTGCAAGAACCCATCTAGGAAACAGACCAAGTACCAAACCTGGCACCTGATGTTCAAATTCCTATGAAAATAGCTTTGTTTTGTTGATGAATTAGTCAATCTGAGATATTTTAAATACAGACTTTAAGAATATATACATTTTTTATTTTTATGCCTATCTCTTGAATATTTACCAGAGCACTATAGTGCATGTTTTAAAGAATTTTCATGTCGAGTGAAGGCTAGAAATATCAGTAGCTGATGGATAAGGCATCTAGAGACATATTACTATATTATATAACTGCTCAAATAATTGTAACATATTTATATATTTCTGGTAGTGATGTGGAAGACCAGAATGAAGTAGAGAGGGCAAGACTGATACTGATAGAGAGACAGGAATTTACAGGTATACAATCAAGTTCCACGAGTGCCTCCAAAGAGACTTGATCCAATGTCTATGTGGCTCACTTGAAACTCAAATAAGTACTTCTCACTTTATAAATGGAGGAAGGCAGAAAATATGGTTATAGAGAATGGCTAAAGGTCAGTTGGAAGATTTGGATGAAATAAATAGAATATTTTGTTTTGTTTCTTCTGTTTCTAATGGAAATCAATGGTAGAATTAACACTGAGAATGAGGTTGGGGAAGTCATACACTAATGTTGAGGAGAAGGAAGAGACAATGGATCATTTGAAATATATAAAATTGATGACTGAGTTCTGGTGACTTCTGAATTGTGCCAAGTAGTCTTCTGAATGTGTGTTCCTACATTTGAAATAAGATAATTCAGAATAGCTGTAACTTCTTTTTTTCAGTTATGATTCACTGTTGCAAATTATTAGTTGAGCAAGTGGTGAATTGGATTTTAATTGGCACCAATCTACTTCTGAAAAGATGTATTATATCTGCCCCTTCAAATTCATCCTTTATACTATCACTATTGTCTAGAAAGCTCAAAACATCAATCAAGTTAAGACTCTGTTCTTACTTGAAACTGTTTGGTAACGTCTTGTTGCTTCGATGGTGAGGGCGAGATTATCTCTACCGTGTGCTAGAATGACCTGTCTTGGTGTTCAGTTGCTGTGGGAAGACACCATGACCAAAGCAACCTATAAAAACGAAGGCATTTAAATGGCGGCTTGCTTACAGTTTCAGGGGATTAGTGGTAATCCTCATGGTGAGGCAGGCAGGCATGGCACTGGAACTGCAGCTGAGCGCGTTGCATCCTGATCTGTAGGCATCCGCGGAGGAGTGGCACAGCATGGGCCTGGCATCAGCTTTTGAAATCTCAAAACGCCATTCCCAGTGATACACTTCCTCCAGCAGGCCACACCTCCTAATTTTCCAAATAATGTATTAACTGGAGACTAAGTATGCAAATATAGGGGCCCATGACGGTCATTTTTATTCAAACCACAACAGACCTTCAATTTCTGGCCTCTTTACTCTCATTTCAGTCTGATTAATTTTTATGCCCATCAGCAACATTGCCTATATTCTTTTCATTTCTTTTGTTTCTTCCTATAATACACACACACACACACACACACACACACACACACACACACACACACATACAGAGAGGGAAACTTGCCTGCTCTCTAGCATGCCTTTAGTGTCTTTTGATCACAGCACATTATTCAAATTCTTATTGAAATCTCTAGATATTTTAGTATGGGTAGTGTTTTTATGTATGCTAACACTATACATTCTGAGCACTTGTTTTCTTTGGCAACTGAAGAACTCAAGTGTAATCACAGTGGGAGAGTGAGTCTACCAAAACACACTCTGCAGTGTCCCATTAGGGATTTTTAAAATCATTTTTTTATTGCCATTGTGTTTAGGGGGTCTGATAAGTAACCTGCTCCCAGTAAATGTAAATATTTTTTAAGGGAAATAAAGGAAAAGAATAAAAGGCACATGAACATAGTGAGATTAGAGGGTTAGAGGGTTAGAGGGTTAGGATTAGGAGTTAAGGGTTAGGGTTAGAGTTAGGGTTAGCAAGCAGACATGGGGTCAAATGCAAAAACCAATGTAGTGTGCACCTTCTCTAATGGATGATGAGGAAATTTTGCTCAGATTTGGGAGATTTTCTGGGTCAAACTTGGTTTTAGATATAAATACAATTCTCGTAGTGTGGTACAGAGTTCCAGGGAAAGGTAGCTTGAATATTTTATAGGATGCCAGGCCAATGCCCTGCTCTTGGGAAGTCAGGGAGTGGTTGATCTCCCAGGCAAGGACATGAGGAGGTTCTAGGGACTGCTGTCACCTAGCCTTCTCACAGAGATGCTGGTGAGATACTGCAGAATTTCAGATTGGAAGTGAAAATAAATTTGTACTTTATAAGAACCATTTTTTTCCTTGCAGGATGGAAGCAGGTGAGGTCAGGTTAGAGACAACAACAGCAAATTAAATATCTCTACTAATATCAAGGAAGTAAAGGAATTTAATATCATGCTCTAAGAAGGAAGTGATTTAAAACAATGAGACTAAATTTCTGGATTCCTTTATAAACAGTAAGTTTTTGGAGGGAAATTAGGATGGGGTGGCAGAGATTGCTGCAAAGTACTGTGTAACCTAAGAGAGGAACAAGCAACGAGACTCAGTGCCTGAAAGGAAGCCTGTATCAATGGGCCCTGTATCAGAAGTCTTCCTCTATCAATTTCCCACAATGCCTGCAAGTGTTTGAATTTGTCTTGATATGGTCTATGATTAGCTATGGAACGTGAGCAGGGAATCCAGTGCAATTACATGTGTGTGCTGAGGGATGCTATCTAGGTCAGGAGGAGATGTGCTAAGAATATCTCTGAATTGGATCGTGAAACGCTGTTTCCAGTCTCTCAAAATTCTGTGTAAAAATCACTAAGATGATTGATTAGTTCATTTAATGAAACATCCGACATCTTATCTGTTAATATAATATGATAGTCATTCAGTAAATAGGAAATGGGCCCAAACGCCAAATTTTCTATCCTCAGAAACCACAAAATTTTTGAGACAGGGGAATGAGGATGCTCTACACACACACACACTCAAACTCGTGTGTGCACGCGCGGGAGCGCGTACACACACACACACACACACACACACACACACACACACAATTCTAATGCCTATTTCCAGGAAAGAGGATAAATTATTTCCTCCTATTTTCTCAGTTTATGAACATGAAATCTGAGCTGTCTTTCTCTTTTTGTGAGCAACAGCTAAATTTACAGCAGCATAAAAACAGTTTAGGAGATGGAAGGAAGTTAGGACTCATAAAGTTTATTCTAATACATTCAATTTTCAAAGGTGAAAGCCAAGTTTTCTTTTGTTTTTTTTTTCCTGAAAGTTATTTTGTAGTATTGAAAATAACCCTTCTTTTTGACTAGAGACAGCGCTATCATATTAATGCAATTTGTATAGATTATTGCATTTTTATTTTCAATTGTTTTGTTCCCAAGAAAAATTTGTATTTTGTATCATTTAGTATTTTGTACTTGGTTTTATATAATATAAAGGAATATAAGAATAATGCTGAAGATTTTCCTTGAAAATTTCTTAATCACTGTCAAAACTGTGTCCATAAATACTGAATGTCTAATAATGTGCATATTGCTTTACCAAGTAAGTCTTGAGTTAGTATTCCAAATAATTTGAAGGGAGGGAAAATGGCAAGTGATTTGTGCTCTTATTAAAATCATGCTTTGCATTTTGGGTACTCATTTTCTTATAATGAAGGCATAATAAGATAACTTTGTTCTCTAAAGAAACTAAAACTTTAAACAAAGTTATTTACTTATTAGTATATTTATATGTAATGTATAATATATATTTATTATCTATACATACATGCATATGGACCAACAATTAATGTTAAAAGAGGCTATGATTTGAAAAAGAGCCAGGAGAGGCATTTGGTAAGATTTGGAGGGAGGGAAAGGAAGCAGAAAATTATGTGAGGCCTGGTTATGTCATCCACAGATGATAGAGCTCTTGCATGTGCACTGTTATGCCCAAATCTGTGAAGTCCCCGCAAAAGCCAACAGGAAACCGAGTCCCATACATAAAAGCAAAGAGCCTTTATTTTAATCAAGTTTGCCAACTCGGTCCCTCTGCATTTCCAAAGTATTAGAATAACCGGAGAGCTCCAAGCTCAATTAGAATAGGGTTTTATAGTAGTAAAGGTGGATGTGAGGGGTTTCTGAGGTTTTGAGACCCCCGATGGGCTGACATTTGTCTAGCGGTGTCTTGGTGAATGTGCACTGGCAGGTGTTCCTATCTACAGTGCTCAGAATGCCAGGCATTTCTTTTGAATGGTCTGTTCTTGGGTGGGGATGAGGTTATCTCAGCTCTTGGTTCCTCCTGCAGCCAGGCATTGTCTCAGGGCAAACTACTGAGACTCCAGCCTCCATTTAAATTCATTGAGGGCCAGAGTCCCAGATGATAAAGGTTGGAACTTCCTTTAGGTGACCTGCCCAGACTTAGCTTATCATGGCTGGCTCCCACATGCACAAGGGCTCATACAGCTGTGTCATATGTAGATGATGCCACCATGCTGCACATGGGGGACTTAAGTCCTTTAAAATGCCTGGGACTTAAGAGAGACATACATAGATCTAATCTACATGGGAAGTAGAAAAAGACAAGATCTCCTGAGTAAACTGGGAGCATGGGGACCTTGAGAGAGGGTTGAAGGGGAGGGGAGAGGCAGGCAGGGGAGCCAAGAAAACTGTAGAGTTCAATAAATGTCAATAAAAATAATAAAATAAAATAATGATTCCTGGGGCCATTAGGCACCTCTGCCTGAGGTCTTCTCTGCACATGCTTGGCCCTGGAACCCGGAAGTGTCAGACATGTGGGGCTGAATCATTACAGAAGCTGTATGCTGCCAGCATATAAAAGGCTGAACGATGTAAAAATAAAAAAAAAATCAGGAATTTTTATGGATTAGTGTCAAAGATATTATGTGTCAGGCTAGATCCCCTCTCTCATGTAATCTTGATAAGAGGGTTCCAGGAGTATCCCACACAGGTACTCAGCAGCTGAACCCCATGGTCCCAGTGTCTGGGTAGAAGAGCTTGATGAACAACAAGAACCCCCTTGTGGACAAGGCTAAGCCATAACCACTCTATAATGGGCCCATGCTTTTATGAATTTATTGTCTGTGAGCGTTACAAGGTCTTCATAACAAAAGTTAAGAGGAAAAAACTTGAACTTTTGGCAAGGGGTAGGAAAAATGACCTGATTTAAAAAGTACTGAACATCTTCCCCCTCAGCAGCCTGCCTTCAGGAGAAACTATTTTGCCATTTATTAGCTATCAGGGGATTGACTAGCCTTAACAAAAACACCTCTTGTGAGGGTAGGGACATAGGGATTTATGAATATAAAATGTAAAGAATACAAAGATGCCTGAAAAATAGTAACACAGAAACCATAGAATAGTACCGGGAGGGCTTCCAGTGAATACTGAAATCATCCACATTTAATTTTCCATGTGCTTTTATACCACAATACCATTGTGGTATAACAAAAGACTTCTTTAACATGATACAAAGGACAGTTCAAACAGTTAATTTCTTTAACACTTTCAGGCATCAAGTCATTAGCATTCTGTTGTTTAGGCAGTGAAGCCACTCTGGACCAAATATCCTGAAGGCAGCCATTCCCAGTTAACCTCATATTACAAAAGAAGGAGCAGAAATACGTTTGCATATCCTGACCATCTGTCTGGATGGAAATATTCTCACCGTTTTGATCCTCCGGTAGCCTGATGGAACCTACTGCACATATCTTCCTGGAGAAACAGGACATTCCATACTCCAGCATCTCCTAGATGTCTATCCTTCTCAAGCTAAGAGAACAAAAAACAAACACTGCTTAGCATTACATTGTCCAGGCACAAGCTCACTGGAGCAGCAAGACCAGGCACAAGCTCACTGGAGCACCAAGACCAGGCACAAGCTCACTTGGAGCACCAAGACCAGGCACAAGCTCACTGGAGCAGCAAGACCAGGCACAAGCTCACTGGAGCACCAAGACCAGGCACAAGCTCACTTGGAGCACCAAGACCAGGCACAAGCTCACTGGAGAAGCAAGACCAGGCACAAGCTCACTGGAGCAGCAAGACCAGGCACAAGCTCACTGGAGCAGCAAGACCAGGCACAAGCTCACTGGAGCACCAAGACCAGGCACAAGCTCACTGGAGTAGCAAGACCAGGCACAAGCTCACTGGAGAAGCAAGACCAGGCACAAGCTCACTGGAGAAGCAAGACCAGGCACAAGCTCACTGGAACAGCAAGACCAGGCACAAATTAGTCTTCCATTACTCCATTCTTACACCTGTCTTAGTAAAAAGCTATCGTCTGCTGCTGATTTCACCCAGTGCATAAAAGTCTTATTTTATACAGATTAGAAGATTTTTATAAAGCAAAAAACAGAGGATTATAAACTCGACAAAACTGGTATCCAAACTATATTCAAACTGGCAGCTAATGTTTGAATTACCTGATTAGAAACTGCTAAAAACTGACTAATATGCTAAGATCTTTAAGAGAAAATGCAGACGTTTGACAAAACATATAAGGAATTTCTGTCGCCAAAGTGGGATGTAAAAAAAGAAGCAAGGAGAAATAATAAATGCATGCTCGTTAGACAGTGGTCTTGTGTTCATGGGGCTGAGTAGTTGGTTTATATTCAGAGGTCTTGGGAGAGGAGGAGCTACAGACACACACGAGAACTTTTGGCTTTTTTGCAAAAAAAAAATTTTAATGCTAAGCCAAAGGAACTGGACTTTAATTTCTGTCCTAATGCTGATGAAGAATCTTTACCCCAGGGGCTGTACTCATTGTATATAATTTCTTTCTTGTCATCAAACTGTGAGCTGAGGAAATTCTGTGAAAATATTTTTTTCTGTTCATCATGATCAATCCTGACCTTTTCAAAGACTGAGCTTCTGAGTTGGCCCTTAAGTCCTAGGCAGAATTTGATTAAAGACCAGCATTAAAAGAAAAGAGGTCCTGGGAGTAGGAAAGCAGATGAAGGAGGAACTGGAGGGCCTAAGGAAACCTGTCCAGGCCACTAGAACAGCATGATTTACTTGCTGCTCTTCCCTGATGTGGATTTTCTTTAGGCCTTGTCTCTGTCTAGTGTGTCCTGTATTTAAGAACACAAAAGACTCACTGCTGGATTGGTTTTGATAGATTTCTAAAGACTATGTACTTCATGGTATTAATTTTCATAGCCCAGATTTTAGGCAAGTACACTTTAAACACACACACACACACACACACACAGACACACACAAAAAACCTTGCATTTGAGTCCTGAACAAAATTGCCTATTTTTTTTGAATATGAGCGTAGGTAGTATTAGAGTTTCTGCTGAAAGCCAAAACTGAATTAGTATCAAGCTGAGCCTTGATCATTTTGAGGTGTTATTTTGTTCAGTGCCAACACTGTTTAACAATGTATTTGCTGTGACAATTGCTCAGTAGAGCATTTTCCTTAAAAGGCAGATTGTGTTGAAGAAAACTTAGTAGAAATAATGTGTTTATCCAAGAGTGCCTCTGATAATTGCTTTCACTCTTGAACCTGTGTTTTCTTTCTTTCCCTTGTCAGTGTTTTTCTTGTTACTGCATAGCCTCCCGCAGCAATAAAAGAGAATTTACATCTTAGGAGAAAGCCATTTATAGACAGTAAATCATGGATGTGTTTAGAGGCCAAGAAGTTTGCTTGTAGTTTCCAAAAGCTTATTCCATGTTTTTAAATTGTATGCTTACCAAATAGGAAGCAGAATAAGGGGGCCAAAGGGAATAGAATTTTATCACCGCTTCCCTTAAAAGTGGACGGGCCCATTGAAAATAGTTTTCCTTCTTACAATACTGCATTATCTCCCTTCAGACTTGTGGCGCTTAAATGTAGCAGGTGTTATGTCATGCAGATGTTAGGTGTGGTTTATTCTCGCTATGTAATCCTTAGTCTAGAAGGAAAGGGAAAAATACTGGTTCCAGTGCATGAACTGGCTCTTTGGAGCCCATTCTCTATAGAAGGATGCTGTGGAATAATGCTCTTCTACACTGTAAAGATTTTCACTTCTATTATTTTAATTAAATGCTGATTTGCTGGTAGTCAGGTAGACAGTATAGGCGGGCTGACCAGACTAAAGAGAATTCTGGAAAGAGGAAGGGCAGAGAGTCAGCCACCAGCCAGATGTAGAGGAGGCAAAATGAGAATGTCTTACTGAGAAAAAGTACTAAGCCACGTGACTAAACATAGACAAGAATTGTGTTTTAATTTAAGTTGTAAGAGCTAGTTAATAATAATAATAAGCTTGAGCTAATAGGCCACAGAGTTTATGATTAATATAAGCCCCTGTGTCTTTCTTTGGGACTGAATGGCTATCACACCAAGTGAGACAGAAACTTCCTTTTACAGAGGGATACCTTGCTCAGCCTAGATACGGGGAGATGGTGGGAGAGCCTTGGTCCTGCCTCAAGTGATGTGACAGACTTTCTTGACTCCCGGTGGAAGTACTCATCCTGTCTGAGAAGTGGGTTGGAAGTGGGTATGATGGGGAGAAGCTAGGTGGAGAAGGAGGAGGGAAGGGAGAGGGAACTAGGATTAGTATGTAAAAAAGGATTGTTTTTAAAAAGGAAAAAAGGAAGAAAAAGGGAGGAAGGACAAATGAACAGAGCACTTTGTCTGGAAAGAAAACTGTGCAAACCAAGAAATCAAAAAAAATACTGGATGACAATTTGATTCTGCAATGCTTCTGTTTGGTTTTGTCTCTACCTCTTGCTAGCCAGCAGACCTGTGGGGTGTCAGGTCCTGCCTGATGTTTAGTTTCCTTACCTGCAACACACAAATTCTTTCTAATCATTTCTCTGCCCATTATAGATGCCACATAATAAATCTTTTCAGAGAGGCAAAGGCTAGAATTAATATCTTACCTCTATCTGAAGTAGTGGTGAACATAGATACATTTTCATATAGTTGAGAGAGTCTAAAAGGAATGTAGTTCAGGAGCTA
This sequence comes from Arvicola amphibius, assembly GCF_903992535.2. Lineage (NCBI taxonomy): Eukaryota > Metazoa > Chordata > Mammalia > Rodentia > Cricetidae > Arvicola > Arvicola amphibius. The sequence goes on from NC_052058.2 coordinate 155,838,171, forward strand.
TGGCCAGGGCAGGCAGGTAGTGCCTCTTCTCAGGTTCAGCTGGTATAACTCAGTTACTAGCTCTGGTTACACATGCATCACCTTTCTGTTGTCTTCTGAAAAGTATGTTTTGAGTTTGTTTTGTGTGCCTGTATAGAAGACAGAAGAATAAGGTTTTGTTTTGTATTGTTTGCACAATGGCCTTGATATTTGTGGAAAGGACGTTTCATAAGAATCCAAACAGGCAGCTGACATTTTTTTTTATTCTAAAATTGTTGTCTATTTCCCTTTGAGTTTTGTTAGAGAAGGTTTGGCTATAGATGTAAAAAGAAAATGTTCTTCTTCTAGATCTATATTTCTTGATCTATCCAAAGTAGTCTATTATGGATGCTTTTAATGTTGTTTTGAAAGCAATACTTTAAATAGAAGCCATTGTTGTTCAGCCCTAGTTACCATGGCAATGAACAGAGTTATTTGATTTAAAAAAATTCTTCAGAACAGCAAATTTATCCTCTATCTCTTTTTAGTTTATATGGCTGTCTCTACGTCTGCCCTTTAATTTCCATTGTTAGAAGTAATTGGTTTTGCTAAGATTAATGTGCATATTTTTCCTAGGAAAATAAACATCAAAACTTGAAAACCATTAATTTTGAGTTACTAGAAGTAATGTTCCTCTTTCCCTCTTTAAGTAATTTAAGTAATTGTGTAATTCCCTTTAAAACCCCATCAACACATGTCTATAACAAATGTGAAATCATTTTTGTTTTGAGCATTTGTTTCTGCAGTAAGCAGAGTCGCCTTAATGAGAATTTGCTCTGTTCATAGAATGTGCAAATAATAACCATTCAGTAAATGTTTTGTTGTGTGAGGGAAACAAATGTATAATGTGAAGGAATTTCCAGCTTCCCTAAATATTGATCTTTCTCTCAACTGTCTTCCATTAGGGTTTGGTGGCCTTTATTGATGAGGGAGAAAAGGGAGAATTTTATCAAATTTATTTCGCTTGTCTTGTAGTACCATGGCTTAGAAGGGTTTTTTTTCTATGGATATCCTAAAACTTTACTAATCTTCTTTTCTCTTTCTTTTATATTATTTCTTAATAACCAACTTGTTCAAGAAACATGTTCAGCAAAGTTTGCAGTTCTGAGCTTACAGAATAACAGAGTTAGCATTGACGAATAAGTGGGTGTCTTTCTATAATGCCCATGTCTCTTATACTTTACTTTTTCCTCACCGAGTACCAGATACAATGTCACAGGGAAATCGAGCTCTCCTCTTGGAATTCTAAGTAAGAATGGATTCAAAAGGGAGTTCAAGGCCTCCAGTAAAAAGAGTGGTTTGGATCATGCTATAAAAGTGAAGGGAATTGCATTGTGCCAACCTCTCGGCCGTATCAGATAGTGACACCTGTTCCAAGGAATCTGTGTCTGAGAAGACTTTGTTTTAACAGTTGAGCATCTGAATATACAATTCAGATTGCTTATGAAACATCTGGAATATGGGAAATAGTTCATTCCTGACCTTGGTCCTTCTTAGTAGCATGCACGTGTGTTTCACCTAGTATTGGCAAATTTCACAGAGAATCCCTCAGTACACTGAAATCATCCACATTTAATTTTCCATATGCCTTGACCTGTTGATAGGGCAGAACTTAGGTAAGCAGGGAGAAAACTAAACTGAATGCTGGGAGAAAGGAGTCAGAGAAGGAGAGAAGCCATGTAGCCCCACTGGAGACAGACGCCAGAACTTTTCTAGACAGCCACAGCCACCTGGCAATACACAGATTAATGGAGATGGGTTACATTAAGATGTAAGTTTTAGGCAAAAGAAGCTAGAGCTAATGGGCCAAGAAATAAATTAGTTAATATAGTTTATGTGTGATTATTTTGGGGCTGAGCAGCCAGGAACCAACAAGCGGCCTTCTTTCAACACTTCTACTGAGTTAAAATTAAGACATCAGGTTGAACTCATGCTTTCCATAGAGAGTGATTTACTTATTAAGGTTTGCCGCGCACCGCGCCCCCGTGTCTGCGTTCGATGCGCTGGCACCCAGTTCGCGAGATTCGGGCAAAGGGCTGGAGGTTAAAATACACAGACACATACAGACAGAGAGACAGCGACAGGGGTCATCCTTGAATTCCCCAAGAATGCCCCCTTTATTGTGTTCAGGGGCAGATTATATAGAGATAGCCACACCCCAGCCAAACCCACCAGAAACCACTCTGCCATCAGGAACTCCTGAAGGTCTCATGCTCAGAAAAGCTGTAGGCACTCAGATCAGGGGATTACAAGGAATTCAGGATCTGGGGTCTCACTGCTCCCAACAAACATTTTTAACTGTATTTAATAAATTCATTGTGTATAGTCAAGGTATACAATATAACATTTGGCATGTACTATGAAATAACCACTATAAACAATCGAATGTATACATTTCCATGTCACAATGATACCTTCTTGTGTCTTTGCAGTGATGAGAATATCAAAGGTCTTGTTAGATATCATTTCTGCTATAATCTCTTGAGTTTAAGTATTGTGAAGTATACAGTAAGAAAGATTTGTCAGCATTGTAAAATAATTTAATCTTTTAGTATAAAATTATTGTAAAAAGATCACAGTATAAAAAAAGAACCAAAAGAATTTGCATGTATATATATATGCATAAATAGGCAAATGATAGAAATTAGATAGATGATAGATAAATAGATAGATGGTAGATGACAGATGATAGATAAAAGATTAATAGAAGATAGATAGATTGATATGATATGACACATTGAGAGATCAGAAATGGGATTACATTTTGGACTGGCTTATACCTCAGGTTCTAGGTGATCTAACAACTGCTGTCTGGACTCTACAGCAGAACCACGTATCTCCCTATCCAAGAAACTCATCAATCTCAAGGCAAGGTTGAAGCTCATTGGAAAGTTGCTGGTGTTGTCTAAGAAGCTAGAGAGTAGTGGCAGCAGCAAAATTCCAACTTTTAGATAAAGAAAAGGTTCCTAGACTACAGACACTGTCTTTCTCAGACCTCTTTTTCAGCCAAGGCTCCAGCTTCTTGGAAAATGCCACTAACATTCCACCCTTCGGCCATGCATTCACCACCAAAACCCTCCAATTTTCTCGCATGTGGATCCTTTTGAAAATGCCTCCTGAGGCACACAGTGACATTTTAGCAATCTTAGATAGCTCTCATTGTATTCAGGTTGACTACAAAGACCAAATTTCACATATCTGTACTGACATAATACTTTCTATGTAAAAAAAAATTAATGTAAGATCTGATAAGTTATCATGATAGAATCAATTTTACAGTTTCATTTTATATTGCCTGGGGGTAGTTTCTGTTTCCTTGACAACACAACTTCTAATATTACCTGTTATATACCTTTATTTATTTTTCCTATTTTTAAAAATATTTATTTATTTATTTATTTATGTATTATGTATACAATATTCTCTCTGTGCGTATGCCTGCAGGCCAGAAGAGGGCACCAGACCCCATTACAGATGGTTGTGAGCCACCATGTGGTTGCTGGGAATTGAACTCAGGACCTTTGGAAGAGCAGGCAATGCTCTTAACCGCTGAGCCATCTCTCCAGCCCTATTTTTCCCATTTTAAAATCTTGTTTTCTTATGCATTTTCAAGAAGGAATCTCACTGTGTAGCCACGACTAGCCTTATTTGCAATTTTCTTTCCCCGGCTTCTCAAGTGTTATATTAAAGGTGTGCACCACCATGGCTGACTTACTCCAGTTAACTTTATAACTAAGATCAAATGTACGATGGCAAACTTCAGTGTTCTTTAAGGATTTGATTTCGGTGCTTTTTGAAAGACAACCAAAACTGCCAAATTGAATGTAATATAAAGATTAAAAGAAAAAGGATAAAATTGTATGTTTTAATAAAAATGCAATAAATGTCTCATTTTGTGGCAATACTGTCACCTTTGAGAGATGCTTTATATGACTCTCCTTTCTTGCCTGTGGTGTTTGAGTATTCAAAGTAAGTCAATAATTCATTTTCATATTGGAGATAATGGTGAGGGAAACATGAAAAAAAGACCATCTATAGAAACACAATTATTTGAAGTTGCTAAAATCTTCCTAACAGGGTCCCTCCAGGAAATAAGTTCCTTCCAACTTATTTGCTGTTACTGAATGAGACTAATTAAGTTTTGTAACCAAAAACTCTTCCTAGGTTATAAAGTGATATAATTCAACACTGTCAATTTTTCTCTTAAATCATTTCATCTTCCTCTTTTTCTTGGTAGCGATAGGAATATTTCGTTCTCGTAACAGGAATAGATTCCCATGATTCTTTTTTATAAAAAATTTTCATCTCCTCTCCTCCTCCTCCCCCTTCCCTCCCCTCCCTTCCACCCATACCCCCACTCCACCCCTCTCCAAGACAAAGAGCCATCAGGGTTCCCTTCACTATGTTAAGTCCAAGGTCCTCCCAACTCCCCCTAAGTCCAGGAAGGTGAGCAACCAAACTGACAAGGCTCACAGTGAGCCCGTCCATGCTGTAGAGTTCAAGCTCATCGCCGTTGTCCTTGGTTTCTCAGTCCTCCTCCACCGTCAGCCACATTCAGAGAGTCCAGTTTGGTCCCCTGTTCCATCAGTCCCATTCCAACTGGACTTGGTGGTCTCCTGTTACATCTGTCCCACCGTCTCGATGGGTGAACGCACCCCTCATGGTCCTGACTTCCTTGCTCATGATCTCCCTCCTTTTGCTCCTCATCAGGACCTTGGGAGCTCAGTCCGGTGCTCCTATGTGGGGCTCTGTCATTTTCTCCATCCAACGCCAGGTGAAGGTTCTATGGTCATTAAGGGCAACATTGAATAAATGGGACCTCCTGAAGCTGAGCAGCTTCTGTAAAGCAAAGGACACTGTCACTAAGACACAAAGGCAGCCTACTGACTGGGAAAAGATCTTCACCAACCCCGCAACAGACAAAGGTCTGATCTCCAAAATATATAAGGAACTCAAGAGACTAGACTTTAAAATGCTAATGAACCCAATTAAAAAATGGGGCACTGAACTGAACAGAGAATTCTCAACAGAAGAAGTTCGAATGGCCAAAAGACACTTAAGGGCATGCTCAACTTCCTTAGCAATCAGGGAAATGCAAATCAAAACAACGTTGAGATACCATCTTACACCAGTCAGATTGGCTAAAATCAAAAACACCAATGATAGCCTTTGCTGGAGAGGTTGTGGAGTAAGGGGTACACTCATCCATTGCTGGTGGGAATGCAAACTTGTGCAACTGCTTTGGAAAGCAGTGTGGAGGTTTCTCAGGAAATTTGGGATCCACCTACCCCAGGACCCAGCAATCCCACTGTTGGGAATTTACCCAAGAGATGCCCAATCATATTACAAAAGCATTTGTTCAACTATGTTTATAGCAGCATTATTTGTAATAGCCAGAACCTGGAAACAACCTAGATGCCCTTCAGTGGAAGAATGGATGAAGAAAGTGTGGAATATATACATATTAGAATACTACTCGGCGGTAAAAAACGATTCCCATGATTTTTATTGTCGTCAAACAAATCCTTGTAGTTCATATACTTCACACTGCCAATAATTGGATGATTGATTAGTTTCTCCTAAAGGTAACATGAAACCGGGGCATAGTAAATATATCAAAACAAAATTTCTAAATTGGGAGATATTCTTTCTAATTTTGTTCTTGAATAGCTATATTGAGTCATAAATGATTGCCTATACTGCACACATTAATGTAATTATGTATAGGTTTCCACCAGGCCCGTTTTGCTGATTGAATTAGAGAGAAATAAGAAGTTGAAAGTCTGTAGAAGCTCGTGTCAATTAAGGAATTCCCGACTGGTGGAAAATCACCCCAGACATCTCTACCTCATTAGTCAGCTCATCACAGCATCATGGCAGCGAGTCCCTTGGTTCTTGTCAGTGGCTTTAACAACTTCCTCTAAGATGCCTTGTGAAAGGCATGAGCAGTAGTGTTGGGAATCCGCTATTTTCTAAGAAAATCATGTGTCGGATGAATAAGCACGTTGAGTTTGGCATTTTACTTTTTCTCGGCAAATGAAAAATCAAAGCATGTTTCTTGTGGAATCAGATGAAGGACAGGATGGTAGTTGATAGCTCATGGCAGGCGTCTGAGAGGCTGAAGCATTTTCGTTTTAAGCAAGCTTGGAAATCAGCCTCCAAATTCGGAGCATGCTTGTAGCTCCCAGTGAAATCTGCTGTACGTTTTAGAGAAAACATCATTTTACATGGTAAATCAACTTCTTGATTTCTTTTGGTCTTAAGTTTCATTTTCAGGTTCTGTTTTAGAAAAGGATTTTGAATAATAAAAGTATGAAAAGTACTCATTTAAAATAAAAGGCAGGGTCATGTATCATCAAATAACAGATGCCATAAATTTGAGAGAGAGCAAGTGTTGTAAATAGAAGGGATTGGAGGGAAGAAAGAGAAGGGGAAATGATTTAATTATAATCTTACATAGTAAAAGAAAGATTTTTTAAGAGAAGAAAGCAGACAAATTTTAAAAATAGTTGATATTACCCTACTGGAACAAATGGTAACTTCATAGATTAAAAATAACAACCCAACAGTAGTTAATGTTTGGTAAATTTTCAAAAAATGTGGATTTAAATGAAAGAGTAAATACAACAGGAAAAAATGAGCGCTTCAGCTTCGGGATTCTACTTTTCAAAATAGAACCAGAAAATTTAAGGCCATTCTTGGATCCCACTGCTTCGCCTCCAAGTGTGTTGCTGTCAAGACTGAGTGACAAAGACAAAAATAGTTATGGAAACCTGCGAAATGATTCTGGTTGAACATGTACAAGGAAGTTGTGTGCCTCTTCTCTCGGGAATCCTTTGTGGCCTCTGTTATGCTTACAAGTGACTATCTATGTAACATACAGTAACTGGGAAGGAGCATTGTCGCCAAGTGTAGATTTTCGTATTTCAGGGAGAGTGCTCACCTCTAGTGGCAATGGACTTAGAGCAGTATTGGCATTTTAGGTTGGCATACTACTTCGGCTTGATTGTGTAATTTGATCATTCTCTAGATTTACTGGTTGATACAATGACTCAGCTGTTCTCCAACGAATCATGATGGTTTACCTTGCCCTGTTTGGCTACAGTAAATACTTCAGCAATGCAGGCAGCGAGGCAGTGTTAGTATTGCTAAGGTAGCATTTAACGTAATTCATACCTCTTTTCTCTGTCATATCTTCTCCTTGCCTTCCTTATGAATTTTAAATGCCCAAAAATCCGTTCATCTAAATCTTGGTTCATGACCTGCTCTCCTCTTTTGACTACTCTAAACTCAGTCATTCAGTTATCATGGTAATATAATTAGTACATTTGAAATATTGACAAACATTCATTAGTGCATATGAAGCATTAAAAATTACTCACAATGACCTTTTTGCTTCTTTATTACTGAATACATCTAACTCTTCGTAAAGTTACCATGAAATGTAATTGACTGCCTCATTGCCTTCATTGGTTTCTTTGGCTTTATATATACTGTGCTGACACAATGCATTGTTTTATTGCTTTCTATCTCAAAAAAAAATGATATTTTGTGCATTCCCATCCTCAAAATTTTATAATATGATTCAGTTTTTATTTACAAATAAAAGCATTCAGTTTACTTTTATTAGTGAGTGTTCAATTATCCGAATATAATAGGTTTCTTAGTCTCATGTTTATAAGAAATTTAGATATTTCTGTGTTTATGATTTTTATTAAAAAAGTTGCTTTGCATACCCTCATGCTTTCTACCCAGTCACACTGAAAGTTGCTACACGGTATGGACTAGAAAGACTTAACAATAGTCAATGCAAAGTTCATATTTCCAGGATAACCCTAAATCACTGTTACGAGCTCTTATAACTGTTCTGTATTATCAACAGTGTATAATGTCGTTTAGTCCTAACATTGATCTTATGACACTCATTTCTGCCAAATGCCTGCCACATAACATGAGAGCTATGATTGATATTTTTCAATTCATATAAGTAATAGCAGGTATACATCTCTAATATTTAATGTCATTGTGTGTTTTCTGATGTTTCAGTGATAAGATTTTACAAGTCTATACCAAAGAATATACTTTTAAAAATATTTTCAGTTATTATTTTATTCATGAAATACATGCAGAGAGTAGAAAGAAAACCAATTATATTGTGAAATTTTTCTCTAGATGAATTTTTCACAGTTGATAATTACATTTTTTTTTTTTGACAGAACGATTCCGAAATTTGCTACTCCCTCCTTCTGGCCAAGACTCTGAGATTCTGCCCTTCATTCAGTCTAGAAATTATCCCAAGTAAGTAACGGGAGTTTGCTGGGTGCTGAGAAGAGAACCTCCAGATGCTGGCTGAAGGAAAGCAAAATGTAATTGTCCTGTGGGATTTGTAAAGATCCTGAGTAACCTAGCCGAACTACTTAGGATCTCGCTTGTAATGTCTGATCTTTGGCTCCTCTAAAGTGATACAGAAGACCAAGCTCTGCTTCTAATTACAATGAGCTGTGACTGGGAAGTTGCTCCTCTGTGCAAGCAATGAGCCTCCTGTATAGTCATGCCATATCATCAGTGGATGGCTCCTAATCTTATTCTCTATTTTCTATTCCTTAAATTAAAGAACGTGTATTTCCATAGAGATTGTCCTCTTAGTTTTCTACTTCCTTTGCTGATTAATTGCAATAAACCTTTTTTGTTTAAAAATATGCCTTATGACCTAAAACACAAGGTTAAAAAACAACTTGTCTACAATATATTACCTACAAAGGATAATATCTATGAAGCCTATCATATCCAACATAGGCTCATAATACTCTAGCTAATGCATGTTTTGGGGTTTGGGATTTGGGGTGGACTCTCATTAGTTTGTATGATTTCTTTTAATCTTTAGCATTCTCTGAAGATGAAAAATCTATCTAACAAAAAATAGAGAATATGAAAATGTGGTCTTCAGGTAAAATAAACTCATGTGGTAGAAAAAAGTGACTCATCAATGAAGTGTATGCTTGAGTATGTGAAAGAGAGACAGAAACAGAATGAAAGAAATATTGAGGGAAAGTCATTTGAAAATCATTTTCTAATAATTCTGGGAAACATGGTTCTAAATTATAACAAATTTTCTTAATCACGTTCTTGTATTCATGGACTCTCATTTGACCCATTGTCAAAAATAGGGACACCTGTTCTCCAGAAGTCAAGTGCAGACATTACTCTGTAAATGTTATCAGTGAGAATAAATGTAGCGGTTATGAGAATAAAACAAAGGATTCAAAGAAAGGAAAAGGACACTTACTACAAAGCACATTTGGATGTGCTGATTAGAGGAAATAAATAGGAGTAACACATCTGATTTCTCAGTCTCTGTTCAGGTCACCATCATGATGTCTGAAAAGATGTTGGTTTATGATATGTATTTGGAGGATGTTTATATTTATATTCTATCCTTATAAAAACAGCGTATATGTGCAAAATGTTTGAAGAAATTTGACATAATTTAGAGTGGAAGTTTAAGTGGATAATTAAGCCCACAAAACATGACCCAGCAGCTTTGGAAGGCTTAGTGTGGATGTGTACAAAGTATTGTGCAAATGCAGGAAAAACTTATTTCCATTTTCTCTTCACATGGATTAAGTCCTATGAGAAGCTAAGCACCTAGATAAGCACCCACTACTTATAAACAGGAATCTTATTCATAACAGAAGTCAGGATTATTGTTTTGCTTAAGTGCCAAAGAACAACCTTAATTATTTGGATAGTAAAATCTATGTCTCAACCCAATCTTATTTCCAACTGGCTGCTTAAAAATGTCTTCAAGTCATAATGTTGTGTAATATCTCTAAAGCACAAGTCCTCAGATGACCTTTCGGGTTTCATCGCTTTGCAAGTTAGTCTTCCTTTCCCTTCTCTGTATTCAGAGTTCTGTTTCTAGAAAATTCTCCCTCTTCAGTAGTTTTTGTTTGTTTAAGAGTAATATATATTTTTACCAAACTTTTATTATCACCCATAATAACGAAATGTTAGTAACATACAGAATATATTTATGTGTTAGGAATTATACTACACCTTTAAGTGAATAATTCCATGAAATCTTTGTTATTTCCCTGTTATTATTATTTTCCAGTAATTTATGTCAAAGGATTGAGAAGAAAATAGTACCATAACCAAGTCACGTGGTGTCATTGATTTTCAAACTCAGATCTCTATTATTCCAAATTATAATTAATGATGTTATACAGGCTCTCATTCATTTATCCACCCATTTTTTTATCTAACCATTCATCAAATATGTATTGAATACATACCACATAACACTTGATCATAACTACCAATAATATAAAAATGACTAAGGTACAGTGTATGTATTTTAGAGAGCTCGAATTCTTAGAGGGAAAAGCTCAATGACTAAATCATACCAATGTGTTAAGGCATATGTGGAGAAATATTGAATTATTTTGAAGCAAAGTGTATAAAGTTAATTTTGTCCTTAAGTAAAATGTCCAGATGAGAGGTTATTTAATTAAAACCAAGAGTGCATAGCATATGAAGCCACCGAAATGCTTGAGGGGAACATCCAGCTAACAATAACTGTGCAGTACATACATCTGTAGGCACACTCTAGAGAGCAGAATATAAAGATAAATGGAGATGACTCAATCTGGTCTGTTATTTAACGGAACTTGGACTTGGTTGCGATGACAGTGGAGAATCGTGAGAAGGCTTTAAGCATTGGGAATAAAAGTTACCCTATATTTTTATCCACTTACCATGGATCAAAAGTAAACATGAAGCATGGTCTTAGGATAACATAATCGCCATCCAAAATTTTCACGTTCAGATAGCAAGCCATAAAGGATCCATGAGGTGCTGGTGATATGAAGTATTCAGTGACTACCATGGGATGTCAGGAGGCACAGTCCACAAAAGGTAGTGGTGACTGAGTAGATGGGTGAAGAGGAGAGAAATGACTGCAACCTCTTTTTCCTGCCCCCATGATAGGAAATGACTGACAGTTTCTGTGACTATCTTTCTTAACTCCTGTGTTTGGATCGGAAATAGCAAAGATGCTTCCTTGCTACATTAATTTGAGGAAGGCACAGTGCCTGTCCTCATTCCATGTCACACAGCTTTGTGGTATTAAAGAACTGGATGTAAAATTCCCTGGCCTGTATAAAGAAGTCAGTTCTCATCCTATTCCTCATCTCTCTCTCTCTCTGTTCTGCACTTCCTCAACCCTAAGCCTTGCCTCCAAGCGGCATGAAAGCTCTGTGCGCGGTCTGATTACCATTTTCCAAGTTTGATGCTGTTGCAGGGATGACTGTGCTTCCCAAGAAAAATGTCCTGTTCATAGGATGTGTGTGGGGGATGATTAGTCGTGTTGAAGCCCTTTCTGTTGTGTTCCTGCTTATGTGATATGGATGCTCTTCTGGATGTTTCCATAGCCACACCTATGATGTTCTTTACAACAAATAGACTATTTTTTTTTTTTGACTTACATTGTTGGTATGATTGAAGTGACTCAGTGGTTACGAGATGTGATGCTCTGGCAGAAGATGTAAGTTTGGTTCCCAGTATCCACATCAGGTGGCTCACCACAGTCTGTAAGGACCCCTGCACTCACAACATGCACACGTATACACAGACATATAAACACACAAAATTCAAAAATAAACCTTTTGAAAATGAAAAGACAAAACAAGAATTATTGTCCCTTGTCGACTTCTCCCTACACTAGGACATCTGTACCAGTGGAATTCTAATGCCTTGCTGACGAGAGAGCTAAAAATGTAAATTTTGGACTTGTATGTAGAATCAAATCATGAGTATTTCTGATGCCATTGGTATTCTCTAGTCTAGGGAAGCAATATGTCAAAAGGGGAGTTATTCTCTTAATATTATCAGGTAGTAAGTCCCACAGCCCCTATCATTCAACTCACAATTAAAATATACTCTTTGGAGCTTTTGAACACTAGCAGACCACTAAAATAAAATGATTTTCCAAAAACTGAAGTATTGCTAAAATTTGAAGATTCTCTTTGAGAGATACGACAAGTCAAGAAGCTGGTAGTTCAAAGCCAATAAACAAACAAGAGGACACCTAAGTGGCTGACAGAGTAACTCAGACGTACTCATAAGAACTGGTTCTAGAGGAGCCATGTGAGTCATTTGGCTGGAGGTTTGCCTGATGCCTCTAACATTCTTAGGATGCACACGTGTCTAAGAGATATGTACGCATGACTTAGCATCTGCGTCCCTGAGAGGCTTTGCTGGTTTGTCCAGCTCTGTCATTATTGCCTGCCAGACACCTTTCAGTGTCCGTGGACTTTAGGTTTGTGAGTTTTTTCTTGGTTGGGGAATTGTTTTTGATTAGTAGATTATCCTGAAATTCTTCCTTTGTGTAAAGATCTTAAAATCCAGGTTGAACGTCTTTCATTGATAAAGTGATAGCTACCTGGCGTGTTTTGAACCTGTGGCTTTGATCCCCAACATGGAAAGAAGAGAAAAAGAAATCTTAAAAGTCCCATGATAGAAACCACCCACTTTTAACAGAGTATTGTTCATCAGTCTGCCAAACAGAAAGATATCAGAGTTAATCCATAGCCTCAAAATTAGTTGATGAAGTTTGTTTTATAGATGAGTACTGAAATGAAAGTTAAAGCCATTCTTAAATTAAATGTTCATATTCATAATGAATATAAGAATATAATTTCAAGAATATGCTTGTTTCTGGTAGTTCCACTCCAGAAAAGTTTTATCCTCCAGTTCCTTCAGTGATGAATGAAGGCTTACTTAACATTTTGCTAGCAGTGTTTCTTTCCTTACGTCGATATTGCCATCCAAATCTTCTAGCAAGGTCTGTGCTTGTTTGCTTTGTATCTCCATGTTTCCAGGCTCAGTGGCTCCTAGGTGGGCAAGTGTTTTATTGAACTTTACCACTGAGTTAAGTCTCCTGCCCTCTACAGAGTTTTGATCCAAATGTTATGGGCTTCCAGGACCTCCCATGTTCCCTGTATGCAAAATCATCATCTGCAGTAGCACAGCTCTGCTGGGGATGTCAGGGATGCTGTTAGAGCTGCATGCCTTAGCCTTTATCCAGAATATTATCCTTGACTAGAGAGTCTAGGGGTAGGGCCCAGATCTGCGTGTGTTAGTAAGTCCTCCAAGAAATTCCAATTCGCACGTTAGTTTACAACCCATTAAAGCAAGACAGATTCTGAAGACCATCTCAGTCTTTGAATGCTCCCTGGCCACTTTTATGGCTTTTACGGATGTAATTATCTCTTGAGTGATCTAAACTGCAAATGCCTCTTCTCCCGGGGAGTAGTTAATCATAATCATTTTTCTCCCAGATGAAGAAGAAATTGTTACCTGATGGATGGTCTAAGACTACATGCCCTTTATTTTCCTAACCATAATAAGTGATTTCTGGTATGATTCATGTCTAGTCATTAAGGAAAGGAATGCTGGAGATAGATTCAAAAGAAATTTAGGAATGATCTTTTCTCTAAGTAGAGGTTGTGGTCTAGGGAAAATTACTCGATGTTTTGGCGTTTAAATTCCCATTACAATTAAATGGAAATTTATTATGCCTACTTTAAGTTATTTTGTGACTCTACAGCGAAGGTATATATAAAATAATTAGTGCAGCTTCGGGAACAGATTAAATTTTAAATAAACAGTTTTTATCTTGATGATATCTTGTTTTAGGTTCTGAGCTAAAACTTAAGTATTTGTTGATTTTCTTAGTTTAAAAGTTTTAAGAAGAGAAGCCTCAAGAAAAAAAAAATCACATGTGACTCCAGTGCCTCTTGTGGCCTCCAAGGCCAATGCATATCTGTGACATATAGTGACATGCATGTGCATGCACACCCACACATACAAACACAAACACAAATAAAAATAACAATTCTTTAACATTTAAAAAGGTTTTAAAAAAAAAGATATGTAGTTTTTAAAGTATGCATTTAAAATAGCATGAAATGTTTGTATACCGATTATAAATGTTTGTCATTAGTAACAATATCAATATTTTAAAGTATGTTGTATGTCAAAGTTCCATGTTAACGGGCTTCTTTGGTTCTAAAAGTAGAAATGTGTATTGAATATAATGAAGTAGAAATATAAATTTGATATGATGGGTTTTTTTTTTCTGAATACATTTCCCAATATCAGGAATTTTATTATAGTGATACAAGGCAGACCAGGAATACCACATTACTTACATGAAGCATTAAATTATAGATCCTGGGAAAAGATACACTTGCTTATGGCATTCGAAAGGTAAAGTCTTCGGAGCAAGCGGTGTGGTGTTTGGAAGGGACTGGGGAGTCAGAAGTGTGATGATTATCATCAGCTTTAAAAACTTAGTAAGGACATTTCCTAATTACACGTAAACTTTCTCCTCAAATGTCCAAGGCAATTGTAATATCAGTCTGATCTTGAGAGGCAACAGCAAGTGCCTGGAGAGAATACATTTAAGAACTCTCTCAACTGACTGTTTAATCAACTCCATCGTAACAAACAACACAATTTAGAAATCATGAAGTGAAATTATTTAAGGAAAACATGTATTAAAATGTAAAATATACATATGTAGTTTGGGGTGAACCATGGAAATATGTAGGTCCTTCTCTTAGATATGCTGTTCTTCATAAAAGCACGTTTGATCACTTATCAACTGAAGTTTAAAAATGTGTTCAATGCTCAACTGCAGTTTTATAAAAGTGAACACTTGCATTTAATATCCATGATATTGTCACATATAACGTAATTGTAAAATCTGGGACTAAAGGTTACTGCTACTCATAAGTGAAAACCAAGTTATTTTGCACATTATTGAAGTTAATGTGTAAAAAATTAGATTTAAGTTATTTTCTTATCTCTTTCTAACTCTCATAAAAACAAAACAAACCCAAAAACAAAACAAAACAAAACAAAAAAAAAAAAAAAAACTAGGCCTCATCAATCAGGGAACCAGTCACTAATGATTTTGTAATATTTTACCTTCACCATTGTTTGGGCCGTGTGTGTGTGTGTGTGTGTGTGTGTGTGTGTGTGCATACAGGGTGGGAGATTGAGCAGTGGATACTAAGTTGCAGTTCATTGACTCAGATGTTCTATGCTGCTGGGCAGTCAGGTGACTGTAGGAATTGGGTGCCATATAGTTAAAGATAGTAGAAAGGATTCAGAATATATTCACAATAGTAAAGCAATAAACATTTGAATTCTATGTGACTAAGCTGATTTAACTATTTCATAGTAAATTCAGTTTTCAAAATATCACATGGGACCTCATTTATATGTATTAATTTATAACAAATTTTTAAAAGTGTTTCTAATGAAAAGCAACTGATTCTCAGAGACCCATCATAGCAAATCCTTACCGTCCTCAACTTGTATTGAGCTTAGTCCACCTCTTCTGCTTGTGCTGTGCATCATCCCAATGGCATGCTACAAATACACGGACGTCATATGTAGAAATGATCTCTGATGTCTGTGTTGCGTTCTACAATTCCTAACAGGTTTTCCCTGTCTCATCACATCTTGTCTCTTTGATGGAAATGGAGTTTAGCAAGGTCAAGTAGCTCATCGGTGATCTCATTCTTAGTAAATGACTGGAACTTCAAGTTCTAGTGTTCCTGTTCAAAGCTATTACAAAACACCAGAGAATAGGCATGTGGGGAGGGAGGAGAAGGTGTTGCTTTGGAAGCAGACAAATAGCAGAAAGGTCTTTTTCATGATTCCTCTCACTTATTTGTTGATGAAATAAAGTCTAAATATTTTTGCTGAAATTTGCAAAAATGGTCTCTTCTTTTAAAGTATCAATGCATTCAATTAATCTGTTTGTTATCTAACTCATTCAATGTGGCATAGGTGAAGATGTAAAGATTTATAGGGTAGAGCTCAAGTCATTGTTGGTCTTGAATAAAAAACATCATCATACAAGTAATTCACACATATTTCATGTCTGCTGACTAAATGTAAGATATGAGTTCAGTAGACAAAGAATTGGACATATGGAATTGTATAAGGTATGTAGTATTAGGGTGTCTTCCAACATTAGGCATATCAGTTTTGATGATTGTTTGTTTAGATAATTGGGGGTTTTAATTTCTTTCTTCGTTAGATACAGTACTTTTCGAAAACAACATTTGCAGGGTTCTCTCGGGATAGCTCACACGTATTTCCTAGGACAGCCTAGTTCTGTCAGTGGGAATAGTTAACCTTGCAATGGCACTGCAGTGTGGTGCAGATTGGTTAAACACAGACGGAACGCGTTTCCTTCCCACGCAGCGTCTTCCATGGAGGCACTGAATCTCTAGGATGACATCCTTCCAGCAAGAAGGCAGAGATTCAGTCTGCTTCTCGTTTCTGGGTGAAAACATGGTTTTTAGTTACCAACGATGAGAGATGGCATTTGCTTGTCCCAGAAATAGAAAATTGCTCGAATCTGGAGCTCAATAAATACAAGTGTCCCCGTGACCCAATATACTCACAGATACCTGGAAAAGAAAGCTACTAGTGTGAAAATTAAAAACTAACAACATTGAATATAAGCAATGACTAAGTATCTTGAAGGCCAGAATTCTAAAAACAATGGTTGGTTAACAACTTTATTTTACAGACATTTAACAGACACCTAACCATTAACTCTACACATGTATAGTCTTAAGTGGCCTTCTATCTAAATGACCTCCAAACATCAAGGACATGTAGACAGCCTTCTATACAGGTATTCTGTATATAAAATACAATGGAAAAAAAAGTTATAGAATGGCAGTGTCTTTAAAAAAAACAATTTTTCTTTTGTTAATTTTACATACCAATCTCAGTTCCCTCTCTCTCCCCTCCTCCCAACTCCCCGTCTCATCCCAACTCCACTCCCTATCCATTACTCAGAGATGGTGAGTCAACAATGTCTGCCCCATCGTTTGAGATAGGACCAAAGCCCTCCTTCTTGTATCTAGGCTGAGTAAGTTATCCCTCCGTAAGGAATGGGCTGTAAAAAGCCAGTTCAATGCAAGTGTCTTAAATACAAGGGTCTATCTTTCTTTCTTGTCAGGATGCTGAAATCACACAAACCATAAAAATATGGACATTCTGCAATAATCACAGAAAAGTCTTTGAACATAAAAATGGACCTTTTAGACATCAGGGATACAGAAGGAAAGGGGAAGGGGAAGAGTCACAGCACCCAAATGAGACAGCCTCTCATAAGTCTTTCCAGTTCCAAATTCACTTGTTCCACATCTGCCAAAATAGCCACACAGTCAAAACAGACGAATGGAATCTGAGAAATGTGGTGTTTTGGCTGGACATTCGCTTCCCTGAATAAAATTAATGTTCTGTTACTATGAAGAAAAGGATGGATACTAAGTAGGCAATTTGTGATTTCTGTTTACAGTTGAGGAGGTTTAAATGTACACACACACACACACACACACACACACACAAAAACACTCACAGATCAAGGACAATTTCTATTGTGATTTCATTGTTAATTCCTATACTTAATAATTTATCTAGGGCAAGAGAGGCACAATATTAGATTCTTCTGCTTTCTCTTATTTTCAGTCCATATGTGTATATGTGGGTAAATATGTCTGACAGAGTACTAGCTACTGAAGGATACACTATTAAGTTTCAAACAGTGAAGAAACGTGTTTTCATTATGTAAGTTGTCATAGTGGAATATTACCAGAGCTTTAACCAATCACTACTTTAAGGAATAGTTTTTTTCCTATGCTTTCCTAAACTTTTAGTTAACGTAGAAATAGAAGAAAGTTCTTGTTTTGCTATCAATTGTTCAAAAGAAATTGCTTATTGCTTACGGCTTCTCACTGTAAGAACCAAAGAGATAATGCCTGAGCTATCAAAGTACATAGAATTTGGGTTCAGCGTGAATAGTAAAGGTTATAGAAAATTAACTTATTTTCATTGTCTACCATCTCTATAGGTTGTACATTGACGGTCCATTTGGAAGTCCATTTGAGGAGTCGCTGAACTATGAAGTTAGCCTCTGTGTGGCCGGAGGCATTGGGGTCACTCCATTTGCATCGATACTAAACACTCTGCTGTATGCCACTTTAATCTATTTTGTTAATCTTAACAGAGAAGTACCAATATTCAAATAATTCTGGTTTATATATGAAATAGTTCTCTACAGAGTTTTCTCACTCGCTATTCAAGACATTTCATCTCCCACTTAGTGAAGTGAAAAATTCAGTAACTCACAGTATATGATCTGTAGCACCCAGCATGCTCACTGGGAAAAGAAATCCATCTTCTTTTCCTATTAAGAGTTACTCACCATAGGCCTTCTTGCTTGACCTCCTCACAGTCGTGCCATTGTTCATCCATTCTCTGAACAATTGCTTTGGGGTGCCTTTGTGCCAATTAATCTTAGAGTTACTGGGGGTGAAACAATAAATGGAAACATAGACTCTGCTGTTAGAAAGTCAACATTCAATTAGAGCAACTTAAAATAAAGGGATGCATTTATACGGCGAATTGTTCCTGAAAATACCAAATCCAATGAAAAGCTCTCTAAGGATCAGAGAATATTTTTGAACAGGGAGGCAGAAAGAAGACAGATTATAGAGACCAGGATTGAAATGTCCTCTTCTGGACAAAACATAACCATTGCAATCATGCCTTTCTGAATCTGCAGAAGAATGAGCACATCAGTAGCAAGGGATGGATGAAGGAGGGATGCCGGTGTTCCTGCCTGTCATTGCCAAACTACATGCTCCTGATAGATGCAGGGGGAGAAAGTCAATGTCCTTAGTTTTGTGCCTATCGGTGACCCCCCACCGGGCTCCAATGGTTAATTCAACCCTGTGGTCACAAATGGCTCTGGTTAAGCTAAATGGAGCACCGTTTAAAACCAACAGTCATGAATCGAGGAAAAGAATTGATAGGGAAGTAAAGAGACATGATAGTGATGGAGGGAGAGAGGATAGGATTGGGGGAGAACCAGAATGCATTGTATACATGTCTGAAATTAATTCATAAAAGAAACTTTTAAGCAAAAAAAAAATGTTAAATAGATTATAAAAACAAACGTCTGGAGGTAATTATAAGAGTGTGATCAGGGAAAGCTCCTTTGAGAAGATGATGACCACTTCACCACCTCAGCCCTTCATTCATTAGCAAATTTGTAGCAAACTGAAGAAAAGAAATGTCAAAGTTGAGATTGCCCAACTGGGACATACTCTCAGTATTTTAGTTCCAGAATTATAAACAAAGGTTGATTCGTCACCATAAAAACACACAGTGACAGCAAAAAAAGGTGCTCCCGGATCATGACCATTCTCCTCTCAAGTAGACAAAATTCACATTAAAGTGTTTGAGGGAATGTTTTAAAAAGAAGGAGGAAGAAGAAGCAGAGGCATCCACACTCCTTTGGCTTAGTTAGGAAGGTCACGAGTTCCAAATAAGCTTGGGCTACATAGCTAGACCTTGTCTCAACACAAAAGATAAATGAAAGATATTTTTGAATAATATTTTATTTCATTTTCAAGTATTCTACTGGATGTGATTTGGGGACATGTTGGAGACTCTTACAAAAATAAGCATGTTACAATCCAGAAATCATTTGTTTCTGACAACGTATTACAAGTTATTTTGATATTTAGTATTATAAAAATAGGAACATTTTTTTAACCTCAAGTCTGCTTCATAGTCATAAGTAGGCATCCAGACATGGAATTGAGAGTGACTGGAATGTATTACATAGTGTGTGGTTGTGAAATCTTTATTAAGTGAGTATTAAGAAAGGGATAAACAACCAAGTTTCTGGAATGTTTTTTTGCCTAAAAGTGAGGGCAAGGCCGAATGACCTTTTGATTCCTGCACAATAATACAGTTCACTGAAATAGAGAACTTGTTTTTCTGAGACTCATGACCCAATGCTCTTTTTATCCAATAGTTCAGTTTATGGTCTCAAAGTGGAAACAGGTGATATGTATATAATACTGATAAATTTAGCAGTTGATGACATCGTAGAGTCAATGCATTGTTTACCATAACTGACAGTAATAGCATATATTGCATAGCGTGCTGACATGGAAGTGATTGGGTTTGGGGTGCCTTTGTTAATCTCTTAGTGTTTGCTTATAAATGAAAATGTTCAAGAATAGGTGAATCTTGTATTGTTCATCCAGTTCCAGTCACAGCTTCACTCTTGATTTTCAAGGGACAACTGGAAACCCTACAAGCTAAGAAGACTGTACTTTATCTGGGTATGCAGAGACATCCAGTCCTTCCAGTGGTTTGCAGACTTGCTCTGCATGTTACACAACAAGGTACTATTAGGATGGTTATTTTTTTTTTAGTTATCTCATTTTCTAAATATTTTATATTTTAAAAGCAAGAAATACTCATTGTAGAATAAAAAGTTCTTTTGAATCTAAAACCAGAGGTAACATCTAATAAAATCAGATGTTCATCTTCTCAGATATGAATACTTGCTAATGTATGTGTGTTTCTGTGACATTCTTTAACATGTGTTTCTGCATTTTAACATAAAACATTCCACATAGATGTGTATGCACATGGCTAGAAGTGATGAGAGAAGAGGGATGAAGGGACCACTGCAGACACTACAGCATCTTCTAAGCTCAGTTATAATAAGTTTGTTCCATATTCTTGTTTTAATATTATAGTCAGTAAGTTTCATGATCCACTGTATACGATTAAAAATCAATTTTTTATTTCTTACTCAGAAATAATAGAATATGTTTTTCAGCTGTTCTATCAGTAACACTTTATATTAATTTATGTATAGAGAGATATATAGATACAAATTATATAGATAAAGCTATAAATACTTCAAATCAATTGAGAAAAGTCAAATCTCTCTTACCAATTTACCTATAAAGCCTATATCACTAGAATTATGAAAGTTCTAGCATGATATTTATATTTTTCTTCAAATCATTTGAAAACTTATTTCTACATCATAAATGTTGTTTTTCTATGAGTTAGCATAGAACCAATTTGTTGTCTTTACTGATGTGGAGAATTCCATGGCTTACTGTTACTGACTTATCAATTCCTTAATGTTGGAACTTTTTAACTGTAAAAAGTTCTTCAGTGGTTATTATTCACATGCTTCATTGCAATATGTTTTTCTACATGGAGTCAATCTTGTTATCATCTAGCAAATATCATTAACAGACAATTGTGGATTAGGATCTAAAGATATATAAGGTAACAAAATACAGCCAAGGTTTTTTCTTTCTTATATTAGTAGTAGGATAGACAACTAAAACAGTAAACATGCAGTATGTCCGACTCTGAGATTTCAATTTGGGTCAAAAAGAAAGGAACGTAGAAGTATATCAGTGTTGCTGACAGAGTGTCTGTTTATTTAAGGAGTAAGTTCAGGAGTGTCCACTAAACTGAATGCTGTTGGGGTACAGACCTGAATGGATTGATTAGTCAAGAATCTTGGTAGCAAATTCAAGATGGGGAACCCAGCATTCAAGGAAGTGATGCGATGCAGTCATTTGCTTAATGCAATCGATTAATAGTAGAGGAGTCTAAAACATAAGAAAAAGCAAGAAATGCAGCAATAGAGTTGTGAACACATGTTCATGTGTAGGACTTGTGTGCATGTGTTGCATGCATGCATGTGTATTCGTTATGTTTGTATGTGTGTGGTACTTCAGACTTTATGTTAGGGGAAAAAAAGAGCTTTAAGTACAAATCTAGTGTTACTTAAGATGTGGACTCGCATAAAGTGTTTCTAGAAGCATTCACAATGTTCCAAACATGCAAAAATCTCATATGTGCCTGGTGGAGAAACAAAATACAGTATATTTATACACTAAAATTATTTAACCTGAAAAAGAAGAGCATTGTGACACACAGTAAAATGTGAGTGGACCTTAGAAATACTCTATAGTTATGTGACGTAACCCAAATATGAAGGTACTTGGAATAGTTAATGTAGAATAAAGGTTTCCAGGTGGGAGAGGAAAAGGAAATCTGTTTCACTTTTTCTAGATTGCTTCTTTGCCAGTTGTCTCTTATCTCCTCCTCTTTTACTCGAGGAAAGTCGGCAGTGAATGACTGTAAAGCAAGGGTACATGTCTACTTTTTATTCTTTTGATTTTTCCCTATGATGTATATTCTATATCCCTATTGCTTTTTAAAATGAAAATTATGTTTATTGATGAGTGAAGCCATAGAATAAAATTTAGGCCTCGCAGAAAATAAAATGAACGATGTTTAGAGGGAACTAATAAGAATAAGATGGTGCTTAGCATGACTTATACTGTATTTTTAAGTATATTTTTTTTCTGCCATCATCATCATCCCTAAATATCACCATTAGATCAGAGAAAGTTATGAATATAAGAACCTGTCACCTGTCGCTTGTCTGTCTGTGTATTTATTAATCACTTATCAAGTCCATGACTACTTTTATTTTTATATTTAATATGATAAGCCAAATTATCTATTGTGTTATAGAATCGCATATGCTAGGTAAAACCTGAGCATTTGGAAAGAACTTAAGTGAGTCTATTCATTATCTTGTTCCTCTCAGTTTTGGCAGGAGAACAGACCTGACTATGTCAACATCCAGCTGTACCTCAGTCAAACAGATGGGATACAGGTATGTGGCTGGATGTTATTGTTAATTAAATGAGCCCCTTGATAATGGAAGATTTACTAGAAGAGCTGGGCTGGAAAAAAATTCCTGCAGGAGGTTTGCGCAGAAGTGTCCTAAAGGAAAGCCTCTGTTGGAATCTGTCCAGAAAACTCATAACTTGTCCTTGAAGTCAACCATGTTGTGCCTTTCAGTTCCCCTCACAGCATGCTGAAGCAAACCTTTTGATTCCATCTTTGCTTTTGGGGTTTATTTGAAGTTCTTTTTCTCGAAGGAGAAGGCAGCAATAAGTGTACAACCTTGTGATTCTTTTTCCATAGAGGGCAGTTTTGCTATGGTGAGCAAAGATAAAACCATGCCCAATTAAACTTGGTCCATCCCAGAGGAATCTAATGTAGAAACAGTAAGAACTACGCAGCCTTGTTTACGATAAGAGAGTGTGCTGAGCATTTCTTACAGGTCATTTTGTGTCATCTCAATTCATTGGGACAATGTCTGCTCTTAGTGTCTAACTCGTGTTTAAAAATATCAAATATCTGTATAAAATGTGATGAATCTTGGGGCAAATGTTTTTTTTCCGTTAAAAAAATCAACTCTCTCTCTCCCTCTCTTCCCCCCCCTCTCTCCCTCCCTCCGTCCCTCCCTCCGTCTCTCTCTCTCTCTCTCTCTCTCTCTCTCTCTCTCTCTCTCTCTCTCTCTCTCTCTCTCTCTGTGTGTGTGTGTGTGTGTGTGTTTCAGGTGACTATTCACTGACAATTAAGAAGAAGTGTTTTTTATTTGTAAGAATGAGCCCATCAACAGTCATTGATTGATAGGGTAGAAATTTAGAACTCTGCTGTTTTGGGATGTCTTGTCTCCAGTTATTCCCCAAATTTGTGATTAAATTGTGTTAATTTACTCATATAATGAGCATAATATGACAGCTATACTTACATACAAGCATATGTCAGTGGCATTTAATTTTGAGCCCATTTAATAGTATGCAATGAACTGGAATTTGTTCTTTATCTTACTTTGAATTTATTAAAATGAAACAAATAACTAAAATCTAGGTATGTCAGCAATTTATAAAAGTGGCATCCAAAGGATATTGAATTTTAAAGGGAAAGAAACTGAAAGTAACATTTTGAAATGGTTGTACTTCATATATTTCCATTTCTTACCTTCTGTCTTAGCAATTGGGAAGTAAGATATTGTCCAGATGAATTCACATAAGAGAAATGTGCTATTTATTCAAAGCTATGTCTTATAAAACATGTGCTTCCTTTTTGACAGAAGATAATTGGAGAAAAATATCACACACTGAATTGTAGACTTTTTATTGGACGTCCTCGGTGGAAGCTTTTATTTGATGAAATAGCAAAATGTAACAGAGGGTAAGTAATGCACCTCATAAAATTGACATATGGCTGAAGATCAAATTAAAATCTTTCTGGACCTTCCCATAAAATGTTTAAAGATGAATTGTCCATATGTTTTTAAATCACAGTCATTTGAACATTCAATCAAAGGATGAAGTCAAATATTTACCACACTAAAAGCAGGGAATACCAAAAAATTAAAAATTGATTTAGAAATGGTTATGGAATTAGACTTACCTACCTACTTTTAAATCTCTGTACTCAATTTTATTTGGACATTTATTTACATATTATATTCCAGGCAACTGGAATAAACGATTTTCCATGTCATTTTGGTAAACAAGGGAATGTCACCAATACATTTAACAATGGTTACATTCAGAAATTAATTTTTTTATACTTTATTATCAGATTGAAGTTTTTTCAAAGTTTTTATTTTATGTTAACTATTCAAACAAGAAGTATTTCCAAATGCATCTTTCCTTTTTAGAAGCTGTGGTTCTCTGAAGAATCTTAGTGTTATAGATGCGTCTGTAACCTGAAGAAATAACTGTGGAAGGAAAGATATTTACGTTAAAACAGATAAACCATTCATATATGGTCACTGAAACTACCAGATTGAAGTGCATTAGCCATAAAATACCA
Organism: Arvicola amphibius; assembly: GCF_903992535.2. NCBI lineage: Eukaryota > Metazoa > Chordata > Mammalia > Rodentia > Cricetidae > Arvicola > Arvicola amphibius. The sequence continues at coordinate 155,862,804 of NC_052058.2, forward strand.
AAAATAGTTTTGAAAGCTGTGTGCCCATGAACATCTAAAATTTTTAACATGAGTTTAATTTTCTGATGTTTCATAAGTTGTACTAAAAATTTTGCAGATGTGGACATTTTGCAATTAATTACTTTAAACATATATGCTGGAATAGAATATTAACTCCTTGGCTATAAAAATGATGCTTGAAGAAGCTCTTGTTAGCAATTGGACATTGTACAACCTTTCTTCTTAAACGTGTATTTCTGTTTAATTTGTTAACTCATTGAATTCTCAGAATTCAGTTTGCTTTATAACTGAAAAACTTATGCCTTCATTGCTAAATTGATATTACTTCTATATCAAGTATGCACATAAATTGTAATTGTGTTTTTAAAATATCTTATGAGAAGTTTGTACATAGGTTAGTATTTTTTTGTATGACTTTACCATTGTAATTACTAATATGTACATTCAGTTAGAGATCTAGACATTTTTGGAGATGTTTATCATGGGAAAGCACATACTTATATATTATACATTATGACTGTTATAATATTATTCTATAATTATTTATGTAATATGTAATATAATGATATTATATAACATGTAAAGCAATTATATTGCATATTACATATATAATTATAGGACAATATAGTAATACTTATTATTATATGGTTCACAGTACAGTCCAACTGCTTATACCAACTTGAGCACAAACTCATGAACAATGTCCTGTACTTATATTTTAATGATAGCTACAATATTATTAGGCGAGGAGAACTTTCAGTTCTGTTTCCATGTTATGGTACCACAGTCATATTTTTCATTAATCTTTGATTAAAAGGTCATTATGTCATGCATTTGGCCTTTGGCTGCACCTTCAGAGGTTTTATTTCAGAAGTTATATTTTAAAGTCAAAGCAGCCAATCTCATAAAGAATTAAAGTTACCCATGTGGTTCCAGTTGTGGCATGTTTGAAATTCCTTCAGTTGTGCTCGTCTTCCTTTGATAAAGTACTTTTCAAATGAAGAGAGAATGATTATTTACTCTATCAAAGCAGAGATGCTTTGGAATATTCATGTTCGTAGTAAAGGTGAGCAATTTAAAAATGTCAGCCCTACTTTTGGGCACATTCTTTTCCCATCATCCTCCAGTGTCATGTGCACTAAGTGTGGTAATTTTGCCTCACTTGTTTAACCCCTTGGCGTAGACACTGCAGACATGTTCCTCATGATTATTTATTGAATTCTGAATACATGTTCTTTTATTGTTTTCCATACCACATTGCTGAAAACATTATCAGTTTCATTTTCTCAAATATAAATCCATAGCCCCAATGCGTTGACTAACAAGGAATCAGGTCGAGATTATCAGCTCCTCCCATTAGTTTGTGAGAATAACTATATGCCATGAAATTTATATTTAAGAATGAGTGTGTATGCTTATTTGTTCCTTTTTTGTGAAATAGTGAAATAAGTATAAGAAAAATGAGTGTGCACGGGACACTGTTTCCACTATGCACCGCTCCCTGCTGTGTGAAGTTCCTCTGGGACATGCATGTGAAATTATTTTAATGCGTTTTATATGGCACACTTGGAAATAATGAGTCAATATCTTAAGGATTTGCTAATAGCACAATGGATACTACATAAATAAAAGGTTTCACTGGAGATACAACATTTGGTTAACCTCAAGCATTTAAGTCGCCGAAACAACAAAAATATAAATAGAGATGAGAAATACATACATTTAGCTTTATAAAACTCTTTGTTGGACAAAATTTTTCTTCATTTTCAGAAAGCAAAAGCCATTGGAATCTTTTTATTCAGTATATGAGCTAGATTGAAAATTTAGCTGAAACTTTCTATGTCCAAGAGGTTGGGGACTATTAATTCATTGTTAGGAATTCTTACAGAGGCTCTGAGTATCAGTGTGCCTGTCTTTGTGCTGATCGGCTTTAGTCATCTTGATACTCACTAGGGTCATCTAGGAAGAGGAAAGACCAGTTGAGTGAATTCCTCCATAATATTGGCCCACAAGCAAGTCTGTGGGAGCATTTTCTAGACAAATGATTGATGTGAGAAGACCCAGTCTTTTTAGGAGGTGCCACCCCTGGGCAGATGGTGCTGAGTGTATAAAAAGGCAAAGTAAGAAGCCCCGGAGAGGAAGTAGTGTTCTTCCACAGTTTCAGCTTCAGTATCTCTATCCAGTTCTGGCTTTGTGTTCCTGCACCAACAACCCTTCATGATGGTCTGTAAGCTGTAAGGAATCTTTTCCTCCTCAAGTTGTTTTTATTCACTGTGTTTCTTATAGCAATGAAAATTAAAGTAGGACAGTGTGTAAATCGATTCATGCACACACATATGAGATAAGTTTTATTTTTTTAAACAAAAACGGATTGACTCTACAACAGATAATTATCTATCGTTTAAAAATATTTTCAAATTTTACTTCAATTTACTTTTAATGATGCTCTCACCTTTTGATAATGGACATTATCCAAGATATTCTACCTTACACTATTATAAAATATAGATAAAGTGACTACCACTACCCTAATTAGGAACATTTAGGTCCCGCTAGTTCTTTACTGTTTAAAATACTAAGGGTATTTCTTTCTCCGATGGGAGTAAATCCTGATACAGAACATGGTCACCCATATATCCTGCATCAGAGAAGAGTCGCCTTTCATTCTGTGGCTTCTTTAAATTCATAACACGAACTGTGTGATCAAGACATGTGCTCATGAAAAGAAGGATACTTTGAAGTTACTCTGTCTTCGCCATTCATTGTTTTATAGTTGAACTGCGACCCCCAAATACAGTGTCGTACTGAATGCTGTAATTGATGAGTGATTTCCGAAATTAACTGCTCTCTCCTGGCTCTGGGTTCATTGTGCATTTTATAGTTTATAGCTTTCTTCACATAGGAATATTAACTGCCAAACTTTGCAATCTGTCTCTGAAACGGTGGTACTTGACAGTGGGGTGATGGTAGGCACTCCCAGATCCAATATTTCAATTCTAACATAATGAAGCTGTCCATAACTCATTTGCTATTTTTTTCTTTCTTGATTTGCTTGTTTGTGTTTTTCTGCATGCTAGGGATAGAAGCCACTCTTTCTATCCGGATGCTAAACAAACATTCTATTAATAATAGTTTTTCAAAGGCATAAAGGGAGAATCTAGCAAGTACTTTGTTTTTTAGCATTTAATAACATGTCAGAACTAATTATACTAGCTCAAATTCAGTTTTCTATTGTTTATCATAGAAATGCATATTAAGCCATGAGATGTATTTATTTTACAAAGGGAACTAAGATAGTTTTAAATGCAGGTTAAATGTTTGAGGCCATATTTTTATTTTGCTGCTTCATAGACTTTCCAAAGCAATACAGACTAAGTAAGCCACCGCTAGGTTTGGCACTCACATATGCTCCCATGCTCTTGAATCAAGTCACTATAACCTACCTGTAATGGGCTAGAGACACTATGCAGAATGAACAAGTTCCCATCATCTGAAACCCACACTCATACTATACATGCAAAAGCAGGTGTTTTATATTCAGAAAGTATGCACTGGAATATTAAGAATTTATGGAATTAATCTCAGTGTCTGCTTTCAGGCAGCATTCTCTGCTTAGCAGTTGACTCCGCTCATCTTGTCAGTATTTGTAATTTTGTCTGTAAATGACTGTTAAACTGCAGGGATCCATGGAAAATGTAGTATATATGGATTGTAAAGATTAATTGTAAAGATTTAAAATGTTGTAGGATTTTACTAAGTCTGAGAGAATGACAGCGAAGGGAAGGAGACTCTCCAGTTATAGGAATAAAGGGTGCCATGTTCAGTTAAAAGTGTGAAAGGAAGCAAAGACCCATGGCATGTGGATGTATTAAAAATAATAGTTTAATTATCAAGAGGAGGCCTTGGGAAATCAAACACTTGCAAAACTAAGTTGGTAAGATTTTCTGTCAAAGAAAGTAATGATATGATCTCATCCTTGTGCCACCTAAGTGCAGATGCTTACAGCCTTCCATTCGTTCTAGCTTCATCTTAACCAAATCACATTGGTTTTAATAGTAATCCAGGGTTTACTACGCATGGCAGTGTGTATTTTCACACTTCTCTTTCTTCTTGTTTGCAGTTGAATTGCCATGTAATTGACTAGAAGGTTAAGGGATACACGAAAGAATCTTTGGATTCTTTCGTAATAAGACTATTTAATACTATAAATTTCTCTCTGACACCACTTTGTCTATATCTCACAACTTTCATTATATTTTCTCATTGTTTTACAGATTGAAATAATTTTAATTGTCATGTGTTTTCTTCTTTTGTCTTTGAAATATTTAGTTATTCCAATCAGCTTTTAAATATGCAAATATTTTCAAATATATTTTGGTTATTTATATAGAATTGTTTGAAAAATCTTCAGGCTTTAAACATGTGGGCTGGAGAAGAGCATATCTTATCAAATTTATAGCTATAAGCATTTACAAACAATATTTTTTTCTTTTACTGAAAATATTTTTTTCCATATAATATATCCTGATTATGGTTTATCCTCCCTCTGCTTCTTTTACTCTATGACCCCATTGGGTAGAGACCCATGCAAACCCTGTGTAGGCTGCCACAGTCTCTATGAGTTCATTGGTGTATCAGTCCTGGTGTGTAGAAGGCCTTTTTCCCTTGGTGTTCTTCATCCCCACGGGCTTTTACATTCTTTATGCCTTCTCTTATTCAGGGTTCCCTGAACTCTGAGAGGAGGAATTTGATGGAGACATCCATTTTAGCACTGAATATTCCAAGGTCTCTCACTCTCTGCATATTGTCTGTCTTGACTTTGGTTTCTGTATGTGTTCCCATCTGCTGCAGGAAAAAACATCAGTCATATTGGCTGATCAAGGAACTGATCTATGAATATAGCAGAATGTCATCCGTAGCCATTTTATTACTACGTTTCTGTAGCAAAACAGTAGTGTTTCGGTTAACTCTCCATCCCTGGACTATTTACTCTCGGGTTCCTAGTCAGCCAGGAATCATCAGCTATGAGTTCAGGCTCAGGTGATGGACATTAAATCAAACCAGATATTGGTTGGTTACTTCCACAAGCTTTGTGCCACCACTGCACTAATCTGTCTTGCAGGCAGGGTACAATTGACGAGAAAGGGTCTGTAGCTGACCTGGGGTTTATTTTTCTCTCTTGGTAACATGTAGAGTGCTGTCTGGTACTAAGAACACTAGCCCCTAGGAGGGAAGTTTCTAGGTAGGCACTAGTTTGAAATCTCTATGTTCAATGAGTTGTGTGGTTGTTGGTTTCAGCAATGGGGCCTGACTGTCAGCTGAGACGAGCCAATAATAGTGTTGCCAACAACTTGGTTTATTTGGGGAGTTCATATGGATACTTTTTGGCTAACAAATCGATTAGATATAACCCAATCCTGGTACTGGAAGCTTCATTTCGATACAAGGAAAGTCCAGGTGCAGCTCAGTCTCCCTGTTATTAGGTGATTCCATTTAGATCACCTTCATATATCCTACTTGAGGATGATTCTACTGCATCAGGTTTCCATACTACTACTCAAATGGTCCTTAATTGTAGCTCTGTCTCCCATATATCCTCCCTAATTCCCTTCTTCCATCCCACTCCCCAGCTGGTGCGTTTGGAACCTTTGTGAGATATGGGCAAGTATAAGAAAGTTAGGTTAGCTGGGCGGTGGTGGCGCACGCCTTTAATCCCAGCACTCGGGAGGCAGAGGCAGGCGGATCTCTGAGTTCGAGGCCAGCCTGGTCTACAAGAGCTAGTTCCAGGACAGGCTCTAAAGCTGCAGAGAAACCCTGTCTCGAAAAAACCAAAAAAAAAAAAAAGAAAGTCAGGTTATTTAAGGACACATTCAAGAAGGTGGGCAAGGCAAGTAGAGATGACAGATCCTGTCTCTGTGTTCACTTGATACCAGAGTGAGAAAAATTCACTTTCCACTGTGATTGTGCATCTCCATTGTCAAGTTGACAGGATTTTGAGTCATAATGGAAACAAATCTCTGGACATTTATGTGAGGAATTTTATAAAGTTTACCTAAGTTGGAAAATACCACTCTGAAAGTCACAACATTCCGTTGGCTGTTGTCTTGGGAGGAATGGAAAGGGAAAGGGAGTTGAGCAGCCACCTTCACTGCTCCCTGATCCTTGACTGTGAATGTGCTGATATTTACTACCTCAAGCCCCTACAGTCATACCTTTCCTACTATAACGGGCTGTGACTGCAAACTATCAGATTAGTAAGCCTAAGTATATTTTCTGGGCCTTAATAAAGTTTTCAAAGCAATGAGTACACTAGATAGGTTCAACAACAAAAGAGAAATAGGATTAAAACTATAAAATTTGAATCTATACAAATCAAATTCTGTAGAGAACAAAGACTGAGAAAAATATTACCAGTGAACTTGGAAATAAAAGCAACTATTTTAACATGTGCAGGTGGTACCCCAGTGGGAGAGAAGACAGAGTAAGACAAAGCTGAGGAATTAGCTACAAAACATCCCTCAAATTTTCTGTAAAAAAAGCCTCATAACCCGTAAATCCATGAATCACATGAGCCTTAAGAAAATGCTGAAAACCATACAACAAAGAGAAAAAACTTGGTTATACCTAGCAGGCGATAAAAGCCCGTGTATTAGGCGTCATAAACAGAAGATGAGATGCAACATTATCAGTTAGTATTTGTCTCAAAATATGCATGTAAGAATCAGTGGAGAGACATCTCAAAATGCTAACAGAGCAGAATGTCACCTCTTGTATGACCAACCAACGGTAGACTTCCTAGAAGAAGCTAAATGTTACCAGATGGTGTCCTACTGATCCTTAATTGTCAACTTAACACAGCAGGGAGTCATCTGCAAGGATAGCCCTGCTACAGAAATTGCCTCAGTCAGACTGACTAGTAGACATGTCTTTGTGAGTTATCTTGATTATTATTTGACTCAGGATGGCTCCGGCTGTAGAAACCTATGGGTAAATAAAAAGCATGATTTTGTATAACTTCTAATCTCTTTAATACTTCCTTGACTTTTAAAACAAAGAACAAGAAAAAATTGGGAATGCCGTTTATAGCCAGGTGAGGTGAGTGGCAGCAACAGAAAACGGACGGAACCCCTGTTTTACATGGGACTCTGCTCTTTCATTTTGGGAAAGACTGTTTCTCATTTTTTTCTCAATACTGGTGCTCAGATTCCATCTAGTTATATTATTTATATTGTATTCAAGCCAATTCTTTTTTTTCATGGTTTATTTTTTATATTTAAAAATTTCCATCTCCTCCCCTCCTCCTCCCTCTTCCCTCCCCTCCTCCTCCCCCTTCCCTCCCTTCCCCTCCACCCATACCTCCCCTCCCTCCCTCTCCAGGCCAAGGAGCCATCAGGGTTCCCTACTCTATGTTAAGACCAAGGTCCTCCCAACTCCCCCCAGGTCCAGGAAGGTGATCGACCAAGCTGAGAAGGCTCCCACAGAGCCCGTCCATGCAGAAGAATCAGAGCCCAGCGCCATTGTCCTTTGCTTCTCAGTCAGCCCCCACTGTTGGCCACATCCAGAGAGACGGGTTTGGTCGCATGATCCATCAGTCCCATTCCAACTGGAGTTGGTGATCTCCCATTAGTTCTGACCCACTGTCTTCATGTTCACATGAGTGAACGCATGTTCCTGACTTTCTTTCTCATGTTCTCTCTCCTTCTGCTCCTCATCAGGACCTTGGGAGCTCAGTCCGGTGCTCCAATGTGGGGCTCAGTCATTTTCTTCATCTATCGTCAGGTGGAGGTTCTATGGTGATATGCAAGAAATTCATCAGTATGGCTATAGGAACTGGCCTTTTCAGGCTCCCTCTCCTCAGCTGCCCAAGGAACTAATTGGCGGCGTCTCCCTAGAAACCTGGGAACCCCTCTAGGGTCAAGTCTCTTGACAACCCTCAGATGGCTCCCTAAATTAAGATATATGCTTCCCTGCTCCCATATCCACCCTTCCTATATCCCAAGCACCCCATTCCTTCGAGCTCCCCCCATTCTCCCCTTCACGCTTTTCTCTCTGCATCTTCCCTTGGCCTCGTTTTGCCCCACCCTCAAGTTCCCAATTTTTGCCTGGCGATCGTGTCTACTTCCAATATCCAGGAGGATTACTATATCTTTTTTGGGGGGTTCACCTTATTATCTTCTCAAGAATCCCCAATTATAGGCTCGATGTCCTTTAATTATGGCTAGAAACCGATTATGAGTGAGTACATCCCATGTGCAAATGGATGGAAATAGAAAACACTATTCAAGCCAATTCTTCATGGTTCATTTTAACTTAATCATCCTCTTAAGAGTCCCGTGGCCAATAATAGTCACAATCGTAGGCACCGAAGTTAGGATTTCAACTTAAGTAAGAATGGAGGGGAACAAATAAGTCTATAATAATTCTAAGTAAATTTTGTCTTTCCTTTATATTAGTGTGTGTGTGTGTGTGTGTGTGTGTGTGTGTGTGTGTGTGTTTGAGAGTGAGACGGAGAAAGAGATGGGGTACATGCTTAGCACATGATGTAATAATTTACCTACATCCTACATACCTTTTGATAATATTTAAGTTCTGCCCATTTTAAGGTTTGGATGCTAAATGCCAATTTAAATTTTTCTTCTCAACTGTAGTGGACTTATAGTATACAACTCTACTACTTTATTTCAGTTTGCGCTTTTAAAGACTTCCTGTGTGATTTCTTAGTACAGAGGTAGATCAGTCTGAATTTTAAGGCTAATTTTATCAACATATCTACTAACTACCCTTTGCAAATAAGGAGACACTTAGGAACATGACCCAGGAACCATAAAGCACAGGTCTTTCCATTCTGCTTTGTGGTTTTAGGAGTTCTCCACAGCACTCTCCAAACATTGAGAAGTGTTCGACCTACTGATCTCTTGCAGTCTTTTGACTAAATTTATCTAGTTGAAAATGACCAAATGAGAACTTTGGAGCTTCTTGCTGTAGATCTATCTCTTCTTTATTCTGTTACATGGCTTATAACTGCTTTGGCCTTTGCTGCGTCTCTCTCTCTCTCTCTCTCTCTCTCTCTCTCTCTCTCTCTCTCTCTCTCTCTCTCTCTCTCTCTCTCTCTCCTTTTGTCTTTTAAACCCTTGAGATTTTTTTCTTTTAGGTTTTTTTTCTCATTTTTTTTTATTAAAAATTTCCATCTCCTCCTCCTCCTCCTTCCCTCCCCTCCCTTCCACCCATAGCCCCACTCCACCCCTCTCCAAGACAAAGAGCCATCAGGGTTCCCTTCACTATGTTAAGTCCAAGGTCCTCCCAACTCCCCCTAAGTCCAGGAAGGTGAGCAACCAAACTGACAAGGCTCACAGTGAGCCCGTCCATGCTGTAGAGTTCATGCTCATCGCCATTGTCCTTGGTTTCTCAGTCCTCCTCCACCGTCAGCCACTTTCAGAGAGTCCGGTTTGGTCCTCTGTTCCATCAGTCCCATTCCAACTGGACTTGGTGGTCTCCCGTTAGATTTGTCCCACCGTCTCAATGGGTAAACACACTCCTCACGGTCCTGACTTCCTTGCTCATGATCTCCCTCCTTTTGCTCCTCATCAGGACCTTGGGAGCTCAGTCCGGTGCTCCTATGCGGGGCTCTGTCATTTTCTCCATCCAATGCCAGGTGAAGGTTCTATGGTGATATGCAAGATATTCATGAGTATGGCAATAGGATCTGTACATTTCTGGCACCCTCTCCTCAGCTGCCCAAGGAACTAGCTGGGGGCGTCTTCCTGGACACCTGGGAACCCCTCTAGAGTCAAGTCTCTGCCAACCCTAGAATGGCTCCCTTAACTAAGATATATAATTCCTTGTTCCCATACCCACCCTTCCTATATCCCAACCATCCTATTCCCCCAAGCTCTTCCCATCCTCCACTTCACACTTTTCTCTCTCTCCCAATGAGATTTTTGAGGTTTTTTTTTTTTACAGTGTTCATTCAGATTTTTGCTGGGTTATAAGCAATGATAATCCTAAGCTTAGTTTGATTATTTATTCTTTTTCCCAAGACATTGCAGTTATGTGTTCAGTTTCTGAAACACTTGCTTCACACATTTTGGGATATTTGATAAATAATAAAGTATTTGAGAATTTTACACATGTCTCAAGTGTGTTTTAATTACATCTGCCTCCCACTGCTCCTAAGTCCTCTCACATCCAACTTCCCTTCTCCTCCCCATTTCACATCTTCTTAAAACAGCAACACTGAGCCCAGCATGTGCTGTCCTCATACTCACTTGTGTGAGGCTCCAGTGGAGCGTAATCAATCAACCAGGGACCAGACCTTTAAAGAAAACTGTCTGTCCCTCTCCAGCATCCATCAGCTGTCAATAATTCCCCAGTTCAGGGTAGCAGTTCTTGAACTCCGCCTCCACACTGCAATGTTGACTTGCCTGTTCTTGAGTAGGTCTTGTGCAGACAGATACAGCCACCATGAATTCATGAATGCAGTAGTCCTCCATATTCAGAAGAGTTTTACCCAAGTTCTCCCTGTACTTTGGCTCTTAAAATCTTCCATTCTTCCATCATGGGCCCTGAACCTTAAAAAGAGGTGTGGGGGTATAGATGCCCCATTTGTGAGAAAGCACCCCATAGACATCAAAATTCTCTTCACTTTTCCAGTTGTAAGTTTCTACTTTAACTGCTAGCCATTGCACCATCGCCTGCTGAGTTCTGAGACCTGAACCAATTTATGAGTATAAAGATATGAATTGAGTGGGCAGATTAGCACTATGTTCATTTAGTAGATAACAGTATTGAGTTCATCTGTAGAGCCTGTGAGCTGCCCTGTCTTGGTTTCTTACCCACATTTATAGTACTAGGCATGCTAGGCATGCATTCCTCCCTTGAAGTGGGTCTTAATCCTAATCAGAAAGCAGTTGGTTACATGTATTTTTTTTTTTTTGCCATTATTCCAACCATGGTCATATCTCGCCACACTAATCCTTACTATAGCTCTCAGTGTTTACAGCTGGGTAAGTCTGTGGATAATTTATCTCCAACAGTGTTCGTAGTATCTTTTTAGACAATGAAAGCTATCTATCTCAGGGAAGGTTTGCGGTTTGCCACATTTGGCTCTGAGCTTTTTATTTGTCAGTCTGTGGCTTCCTGCAGTAACATGGTATGGTCCCCAATGTATGATAAGTATTGTATAAACTTCACATATGTGTGTGTGTGTGTGTGTGTGTGTGTGTGTGTGTGTGTGTGTGTGTGAAGTTTATACAATAGTAGGTTTGTTGTAACGGCAGGGTTGGATATCAAAATTAGGGCTTCCCATATGCTAGGCAACAACAATAACCCTGAGATGTACCTATAGCCCTTTCTTTGGTTTTTTAATGGAAGAGGATGTCTCCATTTTACCATCATTGCTGCAACAAAATGTTCTGTTTTCATGTTTCTTAACTTAATTTTCAAAGTGAAAAGTCATAATAAAACTGCTTTCTGTATTTGTATGTTTCAGTAAATTTTGGTCTTTGTCTTTTGCTCTCCATTATACTGGGGTAATGAGGGCTTTCTGCATTTGTCTTAGTTGGGGTAGGTAATTTTAAACATTTGATGTCCTAGAAGGAACCCAGTGTGCATCAATAAACCTTGGAGGGAGATCACATTGAAATATTTAATTCTTGGAATTTATTTCTTCTATTTGTTACAGCTGCATGGGTTTGATTATTGTAGGAAGTTTTATGTTAGAGAATAATAAACCCATTTGTCATTTTTCATGGATACAGCAATATATATATTCCCCACAGGTCGCTTAAAAAAATGTTGCTTTCCAACTGGTAGTGATTTTCAGTCTCTCTCTCTCTCTTTAACTACAACTCATGCAACTCTATGTGAAAAGTTTAGAACAATATTCATAAAATGCCAATTAAACAGTTGTCACCTATTCGCTCTTTCTCTTAGTGTGGCCACCACTGGCCTGTGGTGAAAGTATTAGATGCATGCACAATTTCCACCAGCCAATTTATGCTCACAGTTACATTGTTCTGAATTCAACTATGAATGTCATAATTGGAAAGTTGTTTTAAAATGTAAAGCAGCATGAAAGTAACTTTTCCAATACCTTAAACCTATGTTCATACAGCTCAGTGCTTGACATGTTCTGTCAAATTTTGTACCTGATTTCCCATTTCTTCTCTTTCCAGGAAAACAGTTGGAGTTTTCTGCTGTGGACCAAGTTCGATTTCCAAAACTCTTCATAATATAAGTAACCGGAGCAACTCATATGGGACAAGATTTGAATATAACAAAGAGTCCTTCAGCTGAATCCTTAGGAAACTAATCTTTTGAGGACTATAAAGGAGGAACAGTGCAATTTCTAAGACTTGGAAACTTAGCTGAATCAAACAACTGTGCTACGCCAAAGAATATCAAAGTTTCGTTATTTATGATTATTTAAAATGAGATTGCAAAGAATGTTGCAAAATGACATGTTTAATCTGCGAGCCAAAGAGGCCCTGAAGAATGTTTGATGTGATGATTCTCATTTTGATGGGAAAATTAAAAACAATGCTGTTAGATGCACACTGTTGATTTTTATGGGAAATTCAAGAACTCTCTTGCGAGGAGCTGGACTCACTTACTCTGAAGCTGATAGCGGCAGTCCTCCTTAAATTGTTTTTGGTTGAGCAGATTCAAGATTGAACAAAATTAAAAATTCATTGAAACTAAACTCCAATTTCTCCGTTTGGAAAGGATCCTGGCAAACCCTTGGAGTTGGAAGCGGCAGCACAAAACTTGGTATCAATACGGGTACTTCATGTCCACTGATAATTTCTTCTGCTCACTCTATTGTCTCCCCGTGTTGTTTGTTCTGCACAGGCTCCCAAGCCATCTGCCCATGTCGATACAGTATCTGCTTTCTTATTTTTGTACCTTATCCTCTAGTAGGAAAATCTGCATTCCCTCAGCAGGCCTTCCACACAATGATTTAATTGAACTATTTTATCACCAATTTGCTCAATTTAGTGCTTTTGCATAGTAATGAGAACTGGGAAAGGTAGCCTTCTAAAGTGCTTTGCTTAGTTCATGCTTAGACACCAAAGAGCAAACCGTAGACGACACCAAAGAGCAAATCTTGCAGGGAACACTGAAGCACAAAACCTCTCTCCCTCGTCTCACTTTGCTCTCAGATAGAGATGATGACGTTACATTCCTGCAGTGCCACCCTCACTTTGCTTCCTAGAAAAGTGGGGCTATTTCACTATTTATTTAAATTTAAGTTAAGAATCACTAATATTATTTTTGCACTGTTTTGTATCATTAGATTTAAATTTCCTATTCTTGTGCTCCAATCAGTTTATGGCCTCTCATTATTTAATATTCTTTAATCAGAAGGAAAATCTACTTTACAAACTTAATAATTAAGATATTCATACAGTTTGTCCATTTAATTTGGTTGATAGCTATTAATGCTATCAAGTGTAACACATTGCTGTAATCAGTTCCTTGCCTTATTTTTGGTAGTCTTTTGTATGTCACATAACAATAGTAAATGTTGTTATTTTGGTATGATTCACCACTAACAAACAAGTATACTAAAATAGCTAGCATCAAATGACCGCATGTGTATTTATTACACATATATTTTTTCTTTTCTTGAAACACTTTCTTATCCCTTCTATGGGCAATGTGCAATGCTCATGTAGATTGAGCTCTGAAGTCATATATAGAGAGAAACATTCACACACACACACATATACACACACACACATCAAATCATTACATCTTGGTAATGCTCAGACACAAATCAGAAAAAAACTCATAAAAAGAAACAAGTTCATCCAGGCTTGATATACAATAATGAATCCTTATTAAACATAACATTCATGTGATTATGTGAATTCAGATTTCAATAATTCAGATCAAACATTTTGAAAAGAACAATCACATTTCAGAGCTTATCTGCGATGATGGATGGACCTCCTTGCTTGATCTAAATTCCAGTGCATGTTCAAGAATCTATAAGTTAAAAACAGTTTTATGTTAGCAGGAATATAATTAAAGCTTTGTCACACATATAGAGACAGCTTTGTTTTGATAAATTCTTTCTATGGTGGCGGTTGTTGTCATATATACTTTAAATCACTAATTTTAATGACAATAAATATAAAATTGAAAAGGTGTCCATGAATCTTTTTTATAACAGATATGTCAGCAATTTGGCATGATAACCTTAAGAATTTGGATTCGGCAACTATAAATGTCATAGTCTAATCATATAACTGTGGGTTAAGAATTTTTATTTGGATTCAGTTAATATTTGTACTACTGTTCTCTTTTAAATTTGCTTTGAAACATTGTCTTGTATAGAAAAATTGTCCTCAAGTTTAAATAATTAAAAAATTGTTTAAGGCCAAAGTTAGCCCTAAACTTCTTTTTCTCCTGCCTCTACTTCCCAAGTGTAGAATTACAAGCTTTACTGCCAAGCAAAAATACAAATTATTTTAGGTAAGATATCTATTGGAGAACATAATGTAAATCATGCTATTATAAATAATATATTGAACATAATAGGGGGCCACAAACATCCTCAAATGGCAAGATCATATATTTAAAAATCTCTACAGAACATGATTTCTGCAGTGGGTCTTTATCCTTGCACATTCCCTTTAATTTTTGAAGAAATTATCAATAATTTATATGCTTATACTAACAAGTTTTCTTTGTGGACAGAGAGAATGTTCTTTATATACTATTAAGTGAATAATTCAATGATGCTTTGTATCAGGTTTTAATTTTGCATCTCATTTAGGTGAAGGGAAGAGGCTGTTGTTTTACATATAACTAAGACCAAAAAGTTTAGATTAATATACATACATATATATGAATTTATATGCATGTGTGTGTACATGTGTACCTTTTGTCTGTGAAATCAGCAGGAGACATCAGATTCCATGTATGTATGATGTATGTGTATAATCATATACCACACCCAGAGAGAGAGAGAAAGAGAGAGAGAGAGAGAGGAGGTTATATCTGTACACATGTTTGAGGCTTAGTTCTCTTTTCAGGGTTAATTCTGATAAGAAAGAAACAGTACATACTTCCTCATTTGTTGAATCAAAATTATCAGTTAAGTAATTGTGAAAATATAGGCACTCTTAAAAGGCATGTGCGACAATCCATATGCTACAATGTTTTCTGCATAGCTATGTGATTATGACTTACCCAATCAGTGATTCCTTAGAACACTTATCAAGAAAGTAATAAATCTTTTTTACAGGACATTGTTGGGAAGCTTACTAGAAACAAAAGGTGACATTGTCATCAGTAGGTAGCACAATTACACTGATGCTAAATAATGTTCATTATATTGAAATATTTTTGTATTTAACATGGTATTTTATTCTTAGAGAATATCATACATGCATGCAATCTATGACCACATTTATCCTTTTTTTCCTCTCCCTACGTCCTCCTGGGTCTACCTCCTACTTTCTATCCCCCACTACCAACTTCATATCCTCTCTTTTCTTTTAGCCACTGAGTTCAACGTGTGCTGCTGTTGTATGGCACTGTTATTAAAGAGACATTAACAAATATGTCTGCTCACCCCAGATACGGAGTTTATATTGGTGAACCAATGAATATTATTGGAGTTTCTCACAGGAATTTGAGTGAGGGGTTACTTACAGGAACATAAACCAAAAGCTCACCCAACATGGATGACAGCTCCTCATCCCTAGGATGTACTAGGTTCCTATAATGCAAAAGATACCTGGAAATCCAGATCTCGCTGCAAAACTTTGCTAGTTTGACAGTAGGGAGGGTGTCTTTTGCAGTCGTCTCAGTTGGTTTTAGGAAGCTCTGCATCTTCCAGATGTTTTGGCTTCTATGAGCATCTTTTAGTCAACTAGTTTGAGTCAGAGTTTTGTCCCTCAACAGTCTTTTTTACAGTTTATATGTGCTTGGGGATTGAGGAACCTAGTAAATCTGCTCTGTTTTTCTCATGACTCCCGGAAGCCTTTGTTCTGCTTGCTTCCTGAACTTAGTGAGATTTAATGTGTGAAGGAATATTTAACCACCCTTTATAATATTCTGAGCTTAGGATATTTCCTCCAGGAAGAAATGCTTTATCTCAGAGGAAATAGCTACGCAACAGCCACCCATATAGACACGAGTGTGGAGCCACCCACCGGAGAATGGCTTATCTCTTAGGGACCACGCTTAAAATGAGAATTGACCCAACCTCCTCTAGAAGCCGTAAACTGTCCATAGTTAATCATCTAGGGGTGGGAGCTCATGAGTTCCTTCTACCTTAGTGATAGAATGTTGAGCGACGTGATCTTGTGCAGGTTTTGTATAAGCAACTGTACCTGCCCTGAGTTCTTGAGAACATCATTCTTGTCCTGTCCAGAAGACTGTTTTGACACCATCCTCCCCTAACCTCTGCCTCTTAAGCATTCCCATTCCCTCTTCCACAATGTTTCCTTCACTCTGGGGGAAAGAGTCGTGAGCTAGATGATGGCCCACTGATAGCTGAGCACTCCACAGATAATTATTTTTGGCACTTTGACCAATATGTAAAAGCATTTACCATGATCTGAGCTCTGTATGCAGGACCCATACAGACACACATCCCAGAACTCTTCCATCAGGAAGGCAGGCATATACAGGAGTACTCCCAGAAGCTTGTAGGATAGTTAACTTGAAGCATGTAGCACAAAAGAAATGATAAAAAGGACTGTCTCATCAGGGTAGGAGGAGAAAACTGATTCCCGAAAAGTTTTCCTCTGACCTCCACAAGTACAGCACAGCATTCATGTGCTAATCTCTCCCCCCCCTCTCAAGTAATAAATATAACTATTGCTATTTCTGAAAAAGTTTCCTTTTCTTATGGTAGCTATGACATTTCCACATTCAGTTATGATGTAGTAATATAAAATGCTGAAGTTAGAACTCTTCTTTTATACTTAAACCGATGCCCAAAGAGAGATTGTGACATATTTTAAGATATCCATTTATAGCAGAATTCAGTTTTTAGAAATCTGCTGACAGGCCCTTTCCACTTTGCTATGAAATATACATTCAATTGAATATCTAGCCCTGTAAACTTGAATCTCTCTGTAAATACCCTATTTCATCTGGGGTGGGAGATGACATGAGGAAGATCACGTTTTCTGTCATTGGCAACTAACTATGCTAAAGGTTCTCTAAAGCTTAATGTTGGAAAATGCAAAATAAGATTCTAGGAAACCTTAATATTAAAACTTTAGTTTTAAATGTACACTCTTTGTTGCAAGACATAATTTAGCCAACTTTCTGGTCTCCAAGAGACAATTTGATATGAAAATACACGATTATTATCCTGTCTTTCTGTTACTTACCGTAACTTTCGACATGGCCAGCAGAACCAGCCTTTGGTGAACTAGTGAGGAAAGAAACAAATGATAAAACAAAAGCACATGGTTTTATTTCAGTCACATCACAGGAGAGTGAGAATCATTGTTGCTTTAGATCTAATTATTCTCCCACTGCCCCCAATTAGCCCATTGTGTATTATTTTCAATGAATAAAATTTGAAAAATCTGAGCAACTAGGTTTCCTAAAAGAAAATATATGAATTCTAACAAATTGCAAAGAAGAATCAATTAAGGAAGAGGGAATAAAGTGTTGCATCTTTTTAAGTTCTGCATAAATTAAATATTGGAATATTGTCATTTAAATGCAAAATACTAATTCATATGCTTAGGAATTGGTCAGTTCAGAAACATTCCTATAAGAATAGTGTTTAAAACTTGTACAACCACCCTGGAAATTAGTATGGTGGTTTCTCAGAAAATTAGAAACCAACCTACCTAAGGACCCAGCAATACCACTCTTGGGCATATACTCTAGGGATGCTTAATCATACTATAAGGACATTTGTTTAACTATGTTTATAGCAGCATTATTTGTATTAGCCAGAACCTGGAAACAACCTAGATGCCACCCAACCAAAGAATGGATAAAGAAATTGGTAGATTTACACAGTGGAGTACTACTCAGTGGGAAAAAAAATCTTGAAATTTGCATGCAAATGGATGGAGCTAGAAAAAAATCATCCTGAGTAAGGAAACTCAGACCCAGAAAGATGAACCAAGTTATGTACTCACTCACAAGTGGATACCATCAGTAAAGCAAAGGATGATGAAACTATAGTCCATGACCTTAGAGAAGCTAAGTAACAAGGTGAACCCTATGAAAAACATACATAGATCTACCTGGAAAAATGAAATAAACAAGAATGTCTGACAAAATTGGGAGCATGGGGGTGAAAGAAGAAGGGAGGCCAGAAGCAGAAGAGGAGGTGAGAAGGGAGGGTTGAGAACTTGAGGGAACAGGAAAGTCGAGATGGAGGGGGGACAGCAATGAGAGCAAGGAAAGAGATATTTTGATTGAGGGAGTCATTATGGGGCAAGCAATAAATCTGACACGAGAAATTCCAAGGAAGCCACAAGGATGACCCCAGCTATGACCCTAAGCAATAGAAGAGAGGAGGCCCAATCTTGACTTGCCCTCAAGTCAGATTGATGAATATCTTAAATGTCACCAAAAACCATCATCCAGTAACTGATGCAAACAGAGGCAGAGACCTTCATTCAGAGCACTGGGCTGAGCTCCCAAAGTTCAGCTGAAGAGTGGGAGGAGTGAGAATATGAGCAAAGAGGTCAAGACCATGATGGGTTCACCCACTGAAACAGTTTGCTTGATCTAAAGTGAGTTCACCAACTCCAGCTGGAAAGGGAAGAAACCAGCATAGAACTAAACTAGACCTGAATGTGGGTGACAGTTGCATGGCTGGGGCAGACTGTGGGGTCATTGGCAGTGGCACCAGGCTTTATCCCTACTGATTTTACTGGCTTTTGGGGAACCCATTCTCTTTGGATGAATGCCTTTCTCAGTCTAGATACAGTAAGGAGGGCCTTGGTTCTTCCCAAAAGCAATGTGCCTTTCCCTCTCAGAGGGATGAATGGGGTGTTGTGTTGGCGGGAAGAGGGGAATGGGAAGAGGAGAGGGAGTGGAAACTGGGATTGGAATGTAAAATGAAAAAAAAAAAAGATAGTTTGTTTTCATTTTTTTAAAGAATAGTGCCAAAATGAGGGAACAATAAGACTATTTTAAACATCAAAACAATTGTGTTTGTATACAAAGCATGTGTCACAAACATAAAGATATATCTGCTGCTTGCCTGGATGCCATTATACCTTTAGGTAATACTTATCATCTCTGCAATTGCAATTTACAAGAAACATTACTTTCTTTTAGTATAATTTGGTTTTAAATCATTTGTGATTTAAGAACTAAAATTATTTGTTCTGCTCATATTCTCTTAGATGTATATATTGCTTTCTATTGCAGAATCTCCCACCCAACAATGGTTACACCAATAAAGAAACTGATTTTCCTTCTTTCTGTAACTCACCAGGTAGGGGTGGGACTGCTCTCCCCATTCCTGCACCATGCTCAGAGTTTTGTCAGACTAGAGCTCATGTAGGTTTTGTGTATGCGACGGACAACTGCTGAAAGTTCATTGAGTAACTGCCCTGCTGTGTCCAGAAAGCAGTATTTCTGTTTATTCATCCTCCACCTGTAACTCTTAAATTTTTTCCACTTCCTCTTCTAAGCATTTAGGGGAGAAAAATGTGGGGAAGTGGCTGTCTATAAGATGTCGTATCAAACTGCCTATAGCTTATAAATAACTGAAGTAATTCTGCAACAAGGAACATGTAATACATTGTGACTTCTCTTTCTCTTTTGAAAGAACTAAAAACAATTTACAAATCCTCTACTCTCAACAAAGATACCTGGCGTTATGTACTTGACAAGTCATACTGTTTTTTTAGATTTTAATATTTAAATTATATCTGTAAGGGCCCATACGATGACCTACAGGAAAAGGGAGGAAATAACCCTGTCACAGAAGAGAAAAAGGACAGAAAGTAAGAAGGTGAGCAACCAACACTAGAGAAATTGAGTGAATGGTTTATTAAAATGTGTTATGGGGTTGGTAAGCAAATTTCATGTTCATCTATTACCGTGGGATCTACAGAGAAGATAGGGCAAGAATTTAGACAAACTTCAGTGCCAGTTCTGTCATTGTTTATCCGCAATGAAGGAGCTTTGCACATTGCTTTGACCATGGTTTACAGTGGATATGTATCTTTATGGCTTCAGGTAAGATTCACGTTCAAATGAAAATAAAATGCTGCACACTTATGCAATGACACTTTCCATACTTCATAGCAGCATAATGGTCAGCTCCAAGTTGAAGAAGACATTAATCCTGTAATCAAAACGTAAGGTGTGTACCGTGCCATTTAATGCTGTAACAGCTCCAGAGAGCAAGTGAAGGATCGCAACAAGATTCAATCTCCCTCTATTGTAAAGTAATTTTGTATTCTGTGTGAAAAAATCAGAATTTTTAGCAGAATATAGATTTTTGTTTTGGCTGCTTTCTGATCTTAAAATCTTTATTCTAAGACTTTAGTTCTATTTATTTTGAGGTGTTTATTTTGTTATGGTCAATTCTAAAATTTGTTTCATCAAAAGTATAATACTAAATATCAATTAAATTTTAGAAAGTGAAACCTAAGTATATTTTCTTCCAAAAAAAAACAATAATCTCTAATGTGCTCATTTTGAAATCCAGCTATAATCTTGCATTTGATCACTGTGAGCTCCAACTTACGCAGATGCTGCCACATTGTCCAGCTCCATGCTCTTGCAGCCACTGCCATTTTCCTGTTATGCAAATGAGGGATAATATAGTAACGCCCAGGTTTGTCTGGCATTTTAGGTAGGTGGGAAATGAGACATTTGCACCAGTTTGCCTGACATCTTCTGAAAATCGATTTAACCCATCAATAAGTTGAAGACCAGAATTTTCTCTATAAATAATTCTATTTTTGTTTCTCTATGCTGACTGTGAATTTCAAAATAATCTGTAGCTTACAGTTAGCTGCATGAGCAAACATGCTTTGGTACTCATGAATATGGTGACTCTTAGGTCTTAAAATATACCTCATATTGTACACAAAGTTGGAAAGAGATAACTCCTTTGTTGAAGAAGAAGGAAGGAAGTTTCACTTCAGAATAAGAGACTTTATATTATTAATGTTCCTAAATAAAAGTCTTTACATTACAGGATCATGCTTTGTTTCTAGTTTAAATGCTACTCCTGTGTCAAATCAGCATCGGCTGTGTTTCAATGTGCAGAACATTTTAATAGTAATGATCGGGTTGTAGGGTTTAAGCAGGTTATTTCTTTATGTGGTACTGAATTCATTTTTCAAATCAATTTTTACATGTGGCAATCTTTCAAGACATTTAATTTCAAAAAACCTGCTTCCCTGAAATGAGGCCTTGCTCCTTCTTTTCACAAGGCTGTCACACCATCTGTCATGAGCATTTCAGTAGGTCGAGTTCAAATGCATTTAGAAGACGAACTCATCAATTATGTGCATACATTCTCCATCCGCATTATCTGCTTTGTGTTACAAGGGGGTCAGGAGTACATGCATTAATAGCGTTAGTGTTGTAAAATCGTCCAGTAAGTCAAAAAAGAAAAAAAGAAAAAAGAAAAGATAATTGGGGGAAAATGGCTTTGGGGTGTGTGTATGTACAAATCAAGGCGCTTTTGATGCAAATCTAAGTACTGAAGATTGAAAGTGTCTTGACCTGCTTCCTTCTATTCGTATTGATTACCTTGTTGACAGTAATATATTTACTAAAGCTTCAAAATATAAAATGTGTAAGGAAGTTAGTGTCATCAGGTTTTCTTTAGTGCAAGTTGCCTGTGTGTTTCTATTTGGCAGGGGCCATGTTTACAGCTTCTGTCGAGTGTGTGAACATCAGGGAGGTGGGAATGGACATCATGGAGATGGAAGACATCACAAGTGGTATTTGAAAAAAATGTGCAATGGCTAATTATGACAGATTTCAAAGTTACTTACAATCATTTGGACAAAGCAATTTCTAAAATTAAAAATTCTGCTTATTCTGACAGTTTAGTTAGAAATTCACAAACAAATTCAGATTTCAAGATGCTTACCTCCCAGTGTGTCTTAGGTTTCTTTACTGTGGTATTAATAGTTAACTCATTGTGTTCTTTCATATGACACATTTACACATTAGAGTACTACACAGCGGTAAAAACAATCTTGAATTTTGCATGTAAATGGATGGAATTAGAAAACACTATCCTGAGTGAGGTAACCCAGACCCAAAAAGATAAATATGGTATATACTCACTCATAAGTGGATACTAGCTATAAACAAAGTACATTGAGCCTATAATTCATGATCCTAGAGAAGCTAAGTAATAAGGTGAACCCTATGAAAAACATATATAGACCCACCTGGAAATTGGAAACAGACAAGATCGCCTGACAAAATTTGGAGCAGGGAGAGAAGGAAGGATAGAAGGGGAAGAGAAGGGAGAAGGGGAGGGTTGAGGAGAACTTGAAGTAATGGGATAGTCGAGATGGAGGAAGGACAGAGATGAGAGCAAGGAAAGAGATATCTTGATTGAGGGATCCATTATAGGGTTAGCGGAAACCTGGCTCTAGAGAAATTCCCAGGAATCCACAAGGATGACCCCAGCTAAGACCCTAAGCAATAGAGGAGAGGGGACCGGATCTTGACTTGCCCTGTAATCAGACTGATGATTATCTTAAATATCACCATAGAACCTTCAACTGATGAAAACAGAGGCAGAGCCCCACATGGGAGCACTGGACTGAGCTCCCAAAGTCAAGCTGAAGAGTGGAAGGAGTGAGAATATGAGCAAAGAGGTCAAGACCATGATGGGTTCACCCACTGAAACAGTTTGCCTGAGCTAATCTCGGAACTCACCAACTCCAGACGGACTGAGGAGGAACAAGCATAGGAACAACCTAGTCCCTCTGAATGAGGTTTACAGTTGCATTGCTAGGGCAGACTGAGGGGCCACTGGCAGTGACACCAAGATTTATCCCTACTGTAAGTACTGGCTTTGGGGAAACCTATTCTCCTTGAACCTTCCAGAATGCAATGTGCCTTACCCTCTCTGAGGATTAGATGGGGGTGCAGTGGGAGGATGTGTGGAGGGAATGGGAGGATGGGAGGGAGTGGGAACTTGATTTGGTATTTTTTTAAAACAATCTAATAAATTTTTTTAAAAAGTTTTAAAAAAGAGTTGTTATACAGCCAGTTTAGTAGGTGTGTGACTTTTTAAAATGTCTTTGTTATTCAAACTTCTTCCTCATTAAAATAAAATAATGTACCAGTGTTCACGTGACAAGTAGCAATTATATAGAGTAGTACTTAGAAATGTGTACAATATATAAATGATTTAAAGGGTTCTATTGTAGCCAGTTGTGGTGGTGCATGCCAGTAGGATTTGCTGAAGGAGGCAGAGGCAGAAGGATCATGAGTTCAAGGCCTGCCTGGGCTACACATAAAAAAGGGGGGGGGAGAATCTATTTTAATTGTTTTAGAAGAATGTAATCCAATCTAAAAAATGTGTCTTCGATTAGGGATATTTAATCATTTTTTCCTATTTTATTATCAGGTTAGGGATATTTAATCATGTTTTTATGATCTTATTTGTTAAATTGTGTGTTGAAATACTGCTCAAGAGTGATATTATTTCCATCATAATTTCATAAGTAATTATCTACTTGTCTATTACCTCAATTGATTTACATTTTTCAATGAAGCATATAGTTTATGGATTTTAATCATTTTCATAGTACCAAATCCTAGCTAAATATCTGCTTGTTGTTAAATCTAATTTCCTTTTTGTTTTTATTAATAAGACATAACTACTTGGGCATACTTTTTATCAGTGGCATATATTTATTGTATAAAGGAATGAGTTAATTGTGACATCTTCATACAGGCATAACGTGTCTTTTGCTCATACTGATCCCACCCTAAACCACCCTCTATTCCTTTTCCTGTCACCCTGGGACCTCTTTCTCTTTGCAAATAGTTACTCGTGAAAATATGAATGTACACACACACACACACACACACACACACACACACACTACACAAATGTAAGAAATTATGATGTTTTTCCTTTTGAGTGTAACCTATTGCATTCAGCACCATAAACTATAAATCCATCCGTTTTCTTGCAAATAACATAATTTAGTTCTTCTTTCTGGCTAACAAATGTGTCATGTATATATGCTGTGGTTTCTTTTCTTTCTTTTTTTTTTTTTTTTTTTTTTGGTTTTTCGAGACAGGGTTTCTCTGTGGCTTTGGAGCCTGTCCTGGAACTAGCTCTTGTAGACCAGGCTGGTCTCGAACTCACAGAGATCCGCCTGCCTCTGCCTCCTGAGTGCTGGGATTAAAGGTGTGCGCCACCATCGCCCGGGTCTGTGGTTTCTTTATCCATTCCTCTGTTAAAGAACATCTGTACTGTCTCCACAACCTAGTTATTGTGAGTAGAGCTATTATAACAAATGTTCAGGTAACTATAAGCAATTTATATTATTTTGGGTATATACTCTACAAGGGGCAGTACTTTTGAAGCAGACCATAAAGCAGTTGTCATTCAGAAAGAGTACATTATTTTTAAATTAAACTAAAAGGAATAAATAATTACATATATTGCCAAATATTTCTATTTAAATGCTTCAACATTAGCTCTCTAGTTGGAGGAAAGTATTAGGTTTTAAAAGGCAATGTGATTTTTAACTTTTTTTCTGTTGTCATGCTCCATGACCACCCTGTTAGTTTTAGATATAACCTCAGCATCAGTTAGTTAATTTTTGCATCAATGTTCATGAGGGAGACTGGTATGTAATTCTTTCTTATTTAAATTTTTCTGTGGTTCAGATATGAGGGTGACTCTAGTCTCACAAAGACTTTTTGGTAATATTCCTTCTCTTTCTATTTTGTGGATTAATTTGAGGAATATAAGTATTAGCTGTTCTTTTAAGTTCTGTGAGAATTCTGCACTGAAACCATACTGCCCAGAGCTTTTTTTTGGTTGTGATACTTTTTATGACTGTTTCTATTTCCTTAGGGGTTATAGGTCTATTTAAATTGTTCATCTGGCCTTGATTTAATTTTGGTATGTGGTACCTATCCAGAATATTGTCCATTTCTTTCAGATATTCCAATTTTGTTGAATGAAAGTTTTTGAAAAATAACCTAATGATTCTCTGGATTTTCTCAGTGTGTTAGTATATCTCCCTATTTATTTCTATTTGATTAATATGCATATTATATCTCTGTCTTTCAGTTAGTTTGGAAAAGGCATTGTCTATTTTGTTGATTTTCGTAAAGTACCAACTCTTTGTTTCATTGATTCTTTGTATTGTTTTCTTTGTTTCTGTTTTACTGATTTCAGCCCTCAATTTGATTATTTCCTGTCTTCTACTCCTCTTTGGTGAGCCTGCTTCTTTTTGTTCTAGTGCTTTCATGTGTGCTGTTAAGTCACTAAGTGTGAGATATCTCCACTTCCTTTATATGGGCACTTAGTGCTATGAATTTTCCTATGAGCGCCGATTTCATAGATTCCCATAAGTTTGGGTATGTTATGTGATTTGGGAGGCAATGTACGTTGTGAATATGTTTTATTGCCATTGGTTAATAAAGAAGCTGCTTTGGGCCAATGGCTAAACAGAGATTAAAGCCAGGCTGAAAGAGATCTAAAGAGAGAGTAGCCCAAGGCAAAAAGGAGCCCTGTAGCCACCGCTGGAGACACACGCCTCCACTGGAGCCTGCAGAAACTTTGCCGGTAGGCCACAACCTTGTAGTGATGCACATATTAATGGAAATGGTTTAGTTTAAGAAATAAGAGCTAGCTAGCAATACCTTTAAGCTATCGGCCAAACAGTATTGCAATTAATACAGATTTCTGTGTGATTATTTCAGGAGTCGGGTCTGCAGGAAAAGGAGCAAGTAGCCTCCGACAACAATTATGTATTTATACAGGGAAACCCTGTCTCGAAAAACCAAAAACAAACAAAAAAACAATTATGCATTTATTTTCATTGAATTCCAGAAAATCTTTAATTTTTCTATTTTTTTTCTTGATCCAAGGGTGATTCAATTGAGTATTGTTCAATTTCCTTGAGTTTCTGCAATAAGTGTTGTTGTTGAATTATAACTTTAAGCCATGGTGACCTGATAAAATACACCAGGTTATTTCAATTCTTTTGTATTGGTTGAAGTTTACTTTGTTACTGAATATGTGATCGGTTTTAGAGAAGATTCCATGCGGTGATGGGAAGAAGTTATATTCTTCTGTGTTTGGGTGAAATGTTCTATAGATGTCAGTTAAGTTCACTTGAGTTCTCTGTTAAGTTTCTGTCTGGCAGACCTGTCCATTAGTGAAAGTAGGATGTTGGAGTTTTGTACTATTAGTGTGTGGGGTTTGAAGTGTGATTTAAGCTCAGTAATGTTTTACACATGTGGGTGCTTTTGTATTTAGGACACAGATGCTCCTAATTGAGACTTGACCTTGATGGATTTTTCCTGTGATGAGTGTGAGTGTCCTTCTCCATCTCTTTTGACTGATTTTAGTATGAAGTATATTTTCTAAGATATTAGGTAAGCTACACCTGCTTGTTGCTTAGATCCATTTGACTGGAAAATCCTTTACTCTGAGGAAATATCTGTTGAGGTTGAGGTGTATGTCTTGTATGGAGCAGAAGGATGGATCCTGTTTTTGTATCTGTTCTGTTAGCATGTGTCTTTTTATAGGTGAATAGAGTTCATTGATATTAAGAGATATTAATAACCAGTGTTGTAATTACTGTTATTTTTTGGTGGTAGCGTTTGTGTGTTTCATTTCTTTGGGGTTTGCTCTTATGAGGTTATCTGTCTGGGCTGGCATCTGTGGTCTCTTAGTGTCTGCAGCACATCTGTCCATGACCTTCTGCTTTCAGAGTTTCCACTGAGAAACTGGGTGTAATTCTGATAGGTCTGCTTTTATGTGTTACTTGGTCCTTTTTCTTTGCAGCTCTTATTACACTGTCTTTATTCAGTATGTTTGTATTTTGATTATTATATGACAAGGGTACTTTTTTCCTCCAGTCTATTTGGTGTTGTATAAGCTTCTTGTACCTTCATAAGTGTATCCTTTGTTAGGTTGGGAAAGTTTTCTTCTATGATTTTGTTGAACATATTTCCTGTGCCTTAGATCTGGAGTTCGTCTCCTTCTTCTATCCCTAGTTTTCTTAGGTTTGGTCTTTTTATAGTGTCCCAGATATCCTGAATGTTTTGTATTAAGAATGTGTTCATTTTAACACTTTCTTTGACTGATTAATCTATTTCCTCTATTGTATCTTCAATTCCTGAGATTCTCCCATCTCTTGTATTCTGTTGGTTCTGCTCTTATCTGTAGCTCCTGTTTTATTACACAGATTTTCCATTTACAAAATTCCCTTGGTTTGTGTTTTCTTTATTGCCTGTATTTCAATTTTCAAGTCTTGAATTATTTAAGCTGATTGTTTCACCTGTTTGGTAATTTTTTCTTGGTTTTGTTGGCTTTCTTTAAGAGATTTATTGATTCCTTCAAAATCTTTTTAATTTTTGTTTTTTCCATTTCTTTAAGGGAATTTTTATTTCCTCTTTAAGGATCTCTATCATTTTCACAAAGTTATATTTAGACTGTTTTCTTCACCTTCTTCTGAGTTAGAATGTTCAGGTCTTCCTGATGTAGAATTGCTAGGTTCTGGTGTTGTCATACTCCTCTTTAGATTGTTGAATGTTTTCTTGCACTGGCAATTACCCATCTCTTCCTCTAATTGGTGCAGTCAGTGTCTTTACCTCTTGGTCCAATCCTTGTAGTCAGTGTCTATGTCTCAGGAATTCTCTCTTGGACCAATCATGGCAGTTGCTGTCTGTGTCTCAGGGAGCTGCTGTTGGTTTTTGCTGTGCAGTTGTTGTCTGTGTCTCTGGTATTAGAGGAGCCAACGGGGGGATGTGTGTTGGTGCAGCCTTCATGCAGGAGACTTGCTTCTGACTGGCTATTGTAGCTGAGGTAGGGAGAGCAGGGTCTTCAGGCCTAGAGACTGGGTTGACCAGCTGAGGGGCTGACCACTCACCTCTTTGTCTGCGCTGTGAAGTATCAGTCTGTGTGTTAGAGAGCACTGAGGTCACAGGGTATTAGATTATTTATTCTTATTGATGATTTACTTATTTTCTGCCTTTGAGTATTATAAATGTTCATAAGCAATTCTGTGGAGAAAATGTGGTTAGTAGTATTGAAACAATTGCATTTCAATTTCCAAAACATGAACCTCACTCTTAGTCTTGTCTGATGTAAAAACTCAAAAGTTAATTGAAGATTACAAAATTATTCATTTTCAAAAAAATCTTTATAACCTTGATTTAAACAAAATAGTTCTTGGGTGGAACACAGAGCCATAAATAATAAATAGGCTTATAAATTTGGCTTTACTAAAATTTAAAAAACACATTAATTTTTCACATAATAAAGTTCTTTTCAGAATGAAGGGGCTATGTACAGTACAGAGAAAATATTTACAGCTAGAAGCTCAACAAAGTACTTGACTGCAAAATGTGTAAGTAATGCTTGAAACCTAATAGTGAGTAAGCAAACTGTAACTACCAACTTGGTAAAGATCAGACTGTCATTTCACCCTGAGCTAGACTTGCTCAACAACAGGGAAACCATGCCTGTCATCGGAAACCTAGAGAACTACCCAGGACTAATGAAGTCAGGAATTTTGGAGGAAAATCTTTAACTGCCAATTTACTCAACTAGAATAATCCCTAACTACTATCTAAACGTTTGTTCTTATATCCATAGATAAGTTTATCCCTCATTCATCATCAAGGAAACTTTCCATTGCAACAGATGGAGAATATTACAGAAAACCATAACCAGTCAAAGATACAGAGGTATGACAGAGACCCACAACTAGACAATGGACAGAGAATGGGAGGCTTTGGAGTACTCAGTTCTGACAAAAAGATTCATTAAGGAGGAATCATTGAAGAAAACTCTGAAAGATGTAAGAGATTAGTTATGGATATATATATATATATAGAGAGAGAGAGAGAAAATGTGTTTTAGGCAGAGGTAAAGACTGTGTCTGCAATGTCCTAAGAGTTGTAAAATACCTATAGGGTAATTGTCAAACAAATGAGCCAGGAAAATGTAGGTGAGCTCAGAGAAGTGCACGGTATCAAGCATTTATAATTCTCTCGGTAATGGAGTTCCTTTATATTTAATTGTTTTTTGATATTATTAATATAATTGCATTGTTTTCCCTTTACTCTCTCCAAACACTTCATTATAATCCTTCTTGTTCTCTTTCAAATTCATGGTCCCTTTTTATTAATTATTATTTCATGCATATATGTTTATGAACATACACATATATTCCTGACTACAACTTGTCCAGTCTGTATAATGTTACTTGTATGTATGCTTTCTGCTCCAACCATTGTGTCTTGGATAATCATTTGCTCTGCTCTTTCCTAGGAAAGACATTTCTCCTACTACAGGTATCTAAGTTGCCTGTAGTTCTTTCTATATGGTTGAAGCCTCCTGGGTTTCCCTGTCCACTTTGGCATGTGACTGCTATTGCCCTTGATGAGCTCATCTGGGCAGTCATGTTGGAGAGACTGTGCGTGTAGCTTCTATCATCACAAGGGTCTCACAGCACTCTCCTGATCCTCTGCTTCTTACAATCTTTATTTCTTTCTTCCCCAAATTCTACAATGATCCCAGAGTCTTAGATGCTGGACTTGTTTTCTTGATGTACCCATAAAACTTGAATCCACAACTCTGTTTCTATCTATTTTAAATTTTACTTTTCTAAACCATTTTACTGTTTTTTCTTACAATATATTTTGATCATTTTTTTCTTCTAATTCTAATTCCTTTCAGATGCCCCCTACCTCTATCCTCACCCAACTTTAAGTTCTATCTATCTATCTATCTATCTATCTATCTATCTATCTATCTATCATCTATCTATCTATCTATCTATCTATCTATCTATCTATCTATCTATCTATCTAAAAACAAATAGGAAAAAATAATACCAACCAAAAATGCACACAGAAACATAAAAACAAAAATTGAAGTTAAAAAAAAGATTTATAAGACAAAAATGCCCAACTAAGCACAATGAGACAAAATGTCTACAAAAATATCAATGAGTTTGTATTGTGTTTGCTCAAGTACTCCTGGATAACATCTGCCCCACAGTTTGGTTAATATACCCAGGAAGACTCCATGGGAGAAACTAACTTTTTTCTTTGCCTGCAGGTATCAATTATAGATAGCCTCTTGGTCAACAGTGGGAGCCTGTGTTCATTACCCCCTCTCTGGTCTGGTACCCTCTCTGGACTGTGCATGCTGTCACAGTTTCTGAGTACATTTATAAGTATCTTTAAGTAAAATTTAAAGAATTTTAAGTAATATATTTTGGTTATATCCATCCTCAACTTCCTTTTACTCTCTATAA
Organism: Arvicola amphibius; assembly: GCF_903992535.2. Classification (NCBI taxonomy): domain Eukaryota; kingdom Metazoa; phylum Chordata; class Mammalia; order Rodentia; family Cricetidae; genus Arvicola; species Arvicola amphibius. The sequence goes on from NC_052058.2 coordinate 155,893,262, forward strand.
CTCCACCCCTATCTTATTGCCTCCTCTTCTTCATTTCCTCTTTTCTTTTTATTTAATAACTTATTGACTCTAGCTTATGTTGTGCTTATAGTACTGAGTTTAGAGGCTTCCACTGGAGTATAATGGATTTACCAGGAGATATGCTTGTGAAGAATAATGACTCTCCCTCCATCAGAAGCTATAAACTGCCCAAAACTCACTAGTTAGGAGCTTGGGCTAAGCACTTCCTGCCTACTCCATTATAGTTGCTATTACAAAAAGGCCTAAAGTAATAAATCTGACACATATAGAATTTAAAAGGCACATTAAAGCTATATAAGTTGTCGGTATATAGTTTTCAACAACTAAACAATTTGAAAACCTTGGTGGTTCTCATAGCCTATTTTTAATTTACTTTATATTATATAAAGTGTCAAATGCTTTTAAAATAAGCAATATTAAAAACTGCATTTTGCATAATTATATCTCAGACCTTCTAGGAGTCTAACCAAAGGGGAGTAGAACTTCATTCTATAGACAAGCCTTCAAAATAACACAGATTCACCGTAGATAAGTAGATGGCCCAGAGAGACCTCTCTCTCTCTCTCTCTCTCTCTCTCTCTCTCTCTCTCTCTCTCTCTCCTCCCTCCCTCCCTCCCTCCCTCCTCCCTCCCTCCCTCCCTCCCTCCCTCTCTCTCTCTCTCTCTCTCTCTCTCTCTCTCTCTCTCTGTCTGTCTGTCTCTCCCTCTCATTGTCAAAGAAATTGTCCTTATAAATCAAAGCTTTTGCTACCATGGAATGGTGATTCAGCAACAATGACCTATGCTCATTGCCATCTATAGACACAGGCTGAAGTGATGTATATCCATCACAGATTCATTTCTATAGACAGAGAATTGCACGTTTGATTTGTTGAAAAATATAAATACTAAAATTACACTTTGTAAAACATAAAGCCCACAGGGGTGGGGAAAGTGAATAAAAATAAAAATAATGCCATTTATTTCTTCATAACAAAATATGGATTAAGGTATAACAACAGACCAATTTCATGATAGAAAATGAAGCAGTCTATAAAAGCTATGTAATTAGCAAGGTTAAAGGGTACAAGGCTGAAGGGAATTTAATGAAATTGTTAGAGAGTTTGAAATATAATTTTGTTGTTATGATTAGGATCAATATGGAATCAAAGAGGTGGTATCTTTTATCAGAGGCGTGGCTGATACACAAATAGAGACCTTGAACTTCTAAAGAAAAAAAAAACTGTATTCTATGATGACATGCCATGGCATAAGAGGGAATTGCATTGTAATAAAGGGGAAAACTGAGTTTATAAAGATTTCCGTCAGTTGTAATAAAAATAAAAAAATTACTTGGGTGAATTTTTACGTAAATGCTTTGTAGAAGAGTGTAAGTGAATGTTAGCACAGCCTGTGCAACGCCGTGGATTGATTTCCAGTACTACAAATAAATACACATAAAAATTTAAATGTGAGCCAGGCGGTGGTGGCACATGCCTTTAATCCCAGCACTCAGGAGGCAGAGGCAGGCAGATCTCTGAGTTCGAGGCCAGCCTGGTCTATAAGAGCTAGTTCCAGGACAGGATCTAGAAACTACAGGGAAACCCTGTTTCGAAAAAACCAAAAAAAAAAAAAAATTAAATGTGATTAGACAGTCATTCAGGACTAAGAATTTACTTCCACAGCAGTCTTCGATGAGTCATGTCAAGTCCAACTGTCTCAAAGATGACCCACACCAATCCATGCTGAGACTGACCTACACCAATGTGCCCCAAGAATGACCCACACCAGTGTGCCCTGAGATTGACCCACACCGATGTGCCCTGAAACTGGGTGTGCCCCTAGGCTGTCAGTCCAGAAACCAATGCAGACTATTTTCCTCATTTCTGTTCTCATTACTTTTGTCTTTGGTCTTAATTATTTCAGATTCCAGTCACACCGACTTCGAGTTTCAAATGCCACTATAATTGTCCATTTTGATGTTTTGATTCTTCCTCGTTCTTTTATTTTTTTTTAACCTAGATTAAGTACAGGTAACAATCTCTACTCCTCCCACTGGTCACCATTGTATTAGGGAGGACATTCCCATCTCTTTTCTGATTTTCTAGCAGACACATAATTTGGAAAAAAATAGTTTAAATATAACAAATAATAAGGCTAACAAATGATTTTCCTCTACCATTGATTTCATAATTATAATTCTTAATCATTAATGAAATAAATTCAGAAATAAATAAAGATCTTATCTCTCCCAGACTTTAGAATTCTCTGAATCACCTGAAACCAAAATACACAAACACACACACACACACACACACACACACACACACACACAGAGAGAGAGAGAGAGAGACGGGGGGTGAAGGAGGGAGAGAGGAGAAAGAAAAGATTTTTATTTTCTTTGAAATTAAAAGTGGAAAAAAACCAAAAACGTGTCTCAAGTTCATAGACATCAATTGTTAGGTTTCATTGTAGTTATATTTTAAATAATCAAGAATCATTTATCAAAATCCATACAGTTAATCATAAGAGAAATTTTATTCAGCTACAAGTAAGAGTGACTTTTAAACAAATACCAGTCTTTCCTTGGAAACTAGACGTTGGGGTAAATCAAGAGGCTGAGCAAAAGTAATAAGACAAATAGCTATGGTCTATGTTTTGTATTAGATTAAAAGTGTGGGAACAATCTTCACCAACATATAGGCACAGAGAGACAAGACCTTTTGGCCCCACTGTTTCCTAGGCTGTTCATAGATGGCTCTGATACAGCAAGCTGTGGTAGTCATCTTTTTCCATGAGGAGTGGTTGCCTTTCTTCCTGGAGCTGCTTCCTCTTGTGAGGGCGACAGCACAGCCGGCTGCTGAGACCTGTCAGAGCTGCGGCAACAACAGCTCCTACCAGTGCTGCCCCGAGGAGCCATGGCCAGATCCTAGTAGCTTGCTCCAAGTAGGGCTCAATATAACTTCTGTAAAATCCTGGATCTGAAATAGAGAGAGATCGTGCTATTTTCACAATATGACCATCACCATCAGTAGCGGTTTGGTCCTTTGAAGTCAGATGCTTGGGTTTGAATGTAAGCTCCTTAGCTTACGAAATGAAAGACTTCAGTTTCCTCATTGGAAAGAAAGGGAGGGAGGGAGGGAGGGAGGGAGGGAGGGAGGGAGGGAGGGAGGGAGGGAGGGAGGGAGGGAGGGAGGGAGGGAGGGAGGGAGGGAAGGAGAAGGCTAAGCAAGCTGTGAAGGACAAGCCAGTAAGCACTATCCCTCCATGGCTTCCGCTTCAATGCCTCTAGGTTAGTGCCTGAGTTCCCTCTGTGATTTCTCTTTGTGGTGGACTGCTTTCTGGAAGTGTAAGATAAAATTAATCTTTTCCTGCCCAAGTCACCTTTGGCCCTGGTGTTTATGTCAGCAACAGAAAAGCAAGTTAAGATGCTTTATGCTCAAGTGCTTTCAGTTTTTATTCATATTGTTTATCCTGTTCTTTAGTTTATTCAGCATTTTTTCTTCCGATTATTTCAAGTGATCTCACTGTTCATAATCACCAAGGCATCATCTTTAAACACACTTTAATTTAAGGAATTAAGGCTTTATAGTTTAGAAAGATTGTGTGTGTGTGTGTGTGTGTGTGTGTGTGTGTGTGTACCTTTGAAAGAATGTATGAAGTTGATGCTTTGGTGATAATGAACACTGAGATCACTTGAAATCATCTGAAAAACTGGAAATAAGAAATATATGCATTTGTGTATACATGTATACATATTATACATATATGTATAATACACAATTTATTTATTTATAGTGTTGTAGTGGTTTAAGTAAAAACTGGCCCCCTAGGCTCAAGTATTTAGGTTATTTGGTTAGAGTTGGTACTCAATTTGTGGGAGGTTAAGGAGCTTTTAGGACATGTGTTTTGCTGGAATAAATATTTCACTTTAATTGTTTATAGCCTCACCATATTTTCAGTTCTTGCTTGTTGATTTCTGTGTGCAGTTGAAAAGTTGAGATTTGCTCTATCAGCTTACTGCTTAAGAGCCATCTGCTGCTATACATTCCCAACCTTTGTGGGCATTAAGACTTCTGAATCAAAAAAAGAGAAAAAGGAAAAAACATCCTTTCTTTGATATTTCTGACCCTACCTTTTAATCAGTTAATCCTGAAAAAAAATCATTTGCTACTCAAGTTCTAAAATACCACTAAAATGAATTCAAGAGAAAATGCTTGACAAGTTCATCTATTAGCTGCTCTCAACAACAAAATACTTTAATTATCCACATGAATACCTGAGTTATGAATAATGACTCTTTTGAACTAAATTATTTTAAAGATGTTTTTTAGAAATCTTGAAGTTTAGCAATGAATAGGGATAAATTTTAAATACTTTGAGTGCACAAAAAAATAATAAAGAATGATTCATAAGATAAATGGCAGGTAATTGTATGCGCTCTTATTTATTTAAAATCAAGTTTCTCTAAAGTTATTTAATTCACTGCTGCATGAAAAGACAGTGAATAAGTAAAGCATTTCAAATTAATTTTATTCATTTTAATGTAGTTAGGATAAATATATTTCACCTTCTAATGAAAGTTTTTGCGCTCCTCCTCTTTCTCACTCAAGAACGCATGTCACCTTTGCCTTAACCACGTGGACTTGATGGGGGAATTCCATCATGGAGGATGAGGCAGGGTATACGTGTGGACTAACAATGAAAGAAACTACCATGGAGTGATGGAAAGGTAACTCCAGATATATTCAGTATGGTTATTTAATATTTGCTGATTACTAGCTTTGTAATTTAGAGATAGTGATTTGTCTTTATGTTTCTCAATTTGCCATCTTATAAAACACAATATACATCAGTAGAAACTGTAATTCTAAAGATTACTCAGGATAACAGTGGACATGTTGATGGCTCATTCATATTTATTTACGGGCCAGGTATCTGCATGGAGTTTCAAGCATATACATATATATATATATATATATATATATATATATATATATATATATATATATGTATATACACACACACACACACACATACATACATACATACCTGGGCCTTCTTCTTTTATTCTCAAATATAACAGTGAATTGTACTATAATTTATTTTTAAAAATATTTATTATTTATTTATTATGTATATAATATTCTGTCTGTGTGTATGGCTCCAGGCCAGAAGAGGGCACCAGATCCCATTACAGATGATTTGTGAGCCACCATGTGGTTGCTGGGAATTGAACTTAAGACCTTTGGAAAAGCACGCAATGCTCTTAACCTCTGAGCCATCTCTCCAGCCCTAATTTATTTGTTTTACAGGTCAAAAGTTTTAAGAGTCCTATAATCTCCTTTTTATTCACACAGTTTATAACTAATTTGCTAATCTCTATGAATGTTGTCCTCAAAACATAATGAAGAGTAATTCCATGCAAAACACTGAGACAGGCCCCCATTCATAAAAAGCACACAATTTGTGTTAACGTCTATGAAATGTCTCAAAATTCTCAATGTCATTTTCTTTGTTCCCATCACTCAATAGAAGAATTTAATATTCCAAAAACACAATAATTTTCTTTGCTTTTTTATTTTTTCAAGTTAGAATGTTTTTCTGTCCTTTTCTGTCTTCAAATTGCCTAGCAATCCTCAGTGTCAAAGGTGAGCTATGCCCAAATCACTGCTGCTTTATCTGTACTTCTAAGAATTTGCTCTGGATTGAGTCCTCATACTTCCTTCCATAATCAGCTGAACTTTCGCACTGGATCTGATGCTTACTGGTCCAGACTACATTAGTCACAGTGGAACTACAGTTGGTCATAAGAACTAGGAGTCAGTAAAGCTCACACATCTGTCCATCGCTTCCTTATTTATTCATCTATTCATGTTTTATTAACTGATCATCAATGTGCCAAAATAATAGTGCTTCTTGAATATCTTTTACCCTTAAAGCCTTTGTAGCTTTACGATGTTTTCTTCTAGTCTTCATATACTACAGGAAAGCTGAGAATAAATGTTGTGCCAAATCAGCTTCCTCCATATATTGTTATTTAACATTTAAGAACTCACTTAAACTCTATAAGACTGATATTCTCACCTCCTTTTATGGAAAATAATACTTAACAAATAATTGATAAATTAAATACACAAGTAATACATTGAGTTACTGTTTAAACATAAAGTGTTTGCTCCACCACCAAAAGACTGATGTCCAAAGGACTTAGCTGCCTGCTAATAAGTTTGGAAATTGTATCATGAGGATTCTGGCTACATCAGTCAATTAATCAATAATTGATTTCCAATATAATGGGACATAATTAGTGGTGCTTGAAAGTAGAGAGGGAGGCTTGATTGAAGGAGTTGTTATTGGAAGTTTGCCTTTGAAGGAAGGATACATCTTAGACATGAGTCCCTCTTTCTCTCTACAATGTACATCTAACCTGATACTTCTATCTTGCCTAAGGCAAATCCAATGGAACCTGTCAATTATGATCTGAAACCTATGGACATATGAGAAAAATAATTTTTTAGGCTGTCTTTCTCAATCATTTGTCATTGCAACAATCAGGTAGGTTAGAATAGTATGTAGTTTCTGCATGGAATAGGCTGTCATTACTACCTTTTCCTTCTTTGTCAAAAAGACATCATATTTCTACATAGAAATATCAAAGCTCAGAACTAATTCCCATCCTAAGGATTTTAACCAAAGGCATAGTAATTGGCAATTAAAAGTGTATGACTCTCATGATTAGTTGGTATTGAAAGTTTTCATTAGCGTATTGGTAATTCTACCAAGAGTCTCCCAGTGCTTAGTATAGATATCCCAGTGATAGATAATAAAGTGCTTACTTGTATTATACTTCTTGCACAGAATTTTGTAACAAAGTTCAGAAAAGTCATTGAGTTATTCTGATCTAAATATATAACTAGAATAAACTGTAATTCAGGAAATTGAAACAATATCTCTAGGTTATAAAAGAGCTAGCTGATAGAATTATGGCTAAAAGGCATCCTAATCCTACACTCTTCAATAACTTACTTGTACAAAGTGCCTTATAGTAGATGGAAAAGTTATAAAGTTAGGAATCCTCAGAATTTCATTTATAAATGACAATAAATTGGTATAATATCGATTCTTAAGGAATTTTGAAAAACCACTGCATACACATTGGATGTTTTTCACTATCAAAGGAGGTTGGTCATATAAGAGTCCACAGTTCATCTGAGGAGAACTGAGTCTTACCTGGCTCCTGAAGGTAGCTGTAGTCATATCCCAGATCCTTGGATGAAACGAAGAAATCACCATTTCTGTACAGTGGTATGAAAGGAACCATGTAGGATTCTCTGTTATGGCCAATGGGTGCATTGGCTTCTGGGTAAACTTCTAGCAGAGGACTGTGTCTTCGGAGCCATTGTTCAAAAATACTGTAGAAGGAAGTGTTATTCATTCTCAGTAAAATTTTATTTACGTTCTTAAAAGGCAGTTATTACTATCCCAAAGACTTGAACAAATGCTTACTATCTTCAAACTCTAGCAAATTACTATTTCATATCCTGAAGAACGTCACTCATCAGAAATAATTGTGAGGATAACTTCAAGTTTTTTTTTTTTTTTGGAAAAGAAATAAACTTTTGCCGTGTGGTTGCGGCATATGTCTTTAGTCCCAGCACTCAGGAGGCAGAGGCAGGCAGATGGTTCTCTGTGAGTTCGAGGCCAGACAGCCTGGTCTACAAGAGCTAGTTCCAGAACAGGCTCCAAAGCTACAGAGAAACCATGTCTCGATAAACCAAAATGAAGAAGAAGAGAAGGAGGAGGAGGAGGAGGAGGAGGAGGAGGAGGAGGAGGAGGAGGAGGAGGAGGAGGAGGAGGAGGAGGAGGAAGAGAAGAAGAAGAAGAAGAAGAAGAAGAAGAAGAAGAAGAAGAAGAAGAAGAAGAAGAAGAAGAAGAAGAAGAAGAAGAAGAAGAAGAAGAAGAAGAAGAATTAAACTTTTGTAGCCCATTTAGAGCCTTCAGAATGCAACTTTGGGCTGCATGAAATTTAGTCATAGTCATAATTTAAATATAAGTTTTTACAAATGCAAGGAGAGTCAAAGGAAAAAAAAACATATAGAACCAAGTTGACAAAAACCTAGAATTTATTCACATTTTGTTTGTAATGGTTGTTACAACCTTTATCGTATGTTTGGAAAAAGAGTCATTTTTTTCCTGAGGCAGAGCCTTCCTTCAATGACATAAGGTGAATCAGCCCATTTCCAGCTTTCCCTAAAGCTCTTACATATTCGTATGATTACTATGCAGGCATTCAAATAAAATTATCCTGGAAATGGGAAACAGTGACGCCAAGAAACAGGGACAATGGGAATCCATCTGTGTAGTGAGCAATGGCAATCTCTGAAACATCATCAAGTTTTCATGGGCAGCAACACTAGCCGTACCATGAAAGAAATCTGTTCTGCGCTATTCTGTTCTCTGGAATGGTTGCTCCTGTGTTCGTGGATGTTGCCATTTTTGCTTTCATTTGTCTCTGTGTTTGTTTCACAATAGTTCTGTGAGCTAGCCACAAAATCATTTTGGCAAACTTTGCTATTAAAACAAGGCAATGTTAGTTTCTGTTCAGCACAATTAAAACTGGCATTAATGCTAAAAACATAATTGAATCAAAAGATTGAATAAAAATGAATTAAAATTCACCATTTAAGAGAATTTATAGAAAGTCTTTTAAGGAATGGAAAAAATATTTATGTTATTAGACTGTGTAAGATGGGACAAACGAGAGATCTGAAGTTCACGAACTTTCCTTGAGTAACAGTATAGTGATATTTGGTTTATGTTTTAATAAAGAAAACTTGCCTAAAATCAAAGGGCAAAATTAAATCAATAGATGCAAGACAGTGGTGGCACACACCTTTAATACTAGGATTTAGGAGACAGAGGCAGCTGAATCTCTGCGAGTGTAAGGCCGCCCTGGGCTACACAAGATCAATGCAGAAATAGATCCAGGTGGTGGAGGCTCACATCTTTAACCTCAGTACTAGGGAGTCCCATGCCTTTAATCCCAGCACTAAAGGGGAATAGAAGACAGGAGAAGGCCGAGGTTCATAGCTCAGTCCACAGTCTCCCAGCCTTGGCAGAAGTAAGGCATCGCTAGTAGCTTGATTGTTTTGCTTTTCTGATCTTCAGCTTGAACCCCAATATCTGTCTCTGGGTTTTTTTTTTTTATTCGTGCTACAAAATAGTTTTGGGTGATGGAGGAGTGTCTATGTGTTAATTTCATTGACTAATAAAGAAACTGCCTTGGCCCTTTAATAGGATAAAAAATTAGGTAGGCGGAGTAGACAGAACAGAATTGTGGGAAGGAGGAGTGGGGAGACGCTTCAGGCAGTCGCCATAAGCAGTCGCCATGCCTCTCCTCTCCAAGATGGACGCAGGTTAAGATCTCTCCTGGTAAGCGACCACCTGGTGCTACACAGATTACTAAATATGGGTTAAAGCAAGATGTGAGAATTAGATAATAAGAGGCTGAAACTAATGGGCTAGGCAGTGTTTAAAAGAATACAGTTTCCGTGTAATTATTTTGGGTAAAGCTAGTCGGGTGGTGGGACACAGCCCCACCACTCCATCAACATTTGGGGTTTAACCACTCATGAATTTATATATACAAAGAGTACTGGATATATTGGAGACATGCTCGCCTCATCCTCATGATCCAAGATATCCAAAATCCAATGTGATGATGTTTTTATGAAAGGGTCATATAAATAAATTACCTATAATTTAAAATTTTTAGTTAGGAAATCAGAAGTTAGTTCATGGTAAAGAGTAAATTACATAAAAGGAGAATAATAATAATTGAACAAATAAACTTTTACAGTCTAAAATACACAAAAATAACATGAAAACTTAATAGAATAAGCACAATAGCATTTTTCTTGTTCACTTCGAATCTGGACTTCAATCACTGGTCCGTTCAGTATTGGATTTTACCTGTGCATTAATTAAGAATATGAAGGTCATTGGTAAACACGAAAATATGGTCCATGAATCCAAGATTTTTTTAATTTTGGTTTATTATTAAATATATATTGAGCATATTTTATTTTATCTTCATTTTCTTCTACAAAATGACCATTTCTATGCATTAATATGCTGTGCAGATCAAAACAGCACCAGTCACCAAGGTGTTTGTTAAGTGGCAGCATCTTCCCTGTGACCCCTCCTGCTCACCTTCTTCTTTATTATTACCAATATACTAGGAAAACTTTACAACTGATGAGAGAAATGAAATATTCGAATACAGAAATATGAAGACCACGTGCCTAAAGCAAATTCTCTAAAGATTATTATTCTTCTGGTAGGCAGAATTCGGAAAGTGGAGGCTTCTAAAAGATTGATTTTCTTTGGCTCTCAGATTTCTCAACTGAAAATATTAACTGGCTTAAAATGAAGCACAAAATTCTAAGGTTATAAACACTTTTAATATTAACTTTTACTATTACCTTCCAAAGAGTCTTATTTGTTAATGACATGCAATTTAGAAAATACAAACAAACCAAAAAATGTTTCACACGTAATTGCTTTATATCTGGTTATTGAGGTTTTTACATATAATGTTCCATATATACTTGACCCCAAATGAATATTGTACTATTAATTTTGATATATAAGTAAGTTATTTGCTTAAATCCATATGTTTTCAACTACTAAATATATTTTCAGTCACAGGGAGAATCTTTGACAATTAATGATTTTCCAGCTCCTTTTACACTTTGATATAGGAACAGGACAATATGCAGTGAGTCACTAGGCTGAGGCTGGAGGTAAAATCTGTACCTGATGTCAATTGAGAAAAATTACTATTATAGTTTAATTTATAAATAATGTTATTTATACCAAGAAATGAAAACAAAGCTTTTCCTAAATAGGACAAGAGCATCAATCCTTAGCACCAGATTTAATGAATGAGACCATTAATTTCCTTATTACCTTATCAACCTTTGGAAATGGAGATATTCGTCTTGATTAAAATCTCTAGTGGTAGTTCTCATCTACAGTTAATTTCATCAGACTGTGTCTAGAATGTCTCCCATTGAAATACTAATAGTAAATTGGATAACCACACTGACAGTTTGGGGAAAAATCTTGTTGAAAATTCATTTTAAGTGAATCTGGATAGATTTCTGAAAGTCTGGGGGACTGTCAGATAGGTATTGCCAAATTCAGAAAAAAAAACTTATCATAGCAATATGCAATGATCTGCTTTATAGATAAACCTCAGAACTGTAGTACAAATAATAAAAATCTAGAGGCAGATACTAGGGTTCAAGCTGAAATATAAGAGAAGCAAAGCAGTCATACCACTAGAGAGCTCTTACCTCTATGAAATATTCAGACTGAAAAGAGAGCTAGTTTCTGTCTCATCCCACCTCCTATTCTCTCTAGTGCTGGTATTAAAGGCATATGCACCACCACTGTCTATCCTCTATGGCTAACTAGTATGGCTGCCGGGATTAAAGTTTTCTGTCACCACTGCCTGACCTTACTGGCTGACTAGTGTGAATAGCTTTGCACTCTGATCTTCAGGCAAGCTTTATTTGTTAGATCATAAATAAAATGCCACTATACCTAACATGAAATATTTTGTTGCAAGTCTGATATGAAGTTATTGGTCAGTCTTGTCTATACAATAATAATAAGACAAAGTTTAAGATGAGCTGCTTCTTTTGACCCCTATATGAAAATCCAGGTTTCAGTGCAAATTGATGACCCTAAAGCTGTCAATATACTTGAATCCTCAAGAAAATGGCTAAAATATGCCCACTAGAAAGGCAATGCAGCTATATCCATGAAATGGTAGCAGCATCTAAACATTTTCAGGACCCTCTTGTGACTTATTCTAGGCTGGGGTGATATAGTGATAAACTTCTGAGGCAGCAGTCCCAGGGGAATTATAACATACTTTATAAAATTTCTTCCAGGAATTCTGCAAGGTTTTGAGGAAGAAGTTCCAAGATTCTTGTCTGACAGCAATCACTGTGAAATATATTGACAAAATTTTCCAATTATGTGTAACTTCCAAAATGTGTTTTGTCTGAAGAAAGATATTTCTCCCAATCTATCCTCTGTTCTTTTCTCATTGAATGAGAAAAGAAGGAACAAGGACCTAAGGCATCTAGGAAATGTATTTATAGTGATACAGCAAGGTAAAAGGGAATGGATAGGGTGAAAACGTTTGTAGAAATGCGTTTGTAGGTCATAGCACCCACACATTAGCGCACTAAAAGTTATAAATTTTTCAGAAAATTTATATGATTTTTTTAACTCTCATGCTGTACGATCACACTAACAAAGTACAATGTCAAAACCGTATGTTTCACCTAGTGGAACTACATTGTCCTGAGGAACAACATAAAGGTCCTTAAGGAAGATATACAGGATGTCCACAATTGAGAGAAGAGACAAAGGCAAAGGTACTAGGGAAATTTGAAGCTTTGCTAACTACAAGTACAGTAAAGCAATTTAGGCCATTTAGATATCTCAAAAAAATTAACATGAATATTCACACTGTGTGTTTACCTCAGATTGTACAGTTAAATAAAAGCAAATATTAAAGCACGTCAAAATTTAGAAAAAGTGTCTGAAGAGATCAAGTAATCATCAGAATTGCAAATATCATGTATACTTCTGGGATTATCAAATATTGGATTCAAAACTATATTAATATGCTGAGTTAAGATGGAAATGTAGATAGTTCACAAGAAAGGATGAAACATGTAAACAAACATTCAAACTCTAATAAAGAATCAAAGGAAGCATCAGAATTAAAAATAATTTCCTTCAACAGAAATAAAGGATGTCTAAATAAAATGATTAATCAAGTTAACATAGTTGAGGAATAGATTAGAAAACTTAAAAATGATTAATAGAAACTTCATAAACCAAAATGTAAAAAAAATGAGAAGAATCAAAAAAAAAAAAAGAAAGGAGGAGGGAAGAAAGAGGAAAAAATTAAAACAAATTTCCCCAAATGAGAATTATTAAATAATTTTAAAGATGTAGCATAATCATAATTGTAATATCAGAATACAAAGATAAACAAAACAGATGATATGCTCCAATAAAATATCTTGGACTTTTTGGAGGGATAAGAGATTCATAATCCAGTGAATATGAATACCTTGTAGTGACATGGAGTAAGAACATTATGAAATAAATAACTATTATAACACTTATACACACACATATGCACTAATAAGGCAGGGGCGAGAGAGAGAATATCTCAGAATGACAGAGTAGTGAACTGAAATTTTTCTCAACTGCTAAATTAAAATATTAAGTAGCACTGTCTTATAATCCAAAATACAAAATAAATTGTGTTCATACTAATATAAATGAATAAATAGGGGCAATATATATATATATATATATATATTTGCCATATGAAATACTCTCAAATAGTTATAGAGGTGCTAGCAAATAGATAACCATCACCTTGTTCTCTGCTTGTGGGCAATATATGAGGACTTCCTTCTGAATGGTATAATATCAGATAGTGGAGGGATTTACCATTTTGAGGAATCTGTCATAAACCTCCTCATCCAGACAACACATGTGAATATTAACAGTGATTAAATTTATTACACTTCCTTGATATGATATGAAGTGAATGGTGCTTTACTTTTGTAATAATCTTACAACACAAAGCTTGAAACCAATGGAATAGGATCAGACGCATCCTATCAAGGGATGTTATACAAAACACGTGAATCGTACTCAAGGATGTCAAAAATAGTAAATGAAAATGTGAAAAACATTCACAGCCTGGAAGGTTTGTTGACAAAAAGTAATATGGGGTCCTAGTCAGGGTACCAAGACCAATAATGACATTAGGTAACTTCTAATAAGAATAAAACATGTACTTTAACTAAATGTAATTTGATTTACTCAGTGCCCTCACTGTTCCATGTTGGGGGAAGGGCTGCTTGTTCTTCCCAGTTGCCCAGCTAGCTGACACCCAAAATAATCACATAGACCATATTAATTAAATTATTGCTTGGCCCATTATCTCTTGTTTCTTATTAGCTCACTCTTATATTAATTTAACCCATTTTTATGATCTGTGTATTGCCACATGGCAGTGGCTTACCAGGTAAAATTCTTAGCGTCTGTCTCTGGAGGCTCCATGGTGATCCTCTGATTCCATCCTTTTTTCTCCGGGCATTCAATTCTGTCTCCCCGCCTACCTAAGTTCTGCCCTATCAACTAGGCCATGGCAGTTTCTTTATTCATTAACCAAGAAAAGCAACACACAAACAGATTGACCTTCCATAGCATTTTCACTTTTCTGTTTAAACAAAAAGGAAGGCTTTAACATAGTAAAATTACATATAGCAGGTATCTAGAAAGAATTACAGTTACAATATTTATATCTACTTTATCTTTTATCATAACTAAGGAAAACTATAACTATAAATTCTTCAACTCCAACAAAGATTCTAGAAAGATATATTACCTAAGTAAACAGGAAGTGCATTGTAAGCAACTTCCAAAACTCTAGAATTGACAGAGACACCTCACTGCCTAGACAGTCACCCAAAGTTCATTTGTACCATTGGGGCATTCATCTTTAGCCTACAGGCACATAGTATCCAGCAGACTTTTCCATGAAGCAGGAAATTTTAAAGACAGTGCTGCCTATATTGGCAGTTTGCTAGTCATTTTCTTTTGTATCCTGCAGAATGTTTAGCAGACTCTTGCATGAAGCAGGAACCCCGAAGGATCATCACACCTTTAGGCAAGTTTAGCAGTCATATATCTGTGGTTTATGCATGTCCATTTTTTTACAGCATACCATGAAGCAGTCCAGGCAAGAGCAGTTTCTTGCCTAAATGGCTAACCAACTATATAAGGAGTTTCTTCAAAGCCTATCATCCTCTTGAAGTAGCTTGGTACTACCAGGAACAGATGTGTCTCACTGTCATGAAAAGTCTTAAGTTCTTAAACATTTTAAATGCCATATTCTGAATGTCTCTGAAAGATTTTAAGAATCCCTATCCACCTGAAATACTTCTCTGTACATCTAGACAATTTAAATAACATCACTACAAACATGACTACTATAGATGATTATTTATTAACTTATATTTATTAATTATATACTACATTTTTAAATGAACTACACAGTCACAATACCTTGATCAAGAGCAGAAATATACAAATATAACAAAAGTGACCTTAAATTTGTATCAATAAACCAAGATCCATACCAATGCAAATTATTCATAGCTATATAATATCCCCCCTTTAAGGGAAAATGAACATTTAGTTCCATACTCTTGTAAGATGTTGTTGATACAATAAACATAGAATGGTGAATTTCAAGACCCAGTATTTTACCTTATTAGCAGAACTACTTTAAAACAAAAAATTTATTAAATGAAATTGAAAGAGGTGCCGTAAAACAGTCTACTATTTAAGACCCAATCTGCTTCAGGACATCTACCGGTAACCACTCAACAAAAATGTTGCATATACAAATATGATAAGTCATTTTATTCTTATAATTTATTTACTTAAAACAGATGAGTACCTCCCATATTTTGAATATTTGTAATAAATTTTCTCTGTGCAAATAATTAATGATATTCTATGCACTGGATGATTGATTAAAAAAACTAAGCAGTGATTTTAGAAGTATTTATATGTCATTGCAGACTGGAAAATTCTATGAAAGAATTCTATAGAAGGAAATCCTGACTCGTGATAACGGAATGTGTCAGGAATATCCAGCTAGCCTGTAATTGTATGAAAAAAATTTGGTGGTATGTTTAAGAGTTAATAATGAGTGTTCAGAGGCATATTTGAAGACTGTTTGGGATATAGAATAAAATTTGTAGAGTAACAGGTATCCAGCAAGCCCCAGATACTACTTATGTGACCTACTTGTTCATAAGTGACAAGGAGAGAAAAATTCCATATGAAATTGAAGGAGTAACCTGGGCTTCAGTCAAGAAGAGTAGAGGAAGTCGTTTTTACAGATTTTGCATGCTTTCCCCCTAGGAGCAGTAAGAAGTTGCTGTTTGAATTTAAAGTGGTAAACGAGGGCCTTAAGAGACAAGTATTCGGAAAGATTACAGATTACCTTGTGGGTGATGAATTGAAGGGAAAAAAAATTGATCCTAAATCTGGAAATACTGGATGACAGAGCCCAATAAATGGAGACCAGGCAAGGGAGTTCTGCCTTCATGAACAGATTAATCTTCTTTGTAGCTGAATAATTTCTCTATGACAGGGCTTATTATGAAAACAATTTTGTCCCTCCCTTGCTTTCATGTTCCCTTGTGATAACTGACTGCTCTAGCTTTTCACATTGGATGTCAAAGCAAAATGATTCCCTAAACCCACATCCTGAACAACTCTAAGAAACAAATCTGTTATTTAATCACCCTCTTTCAAGTATTCTGATAGGAACAGTGGACTGAAACATAGTTAAAAAAAACTGATAGACTTATATGGCAAAGGAATAAAATAATATCAGAGAGGAAAAATGAAGAGGTTTGGAAGCAAAAGCTCAGCACTGAGTAGGGAGATGCTACATAGGACTGTAGGTATTGTGACAGTTCATACTTATTGGCAAGAGATTTTCTACTCAGAAGAAATAGAGCTGGAAGAGTGGTGGATGGATTGCAGTTGTTAATATACAGCATCTCTATTTAAACTTAAAGAAACCTCTCTGTAGATGGGTGTTTATTGTGGGGATTATGTACTCAGCTATAATATGCCAAACCAATCTGAAGTTTCATATCAGATTTTTGTGATATATAGCTATACCTAAGTTTTCTATTCCATGTTTAATTCTTTTCAATTAGTATGCAAGAAATAACTTTTAATCATACATGAGAAGCAACCTTGAATTAAATAATGTCTTCCAGATTGCTCAGAAGAGATGAATTCATGGCTGTGAAAAAACTGACATTAGAAGTCTAAAGTTGTGTGTATGTGTGTGTGTGTTTTCATAATTGGAACTCAACTTTCCTCCTGTACCATGTGGACCCTGAGTCCAGTACAAAGAAGTGAGATGAACACTGATATGGGAATTTGTGATGAGTATCTTAATATTCCTTTTGAAGAATGACTTGTGTGTATCTGTGAGTGACTCCCAAAATGCTGAGCATGTTCTAGAAAATTCACTTCCACAACAGGTAGGTATAGGTGGAAGGAGTTAAGAAAAAAAATTACATTATGTTTGGTGTAGCACAATTGTCTGTATTCTGTCAATTATATTTTAAATAAATGCTGATTGGCCAGTAACCAGACAGGAAGTATAGGTGGGACAGCCAGACAGGAAGTAGAGGTGGGTGGGTGAGAACAAGAAAATTCTAGGTAGAGGAAAGCATGGTCTGCAGTCCTTTACCCAGCTGTAGAGGAAGCAAGATGTGACTGCCTCGCTGAAAAAGGTACCGAGACATGTGGCTAACATATACTAGAATAATGGGCAAATATAAGTTATGAGTTAATAAGAAGCCTGAGCTAATGGGCCAATCAGTTTATAACTAATGTAGGCCTTTGTGTGATTTCTTGGGGATTTAACGATTGCGGGAACCAGGCAGAATATAAACCTCAGGCAACATACATTCTGTTGGAAGAAGAAATACCCTACAAGATGAAGAGACAAGAAGAAAATATTTGTACTATGGCTTGTGAGCAAAGAAAGAGCAGGAAATATGGAAATCTGGTTTTGGATTCTCCACATTATTTTTATTGTGAAAAACAAGAAATTATTTTCCTACCTTCAGTTTCCGTAGCTGTAATATGTGACTAATAAGAAATTCAAAGGTTTGTGAGACATGAATTAACTAGATATGCAATGCATCCTAGAGTCCTAAAGAGTCTACCTGGCACCCAAACTTATTAGTAATGGGTATTTTCTTTTATATAGCAGAAACCACCCCTGCTTCATTTAACAAAAGAGTCAATATTAAAATTTTTGAAATAGATATTCTATATTTTTGATATGGTTCTATATTTTAAATATCATTGACAAGATGAATATTCTAGGAAATTGCTTTGCAAATATTTTATTTTTGCATTCACTAATGTTAAGAAACTTTAAAAACCCTTTAATACTCATATTACTAATAATGCATTTATATCAAATCTACCTTCCATTCTCAGTCTTCCAGTTCTTCCTAATCCCTCCGTCACTTCTCTCCCAATTTCCTGTTTTCTCTCTCACTATCCTTCCCTCTGTCTCACTCCTGTCTTAATACCTACTGAATTCATTTACTACTGCTTATATGTGCATGGGTGTGGAGTCACCTACTGGAATGTCGGTAAACTTTTAGGCCCCCAGAAAATTAACTATTAAGCAAGCTAAGAAATACTTTTAAGTGCATTTAAAAAACTGTAGAGAGGCCTGGGGAACGATTCAGTCAGTATTGTACTTGCTATGCAAATATGATGCCCTGAGTAGAGATTCCCAGCATCCACACAAAAGGAGAGTCATCTGTGCATATTAAAAAGAATCTGGGAATAAGATGAGCTCCTTATCATAGAATCAATTATATTTATTTCATGTCTTCTAAGACCCTTTCTTAAGACTTGCTGTCCACCTAGTCTTGCCAATTGACAATATCCATCCATGTTTAATTTGAAACCTTCTCTCAGAAATGAGATAGGGGAACATGTTCAGTGTTAACCTTTGGTCTCCATATACACAAGCACAGCATAAATACACACACACACACACACACACATACGCATACTACACACAGGGGAGGGGGATAGAAAGAGTGGAAGAGAGAGAGAGAAAGTAAAAATTAGTAGGGTGCTCAATATTTAGAGGGTTGTGAAGGAATTATGAAGGATCCTGCAGCTGCAAGATTAGGTTCAGAATCTTTAATAATTAATAACTGTAGGAACTTGGGAAAGCTACTTAACCTGTGCCAATGTCAGTTTTATTTTCAGTAAAATAGAAATATTATAACAGTATGAGATAAATCATTTTACTCAGAAAACTCATATGATGAAGCAAATCCTATTACCTTGGTGAGTACATTTGGAAATGAGATCTTTAAGGAGATGACTGACTTAAAATGAAGTTATGAAACTAGCACAGTCCTATGGAAGACCCCAGGAGAATGGTAGACTCAGATGGAGATAGGGTCAGGGGATACTCTATGAAGACAGATCTTTTGGCCACACACACACACACACACACACACACACACACACACACACGCACACACACACAAATGACTTAGAAGAAACAGCTCTGTTATCTCTATGATCTCAGACTTATAGCCTCCAGGATTCTAAGAAGGAAGGAGAATAATTCATAATATAAAAGATTACTGATATTGATATTGGCATTAGCATTATAATTTGATTTTGAACTATTCTTCCCCAGGGCTTTCTAATTTATGTGCTTTTCTACTATATCTTTTATTCCTTCAAGGCTTAGGCCAAATACCACTTCTATGAGAACTTCAACAAGAATTATTTTTTTTTCTCTTTTGATTATCATACTGTTGCAATTTTTGAGTGTGTGTTTGGAACCAAGAATTCCTTCACATTTCTTTCTCAGTTCTTTGTCTATTATCAAGTGTGCAGAATTCACTAAAGGCAATCTCGTCACCTCATTCATTATTATGTACCATATACTTACCATAGTGCTTACTCACAAGCCAGACACTGTGAGTAGAAGCATTCATACTGACCCATACATTTTCCAGGCAATTTATAGGAACTATTCATTCAATTGGAAAACCCCAATTTTACCAAATTCTTAAAGTTGAGTACAAATTGACCATTTTAGGAATTGATAGGAATTGGAAAAAGGAAGTTTGCAAGAGATACTGGTGATTTGAAGCTGGCCTGACTCATCCACTCACTGGTCCTTACCAGTAAGCACACAGCTTTCTATATCATCAAGAAGATTCTGGAGATAAAAGCCAAGAAAAGACCTGCCCTTGTCTTCCCAAAAACTGAAGTGTGGTACATAATTCACACAGTGTATTATGATGCCATACCATATTCAAAACTTTTTTACCTTAGGAGAGCAGTGTAAGGATAGATAGATTCTGCTTAGGTAGGGATGTATCAGGTAAGGGGACCTATTAAAGATAGTTTTTAGAAATGACTTTTTAAAATTATTTTTACTTATTTTACATACCAGCTACAGTTTTCCCATTCCCCCTTTCCTCCCATTCCCTTCCCCCACCTCCTTTCTAACACACCTCACCACCCACCCATGCATCCACTCCTCAGGAAGGGAAAGACCTCCCCCTCCAATGAGGAGTTAACAAAGCCTTGGCCTGGCATATCAAGTTGAGGCAGGAACAAGCTCCTCCCCACCGCATTAAGGCTGAATAAGGCATCCCACCATAGGCATTGGGTTGCAAAAAGCCATCTCATGTATCAGAGACAGGTCCCGGTCCCACTGTTAGGGTCCCCACAAACAGACCAAGCTTCACAACTGCCAGCCACATTCAGAGAGCCTAGGTTCCTTGCAGGCTCCCTGGCTGTCAATCGGGAGTCTGTGAGCTACCAGAAGCTCAGGTTAGCTATCTATCTCTGTGGGTTTACCCATCATGACCTTGATGCCCCTGCTCCTTGATCTCTCTTCCCACTCTTCAACTGGACTCCCAGAGTAGGGTCCAGTTCTTGGCTGTGGATTTGAGAAATGACTTTTAGAAATCTTGCAACAGAATAGACAAAAGAAAAGATATCGAATGAGACTGTCACTCAGTCATAATTGAGCCCAGGGCTTTGTAGTAGCTTCGAACTAAAAGGGAGTGTATATTCCAGTACATGTACTATAACAGATAATGGTGGGTCTTGCAAGTAAGCAACTGAGTCTAAATAGTACTGCGAAGCTAGGAGTTGTTAATGGAGAGGTTTAGGAGTTTAGGAGTGACAGTCATATTTAACTGATACAGAAGTGAATGAAGAGTCAAGTTTGGGGGTCTAAAGGGAGTGAACATGTACTGAATATGCCATCTATTTGAATGGAGACTACTGGGAGAAAGTGGAGCCTCTGTCTGTGTGGGAAATAACAGCATCTCATTGGTTCTATTTTCTAATGCCCCTTGCTAATGACAGAATCCATTGGGGGAGTGTTCAGAAAGTATCGCTGAAAACAACTGTTTGGAAAGGAAGTCACATTTGAAAAGGATAGCATGCCAGGAGTGACTAACTTTAAATGGAACATGAGTAAAGGAAACATGAAATCCAAATGATCCCAACATCAACTGACAACCATTTTAAGCTCATATTTTAAAACTGTTTAACTTAGGTAATGAAAGTGAAAAACAATCCTTAAGGAATGGGAAAGAATTAAGATGAGATTAAAATCACTTAAACTAATGAAGAAGTTTGGAGGAACTGAACATAAGAATCGAAAGAAGAAGTAAAAAAGAGGTTCAAGTAATAAAGGCAGTCAGGATCACAGTTCCAGTCACCCTGGAGGTCCCTCAGTGTTCCCAGGGGCCGCTTGGTGCTACTGGGTGTTGCTCTACAGGGTGTGGCTCTGCAAGCCAGGTCGCTGGCTCAGGCCTGCTCTGGTGGAGGTTGCTGGCTCAGGCCTGCTCCCTCAGAGGTCCCTGATTTTTGCCTGGCCCAGAAGAGGTCTCTGGCTTGAGCCTGCACCCTCAGAAGTCCCTCTCTTGTATCTGCTCCTGTGAAGGTCACTGCCTTGGGCCTGCACAGGTGGAAGTCTCTAGCTCATGCCTATTCCCACATATGTCCCTGGCTTCCATGACAACTTATGCTGGAGAGGATGTGGGGTAAAGGGAACACTCCTCCATTGCTGGTGGGAGTGCAACCTGCTACAGCCACTTTGGATATCAGTATGGCGATTTCTCAGAAAATTTGGAAACAACCAACATCAAGACCCAGCAATATCACTTTGGGGTGTGTACCCAAAGGCTGCTTAATTGTACCACAAGGACATTTGCTCAATTATGTTCATAGCAGCATTGTTTGTCATAGCCAGATCCTGGAAACAACCTAAATGCCCCTTGACCAAACTGATAAAGAAAATGTGGTTCATTTACACAATGGAGTACTACACAGCAGAAAAAAAGTAATGACATCTTGAAATTTGCAAGGAAATGGATGGAGCTAGAAAATGTCAAATTGGGTGACGTAACCCAGACCCAGAAAATCAAGTATCATATGTACTGACTCTAAAGTGGCCTTTAGACATAAAGTAAAGAAAAACCAGCCTACAATTCAAACCCCAGAGAACCTAGACAACAATGAGGACCCTAAGAGAGACATACATGGATCTAATCTACATGGGAAGTAAAAAAAAAAAAGACAAGCTCTCCTGAGTAAATTTGAGGCACAGGGACCATGGGAGAGGACAGAAGGGGAAGGTAGTGGAAGGGAGGGGAGGAGAGAAAAATATATAGCTCAATAGAATCAATTTTAAAAAGAAAAAAATAAAGGCAGTGAAGTTCTAATTTTCCTTCCCCATAGACAATTAAGCTTATCTTTAAACCCTGCATCATGGAGTATTAGGAAGGGAAGGGGATTGTGATGTGCAACTAAACTGAAAGATTTTGTAGTTGGCAGAAACGAATTTCAAATCAGCTTGTACTCATGCAGCACAGTTAGACAGTGGGACTCAACGAGACGGGTCGTAAAAAGCTGGCCTCTCCAGACTGTTTGGAATATAGGGGACTGACTCTATATTTATCTTTTGATAGAAAATATTAATTTGTTTTTAGCACCGCAGCACTCTAATGTGTGAAATCATAATGATGAAGTTTAGCTTATCCCCCTCATTAAGGTCTCCACTAATTTCTGTAGTCACTCACTGTGCTATAAAACATTGGTCCTTCTTACTCCTCTCTAACTATAACAGTATCTATCAATCAAGCTTCTCCACTCATCCCCACTTCTTAACAGATGTTAATAATTAGCATTCTACCTTCATCTTCTAGATCAATGTTTTAGATTCCACTTGTGGGTGATAATAAACAAAACACCTTTCCCAGGCTTGCCTCACTTCATGCTACAGTGCAGGGCTTTTTTTTTGTACCTGGCAGGAAAATTTATCTAATTTTTTTCTTTATAGAATATATCCATATTTTAAATGCTGCTACTATGAGAATTTTTGTTTCATTTGTTTGTTGTGTTTTATGATGACGAAATACTCAACCTAGTTTTAACCTTGAATATGAACAGTATTTATTTCCTAGATCCACGTCCTTAAAACCAAAATTATACTTCCTTAAACGCATGTTCTTTTTTAAAATAATTTGAGTTATAGCTTCAAGTGCCTTACTATAATGAGAAATAACTACTCTGTTCAGTAATACTCCTGACTTGTTGGCTGGTTCTCTTTCATCCAGTAGAATGCTGTGTTTGGAAATGTAACATTGCGTAATTTATTTATCCAATAACAATACAGGAAGGGTTATTAGTAAAATTCTTAGTAGTGAGAGTTAGGTTAGGTACACTACTTGCCAAGGGCTATTCTAAGTTATCTCAATCCTTAATATTACTTTTATGTTATGTTTTAGTAACATCCAATTTTACAGACCAGAAAACTGAGTGGCAAAGAGGATAAGCTTACCTATTGTTTAAATGACTAATAAAATATAAGTAATTGAATAAGGATTCGAAACCAAGTAGTCTAGAAGTTGTAGATGTCCTTGGTCTTAATGAGGTACTATCTTCAAAATGTGTTTTTATTAAATCCCTACATGCAAGTAAGCAAGCAAACAAAAACTTAGAGCTTGGATAACTTCATTAATTTATTCAGTTCACAGGTGAAGTCATTGGGATTAAAACCATTTCTGCAGAATTCAGTTTCCTATTCCACCCAGTACTTCCAACCATGTTTTTTGCAAGCACAGATGCACACAGAGTAAATTGATTAACTAGAATAGCTTGTAATTAAGAAAGGAGAGAGAGAGAGAGAGAGAGAGAGAGAGAGAGAGAGAGAGGACTTTGAGAAAGATTTACTGAGTGAAAAAAATCTGACATTTTACAAAGAAATGAACAGTTCTTACATATTCTGTGTCCATAGAGCCTAGACTAGAGTTTGTCTATGCAACAGTCCAGCTAATTCTGCCTAGATTGGAAAGTGTATATAATGCATTTTCTTAAAATATTTATTCTTTAAACAATATTCAGTACTAGCTTAGGCAGGCAAAGGCAATATATTGCAAAGTTGGAAAAAAAAAAACAGCTTCAAAAGGCAGATTCCCCACCCAAAGGAAGTTTTAAGAGAAAGCCACTTATAGCTTGATATTTTCATTTATTTATATTATATTATCTTTATATCTTAGCAAGCGGTCTTGATTCTGAGGTGGAACGACATCTTTAAGTTCTATTGACTGAACTTCATCGTTAATGGTAAAAACAGTTAAATAACTTCATAATGGATTTGGTATTGGCACACTTCCAACACAATATTTCAACCAAAAGTGCTAGACAATACCCTCTTTATCCTCACATGGAGGTTCACAGTACTATACAAATATTCTATACATCATTAGCTTCCGTACTTCTTTCTCAGTTATGGTAGATTGTATTCAGCCCCCTCTCCAACTCAGGACTTCAATGGAGAAGTTCATCATGATGATGAGATCCTTATATGTGCTTGAAACTATTAACTACTGACAAGTGCACATATGACATTTCATATGTAAATTTTAACCTTTATAGTTTCATAACTAAACAGCATGACCTTGAGGAAACCCAAATAAATTATGCAATCCTCCCTCCACCTAATAACCTACTCAGAGACAGAAGATTCTTGTAGTCACAGATGCACAAACAATGCAGTTTCATAGTCTTTGGTCCTCCTTATGCATCCACTATCAGCATGTGTTCTTTATTTCCTTGTAGTTCTAGATTTTCTGTCAATGAAATCTCCCAGAGTCTCACTTATCATCTTAGATTGCCACTGTACCCACACTCTTACCTGGTCTGTGAATCCCTCAATTCTACATAATTTTTGAAGAATAAAATAAAATGAACACTTTGATTGGTTTATTTGGATTAAAAATTAAGGGTGGATCTCTGCATCTATTTCCATCAGTTTCTAGATGAAGTTCTCAGGAGATCATGTCTACTTCCCCTCCCTAGGCAAATCCATGTATGTCTCTCTTAGGGTTGGCTTTGTTATTGGCCTCTCTGGTGTTGTAGACAACTAACCACTGGACAGAGCTCCAGGAGTCCAGTCAAAGAGAGAAAGGAGAGATAATATGAACAAAGGGGTCAAGACCATGATGGGGAAACCCACAGGAAAAAAAAAAAAACTGGCCCCAAATAGTGGGAGCTCACTGAATCCAGAATAACACCTGAGGAACCTCCATAAGACTGGTCTAGGCCACCTGAATGCAGGTAACAGCGGGTGGCTTGGGCAGTTAGTGGGGTCATTGGCAATGGTACCAGGAGCTATATCTAATAAATGATCTGGCTTTTTGGAGCCTATTTCCTATGTTCAGCCTAGACGTGTCAGGGAATGGCAGGGCTTGGACCTGCCTCAACATAGTGATGGTATAGAACTCACTGACTCCCCTTGGGAGGCCTTACCCTCTCTGAGCAACAGATGGGTAGTGGGGCGAGGGAAAGGTTAGGAGAGGAGGAACAGGATAGAGGGGAGAATTGGGATTAGTATGTGATATATTAAGATATATTAAGACTTGAAAATACATGGCGTAAGTTAAATAGCAAAAATCTTTGTATCATTGCCAGAGACTTTGAATTAATTTTGCATCCAGTGGAAGACGTAGTTACCATTTGATCAAGAGGATGGTGTGAAACAGAACACTGCATGAAAGGTTTATTTGAAAGTGTTATGCAGGAAGACGTTTTAATTCTATTTTACTTTTAAGATTTGAGGTAGGGGACCAATACATATGGTGTAGATAAGAACCAAGGGCCTACACGAAATATAATAGAAGCTAGAAGACGTAATCTTAGACGACATGACAGAGAAAGCAAAGAAGGTCACAGATGTTTCAACACCAGTAATGACATTTGTAAAGAGAAAATTGACTGTGAACTGAAATGTTTCTTTCCAACTAACAGCAAATGTTCTATGCACACTTCAGCATATTTATAGTTTATAATTACAGAAGCATATGGAGCACAAATCCACACATAATAAATACAGTAATATTACTGATATCATTGGAGTTTAAATGACAAGAAGAGCGTGTTTAGTCTAGCTTAATGAGTGAGGATAATGGAAAGCATCCTTCAAAAAGTGAATTCATCTGGGGCCGACAGCCTAACATTTAGATCACAACAAACAGTCCTTACTACTGGAAAACAGAACTTAAGAAGGCACAGACAAAAGGCTGGGAAACGGATTCTTCTTTTTGTTTTGCTCTCTGTATCTCTTTGCCTGTCACTATTATTTTCCTGTAGTTGGGATCTGCATCTATATATATCCAAGTGTCTTCCTCTTCCTACTCGGTTAATCTTCTCTTCTAATTGGGGTTATTTAAAAATAAAGTCATTCCTTAGAAAGGCTGTTGATCTGTGTGTCACCTCATCAGGAGTCTGAAAAAGGCAAACTGACATATTGAGCAAAGGGAAAACCTGTGACTCTGTTTGAATGTCCAGTATGGGAAGGGAATCACAACAAGGAAGGATTTCCGTCCCAAAGAATGATCTTTACAGAAGTGGACGCTGGTGAAAACAATAATGAATCACCGAGGGTAAAGCGCCCAGAAGCTCAACCTGGATCATCTGGACAAGAGGCAGAGCCATAGGCCAAAGGGAACTGTGAAATCTCTACAAATGTCCCAAGTTGCTTAAGTGGTTTGTAGTGAAATTTATGAAGCTTAAAGTGCACAAATAAGTAGTGATAAGGAAAAAGGAATATGAAGAAATATTCAGCCTACAATCTAGGAGCTAGGCGAGGAAAATGTTTAATAATAAAAACATGATAGTTATTTGCAGATCCCTCCTTGAATACACCAGACAAATTGTCTTCAGTGGTTATAGGCATTGCCGCGCACCGCGCGCCCGAGTCTGCGTTCGGTGCGCTGGCACCCAGTTCGCGAGATCCGAGCAAGGGGCAGGAAGTTAAAATACACAGATACATACAGATAGAGAGACAGAGACACGGGTCATCCTTGAACTCCCCAAGAATGTCCCCTTTATTGTGTTCAGGGGCAGATTATATAGAGATAGCCACGCCCCTGCCAAACCCACCAGAAACCACTCTCCTGCCATCAGGAACTCCTGAAGGTCTCGTGCTCAGAACAGCTGTAGGCACTCAGATCAGGGGATTACAAGAAATTCAGGATCTGGGGTCTCACTGCTCCCAACAGGCATGATCTTCCTGGCTGAAATCTTTGTTCTAGATGCTTATGTAGCCTGTCATTCAGAAATAGTATTTTTCCTTTATTATCATTTTCCTCTAGTTTTATAGCTTCTTGGCTTCTTTTTACGAGGTGTTATGTTAATAAAAGTCCAACTCATCACTTTCAGTGATGATATAAGAATATCTCAGTGGATTAGGTATATAATGGGTCTGAGCTCAAAACTGATATTGGATGAATGAAACTTGAAAACAAGCAAACATGCATTTAACACATTGGTATACTTCTGTCTACACATTAGTATCATTTAATCGGGGAGAAACACATCCATTTTTCTGAAATCAATGAAAAAATGACACTATCAAAAGGCAATTTTCTTCAGAAGTAGAATTCTTACATTTATAATATATTTTACATATATCACAGAACATTGGGATTTGAAATAATGTTGTCATTTACGTAGGAGATGATAAATATGTACCCTAGGTTCATCACAGTTTCCAAGAACTTGCCATACAAATGAGCAACCAATCATAAAGAGAGCAGTTGTATTTATGTATACATTATTATGTTCTTGATAGTTTAATAATTGAAATCAACTGTCCTTGACTTCTGTTTCTGGACATAGTAAAAGTAAGATTATGGATATGTTGGTCTGCAGGGAAAAGTATATATAACTGAAAAAAATTATTGAATAGAACTATCACTTAACTTTGGCCATTGTCTAATGGCATACTTAAAAATTAAGAAACCATTATTCAAGAAAGTCTTTTAAACATTAAGAACACCAATAGTCAGTGATGTGACTAAAGACTCGCTCACTCCCTCTCATTTAAGAGAGATAGGAAGGAAGAGAAACAAATGATTTGGGAGAATTTTGTCACCTTAACAGCAAGTGTCTTAACAATTCATGAGCAAGCAATATTTGTTCATTCTAGAGATTCACTAAATTTACTTCAACAATATTTCTACAGTTTTCAATATATAAATATTGCTCTTTTGAGTAAAAATTATTCCTAACTGTTATCCCAGCTGCCTTTCAGGCTGAGTCAGGAGATACACAGACTCCTAATTCTATCTCTAAATGACACCCAAGAGCAGTTGAATTGGTATGATATCCGGTATTCAGGGTCAAATGGGTGGCTAAGATTATAGTTTTAGGAAATCTGTCTGCATGACACTTTTTTACCCCTCAGAGAAAAACTTCACAAAGTGCCAATATCAATAAAGATACGGAGACTAACTAGGCAAGATGCTAGTAGTTCCATTTAAACGTTCTTTACGATAGGGCATCACTGATTTGTATCATCAAAATATTAGTAAATTTCCAAGGGAAAAATGCAAGTTGTGTGGAGAATGAATTCAAAGCATGCTATAAATCAATGACTATTTGCATTCCCAGAATTAATTCATGTTTTGATTTATGGCTGTGTATATGTTCCTCGTTCTAGGCTCACCCAGTGTGGACATGAATTTATTGTCAAATTCATTAAAATACTGAAATACTGATACCCTGACTTCCATACATGCTACTTCAGCATCACTCTGTATGAATATTGTGCATGTTGCTTTTCTTTTTTTTTTTCTTTTTTGTGTTTTGGTTTTTCGAGACAGGGTTTCTCTGCAGCTTTTTTAGAGCCTGTCCTGGAACTAGCTCTTGTAGACCAGGCTGGCCTCGAACTCACAGAGATCCGCCTGCCTCTGCCTCCCGAGTGCTGGGATTAAAGGCGTGCGCCACCACCGCCCGGCTACCACATGTTGCTTTTCAAGCTTATCTATATAGCAAGGAATATGTGACGCTCTAGCATTAGATCGCCTATTCTTTTGTATCTTACTATAAAAATAAAACATTCAGGAGGATGCAGGGGAGAGGGGCTTGGTCCTGCTCCGACTTAATGAGTCAGACTTTGTGACTCCCCATGAGAGCGCTTACTGGTTGGAATAAGTTGTGAATGGGGAGAGGACTGCGGAGGGAGAATGAAGAGGGGACAACAGGAGGGGTGGGATGGAAAACTGCTTTGAAATGGACACTGAAGGAAAAATAAACAAATAAAATGAAAAAATCATGAAAATGAGACAAATATTGAGTAGAATGCATTAGCTATCTCAAGCTAAAGTGTGTCTGGGAAAATACACTGAATAACTAAGCAGGAAGAAAAAACTTTTATAGTCTTCATATAACTTAGTAATGTGAAATTGTGTTGTGGTACACAGAGTCTCTGGAAATGGCCTTATTAAATCAACATCACTTTTCAAAATTATCTCTTTTATCTTTGAGATTATAATTACATTATTTTTCCTTCCCTTTCTCACCTCCAAACCCTTCTATATATGACTCCTTGCCCGCTTTTAAATTCATAGCTTCTTTTTTTATTAACTGTTATTAAATATCCACATATATGCACATTCACACACTGGCACCCACACACATTTCTAAATAAGTAAATATAACCTGTTCAATCTATATAATGTTATTTGTATGTATCTTTTCAGGACTGAGCTTTTGGTATTGGATAAACGATTTGTGTGCTCGTTCCTAGGGCAATTTCTCCTGCCCTCATCATTCATTACTTGCCTGTAGTTCTTTGTGTAGAGTTGATGCCTCCTGGTCTGCCCCCACCCTGTCGATACAGTTGAGAAAGCCAATTGTTTCTGTCCTCAGGGTTGATTACAGAAGAAAAGGTAGGAAAATTGTAAGGGCCAAAGGATCAAAGATTCAGGGTGTTTGCTATCTGATTGTGCTGTATGATTATGTTAAAGCTACACACATAACTCTCACAAATGTGACTACAAAACAGTGAGCTGAATAAGGAGAGAACATATTTTACAAGTGAATGGGTTAAATCTCAACAAACATATAAAGTGAGGAGCTATGGAGTAGTTAGATTCCTAAGAAAGCAATCCCAGGAAAGCATGTAACCATTTACTGGTACTTTCCTGCAAACAATTTTTGGTTGCCCATGAGAAAGACTGAGAAGCATTAGGTAGGTGTGCTGGCCTGTCCTTATCTCAAGAAGCATCAGGAGTTTCTGCAGAAGCTGATATGCTCTTGACAGTGTAGACACAGATGTTAATCAGCAACTTCTGATGGGTAGGTATAAAACTGCCTTTTATTATGGGTCTTTCTGTGATATAAAGCAAAGAAATAAGTTACTAGGAAATGTGAGAAGGCTCCCTGCCTTGTACCCAGCAAGGGACAGCTGAGTCTTTGAAAGAAGCTTAGAACTTTATTCACTGGCTCCATGTTAAAGTGAGATGAGGTTAAAGCACCTTACGCTGGCCCCAGCAACACCCTTGTTCAATTCTAGAATCCTACATTCACGAAAAGCTAAACCTTTCCTTTGATAGAGAATATGCAGAACATGCTCTCAAGCTTGGCAGCAAAAACACTTTCTGTGTCCT
This sequence comes from Arvicola amphibius, assembly GCF_903992535.2. Classification (NCBI taxonomy): domain Eukaryota; kingdom Metazoa; phylum Chordata; class Mammalia; order Rodentia; family Cricetidae; genus Arvicola; species Arvicola amphibius. The sequence goes on from NC_052058.2 coordinate 155,923,947, forward strand.
GTATGAGAAGAATTGGAAGACCATTAGCTTTCTAATCATTGTACAAAGTCACAGATTGGTACCACTGGAAAAGATGCAGAAGTGCTCCTAACTTCTGAAGCTGAGATGCACAAGAGCAATACGAAAGTTAAAATAACAACACTAAATAGGAAACCACCTTGGCTTCTGAAATAGCAGTACAAACATGGGAAGGGCAGAGTTAGGAGGTTCTTTATTATGTATGACCTGCTTAAAGTCTAGACTATAGCAAAGATATTATAATACTCAAGAAATCCATATCTTAAGTTCAATAAATCTAATGATAGTTCATAATTGGATGGGTTTAAAATCTGTGATTCATCAGAGGTAACCATAGATTCTATAGAATACAAAACTGAGTAAGAAGATTAATTAAATGTTGTACAGTAATGTCTTAATATAGTCTTATCATAGGAAGACCTGTGTTCTTGTTTCTGTCAATAAATGTTATTTATGTAAATATTGATTCTTATTATATGTACATATATATATAATATGTCTATTCGTCATACATTACTTGTAAAAAACTCCACACACACATATGCACACAGTCACACACACACACACACACACACACACACACACACACACACATACTACCTTGTTAAGATATTAAAAACAAACAAACGAACAAAAAAGACTCCTGAAAATCAAAGACAGAGAAAGCTGAAATTTTGATCTTCTGGGATAGGTTCTATTAAATTATTTTCAATAAACAAATATAAGGATGAAAGGCATAGAAAAATTATATGATCAGAGGGAAATTTTTACATATAGAAATTATAAAATGAATTATCTGAAAAACTAGTGGAAGAAATATCAGAGATGAATAATATGCTTAATAAGGATACTAGAAAATACACTACACCAAAGGAAGGAATCACAGAAATAGAAGATTTCATATGGTTAAAATTTAAACCTCATTTATTATTTTATTGTTGGAATTAAAAGATATGTGGAAAAATAAAGAAGGGGAATGGGAGAAAGAAGAATTAAGAAGAGGAAAGGAGGAAGTATAAAAGGAGGAAGAGAAAAGAAAGAAGAAGGGAGGCGAAAAAGGAAGGCAGGAAATAAAGAAAGGTACATTATGACCACAGTAGAGAAGAAGATGGATAAAAAGAAAAAATAAAGGATCAATAAAAGGACTAGGCTGAATGTAGGAGAGAGAAAACTGTTAGAAAATATTTTATTAACCATGATCAGTTACTACACAGAGAAACAGCCCTTGGTGAACTCTACTCTAAATAGATATCTGCATCAAATTCTACCTCTTTTGGCGCTCAGGGAACCTGAATAGATAGATCCACTTGAAAGTAAGAAAATAAGATTGACCCAAATAGGCAAGACTCTAAAGAGAACAAGTTTGAATAAAATAATACTAATGCTGCTTTGTACCAGAAATAATAAGAAACACACACACACACACACACGCACACACACAGAACAAACAAACAAAAAATCACTTGTCTAGAAGATCTAATTGTGGAAAGATGTCTAAATCTAGCAGGACTTGACAACACATAACATAACTCAGCCATAAGAAAAGTAAATGCATTGACAATAACTATCCAAAGGTCCATGTCAATACCCTTTTCTATAAAAACTGGGAAAGTTGACACAGTCACACATGACTAGAAAATCAGTATTGAGTTAATTGCAACAAATGACAGTAGAACAATTGGACTTTTATATTCAAAGGAAATATTAAATACAAGAAGTCATTATATGGATTTCAAAATAAATAAGAATTAAAATAAAGACAGTATGTTACTTATCAGCAATAGAATCATACTGGAAAGTAGCAACATAAAACTCCAAGAAATATTAAGCATTTATAAATGAGACAAGACACTTAAAGATAATCCATTAGTGAAGAAGAAATAAAAAGACACTCACAAATATTTTGAATGCAGAATACAGAAAAATAAAATTTATGGTTTGAAGCTCAAACAGTGCTTAGAAATAAATTTATACTATTGGAACAATTTTATTAGGACAAAGGACTGAAGTCAGTAGGTTTAATCTTTATTATAGGACAAACATAGGAAAATAAAAATTAAATGTGAAGACAAAGAAACAAAATATAAAAGTACTGAAATTGAAGACAAAAAAAATAAAAATAAAATAAAACAGATAAAATCAATCAACCCTAAAGCTGTATCTTATAATAAAAAGCAATGTACTGATAAACACTGCTTAGCTGGGCTATAAAGACGTAACAGAGCAGAAATTATACTATCAAAAATGGCTGTGGGCAGTCAAATGAAGGAGGGGACCTCCCACCGGCCTGGCTGCACTCAATTCCAGGTCCCCAGAGCCCAAACAGGCTGAGCTGTGGGATTTTGTGGCCCCAAAGACGGGAGGATGAGGCAGGGGGAGGGGGGGAGGATTCTGGGTGCAAGCTGGGAAGGGACAGGAAGAGAGAGGCAGTATCCGGGGAGAATAACCCCTGCAGGAAGAGCAGGAAGTGTCCTGGACCTGGGGGGAGTTGGGAGGACCTTGGTCTTAGCATAGAGTGGGGAACCCTGATGGCTCCTTGGCCTTGAGAGGGAGGGAGGGGAGGTATGGGTGGAGGGGAGGGGAGGGAAGGGGGAGAAGGAGGGGAGAGAAAGGGGAGAAGGAGGGGAGGGAGGGGGGAGGAGGAGGGAAGGAGATGGAAATTTTTAAATATAAAAAAAAATAAACCATGAGAAAAAAAAAAAAAATGGCTGTGGTGTGGTGTCACTGAAAGACCCAGATAAATCTAGACCCCTGTAGCAGAAAGTATGGAGCCAAAAAAATCTAGCAAGGAGAAAAGAACCAAAAATCTAGGTTAACTGGTTCAGTGACTCTGTTCCAGGAACTAGCTTACTATAAAATTAGATTATAATCTTGAGAAACAAGGAGTTACCCCCTTGTGATTATCACTAGTATTTTCGCAATTTTCAAATGATGCCCTCCCTACCTTCTTTGGGTTATTGGGTTATGGTTTCTTCCCTTAAATACCCCTTCTCCCAGCTACTGGGGGTCGAACTCTCTACCCCTACGTGGAAAATGAGTTTCGGCCCCAATGCACTTGATCCTATCCTGTCAGTAAACCTTGTATGATTGCAGCAAGGACTGTCTCTCGTGAGTTCCTGGGGGGTCGTGTTATCCTGAGACTTGAGTGAGAGCCTCCCACTCCAGGGGTCTTTCAGCACTACAGAACACATATACACCAAACATTTAAAAAACAAATTTTGAATTATCTTTGGCCACGGTTTGATTACCTGAGGAAAGTGGGGAATTCCACCAAAATAGCAAACTACTAAATTTACTCAAGAGGAAGGAGTTGAATAACATTATATTTATTCAAAGAACTGAATTTATCTTTGAAAGACATCCTACAAGGAAAATTCTTATTTTGTCTTACTGATAAATTCGTTCATATATTTAAGAGGGATATCAGCAGTTGAATATGAATGCTTCCTGCAAATGGAATAGGAACAAGCACATCCATTTTGTGTAGACTATATACGTTAATACCAAATGTGTGGTAGGACTCAGCATAAAGAGGAAATAAATTATGCAAAAAAAACCTAACAATCAAATAAATACTATAAAACAGAGAATGAACATGGTCCTTAAGAAACTATATTTCAAAGATCTGACTTCTCTTTGATGTGGGGTTGGTGAAAGCCTTTCCCCATTCTGTAGGCTGCTGTTTTCTCTTGTCGACTGTGTCCTTTGTTTTATAGAAGCTTTTCAGTTTCAGGAAGTCCCATTTATTAATTGTTTCTCTCAGTGTCTGTGCTACTGGGGTTATACTTAGAAAGTGGTCTCCTGGTTGAATGTATTGCAGTGTACTTTCCACTTTCTGTTCTATGAGGTTCAGTGTAACTGGCTTTATGTTCAGTGATGTAACCCAGACCCAGAAAGACAAATATTATATGTACTCACTCATAAGTGGTTTTTAGATATAAAGCAAAGAAAACCATCCTACAAATCACAATTCCAGAGAACCTAGACAACAATCAGGACCTTTAGAGAGACATACATGGATCTAATTTACATGGGAAGTAGAAAAAGATAAGATCTCCTGAGTAATTTGGGAGCATGGGGACCATAGGAGAGGGTTGAAGGGGCGGGGACAGGAAGAGAGGGGAGGGGAGAAAAATGTAGAGCTCAATAAAATCAATAAAGTTTATATTTATAAAACAGAAAAGAAACATATTTCAATTCGACAGACTTTGCTATCTGCATATAATGCTTACATACAAGTTTACAAATACTACATTGGAATAAATAGAAATGCAGCTGTAAAGGAAGGGAGGGATGGTAGGAGAGAGGAATGGAGGGAAGAATGGAGGGAGAAAGGAAAAAGAGTGAAGAATAGAAGAAAAGGTCTGTCACTAGAAAGTAAATAGAAATAGAAATGTTTAGGGAATTTTATCTTATTTTATTTTATTGAGCTATCCATTTTTCTCTGCTCTCCTCCCTTCTTCGTCCCTCCCCTCCAACCCTCTCCCATGGTCCCCATGCTCCCAGTTTGCTCAGGAGATCTTGTCTTTTTCATTTCCAATGTAGATTAGATCCATATATGTGTCTCTTAGACTATATTCTTGGTAGTAATGATGCTATCAATTTCTAGCTTAGCTCTATTGCCAACAAATAATCTTTTATCATTTCAATTGTATTTCATTGAAATTCTAAAAGAGACCACCGAAATGAAACCATGCTTACATTGGAGTTAGCATTATTGATTCCTTTGCCACATGAGGAACAAAATAGCCATGCTAGACTGAAGAAAGAACCCTGAATTGGTGGTCAGAGGACTCTGATTAAATCATCCTCTTAATCACTTAATCATGTATGGGTTTTGAAGCTAAGTATTCACTCATTCAAGTCTCACTATTTTATTATCTAAAATTAATATTGCAATGTTGGCACAATAATAAATGAGAAACAAAGGGAGAGGTCTAAAGTGCTGCCCTTCTTAATGTGTTTTGAATTCCTTGCGTGGTTCTTGTACCTGATACTCTTCTACTTTTCTTTTAGCAGTTCCTCAGTGCCCCAACTCCCACTAATGCAAACATATCTGTTTCTTGAACTTCCTTTGTTTCAGTATCAGAGGTTTGTTTTTACTTAGTTTTTGAGTTCAATGTTTAATTACTAGCCACAAAATTACATGAGGTGCAAGTCCAAGGTTTCAGGCTCTTCATGGTATGAGTCATCTACCATGTCTGGGAAACATACCGCTTCATTAATTTATTGGATTTTGTTATAACAGTACTTTCATTCACTTATTGCAGATTTCCAGGAACCTCAGACTTATGAAGGAATTTCAGTCCTAACTGTGAGCCCAAGTCCTTCATTTATGTCAAAATCCTAGCTAGTAAGTTACAGAGACTTATATCCCAACAGTCAGTCAAGGATAGGTACAGTTCAGTGGTGTGAGCAAGGGCTTTGATACCCTTCTTTCTGGAGATTTCACAGAAGAGGGATCGCTGTGAATAAAAGCTTCTGTGTGATTCCCCTTCCGCGAAACATTTTACTCCTGGTTTGTTAAGGTAAATATGATATTTGAATTTTGATCTATTTCTTGCCTCTCTTCTCTCAAAGATGAAGAGAGTTTTACTGCTTCTTGTTCTTGTGAGAAGAATGACATTTAAACAAACCTTGTTCTTTTGATCAATATGTACATCTTTCTCTGATGGATAAAGATGTTAAAGAAAGCTATTTGACTGGCATTCCACTCTGTCTTTTCCTACATCCAACAGACCTGTACTCTCCTTATTATTCTAGATTATGTGACAGTTTGTACTCTACAAATGTGTCTTGTCTTGATGCTAGGGATGGGAATAACATTTGTATTATGCATCCTACTAACAGAAACACTCAAGGAATCACAATTATATTAGTAATATAAATTCTTGAAGTTAAAAAAATCAGAAATAAAGTGGAAATTAACATTTCCTATGCATATTTTGTACTTTACTAGTTGTTATTTGCTTAATTTATCATTTAAGAGCAAAATGGAAAATTTTCACTTTAAATATAGCTTTCAAATAGAAACCATTTAACCTTTCATAACTCAATTTTTAAAGCAGATCATTGTTCTTCACTTCTAATATTTTTCTACCATTCCTTTGGCAAAATTCCTATAAATCATTACCTCATTGACTTGACATTTATTATTAAACTAAAAATCTACTCTAAAAATTATTTTTCTCCTTTGTCTTCCTACCACATTATTAAAATATTCTCTCCAATTGCATTTGCTATTTCTATTTGATCTACCTTCAGCTAGAGTTCAATTTTTGTCCTTACAACATCTTAAAAGGTTAAATGGGCTCCCAACCCCAAATCAATATATTGAAACATGACTCCGCAGAACCTCATGGTGTGACTTGATATAAAGACAGACTCAGAAATTGTCTATTAAGTTAAATAAATTGTTAGTGGATCTGCAATCAGATATGACCAGTATCTATAGAAGAAACAGATACCGGACACAGATGCACACAGGGAGGACATGAGGATACAGGAAAGATGGCTGTGTATAAGCCAAGGACAGAAATCCTCAGGAGAATTCTTGACATTGGTTGTAAGCATTTATTCTTTGAGCTATGTTAATATAAATGTCTGCTCATACTAAGTATCTGGGTATTTTAAATTGTTTAGAAGATTTTAAGCATTGTATATGTGCCAAATATTACCAAGCATTTGCTTTCAAATTTACTTCTGATCTTAAGTCTCTAAGTAAGGAAGATAAGATTTTCCCACAGCTTGCCTTGGTTAAATATCCTGTTGTCATGTTAAATACTCTTTACTGTCTCTGAGAACTAATAGTTTGCATTCCTCCCCACTTAGCACCAACCTGTCTGTGAGGGGATTATTCTGACTGTGCCCTGAAAATTTTGGATCATGATCTTAAGAATCTCTTCAGATTTAACAGTTCAATGATAATGACGAAGACCTAATTTTCTATCCACTGCTCTCAATTAAATATTTAGGTTAATAATATTATAATACCCCTCCTTCAAAGCATATCGATCCTACAAATCGTTGAGAGATTTTCTTCATTATAGGACATGTTTCAGGTTACTAGTCAGAGCAACTGATTTATGTATCACAAGATAGAGTACAAGTCAATGTCCCTGGATGATATATTTTATCCCACAACAAATGTTATTGATAACCCATAGTGGCTGCCTGCCTCAAGATTATCAATTACACGGCACTTTAGGAAGTCCTAGTGGGTGGTTTCTGTGTGTAATGGATGTTGTTAGATTCCAGAGGTGATCAATATATAGACTTTGTCAGCAGAGAGCTCAAGATATAGTGGGAAAGACAGGCATGAATCAATCTAACAAAGACAAACAGTTTTAGGAGCTAAATCTAACAGAATAAGGAGCTGTGGGAATATGGTCAAATTTGATTATAGTGGCACAATGGCAATTTATTATAGGAAATTAATTCTAATACAGAGGAGAAAACAAGGAAGCATTTTAAACCTGGTTATGGTCCAATAATAAGAAGAGAAACAAACCTGTCAGAGACAGGTTCTCCTCTGACATCCATCTGATGGCAAGAGCAGAGTTGAAGATATTTCTGATTTCTGAGATTACCTCCTTCCATAACCCTGTCTTTTTGCCTTTCTGAGTAAGCTTCAGCCTCCAGTCACCAGTTGGGAAGCAATGTGTTGTTCATTCCTGAAGTCCCAGGGACCTGCCTTGCTGCCACCAGTCTGCTTGGATTACTATGCTGCTGATTTGGTACAGCATCTGATTTGAGGGCATATGGTTTGGTGTAGCCTTCTTAGCAAACTAGCCCAGGGACACTTGATGAGTACAGTAGAAGGAGAGCCTGGCTGGCAAACAGAGCCAAAAAACTTCTGTGGAAGAGAAAATTAATCTGTAGTTGATGATGGAGGCAGGTTCGTTATTCCTAAAATGTATTAGTTCCTGTAGGATTGTCCTACACTCAAAAGGCAATAATGTTATCAATACTAGAGAGCACTAAGAAAATAGTAAATAGAGAATACGTAGCAATTTATAAAGAGCCTTCTTATTCCATATGAGAGATAGTCTTCGTATACTGTGTTGCAATTTATAAAGTTGAGACACATTATTTGGAAGAAGGTGTCTATTCACACAGTCTCACTGTTGTGTCTAATAACATCAGTCTAGGGTGTAATAAGCAGTTAAAATGTCTTGTGAACTTGTAACTCTAACTGGCAACAGACCCCCATCTTGGTCAATCTGGCTTTAGACTGCCAGTGTTGTAATTCATGCTACTTGGAAGGTGTCACTCTGTAGCAACCACATTCCTTGACTTCTGTTAAAAACAACCGTTGTGATATAGTTCTAGCTTTCCCATTGGGAGAAGAGTATCTTTTCTTTGTCTATAAAGACAAACACCTTTTATTAAGTATTTTATGAAGGATATTAGTAGCAGGGGATTAAACTCTCCATAATCGTACTATTTATATAAAATGTACTGACATGGCAATTAACTGGTGTGATGGCAGGATCTGTAAGTATTAAATGAGTCAATTTACAAGACAAACAAAGAACTGGGTATATAGTTAATTTCTTATAATTGTTACTTATGCTCTTTATATTTTAGTGGACTTTATAATAACTGGAGATAATATGAACTTTCTTTTACGTGTTGAGGTAGCTGTGGGCTGAGCATTTTTACTCCCAAATGCTACCAACCAAAGTCAAAGGAATGTCTCAAGGAGTCTCCAGTCATAAATATATTGAATAATAGTAAAAATTTGCTTTGTGATCAACACAGTGTTAGTACTATCAATGAAGGGACACTTTCATAATATTTTCAATTTCATTGCCAATTGTCCTTGCATGTTAAGTCACAATTACCACAGAAGCCAAATGTTACTATAAATTTACTCAATTTACATTCTATAGACTGGGCAGAACCAGGTGGAGATGTGAAATGCATGGTGATTCCTGCTTGTTAAAGTTCATTATGTCATTTATGGATTATAAATGTTACTTATGTTTGCTGAAAGTACAGATTGGATTATTATAGTACTAAATGTACAGACTTTAGTACTATATGTGTGAAGAAGTGTACTTGCTTTTGAACATCTAAAGTCTTGAGTTGTTACGTGATAAGCAAACAATGTCTTCGTGAAGCTCCATTCTGCTTCCAGTCGTTTATCTACAGTCTGTGCTACTCACCAACAATCCATTGTTTCCTGAGAAAGGCATCATTTTCTCAAAGGTTGAAAATGGAAACATTGATAACAAACTAAATTACATCAAAATGAGACATGGATTCTAAGCCTTAACACAGTCAAAAATTTCCAAAGGGAAATTTGAAGAGTAGCCTGTAGAGGAATTTAATGGGAACATTTGCATATAAAGCTGTCACTATGACACATTTTGCTAAGTTGGGAGGGTATTTCAGAAGCTGAGGCTGGACAGACATCATGTGATATATGCCAGGAATATGCATTCAGCACCTTGAGATTAACTGTCAAACAGAAGTCTTCATTAAACCAATCTATGGAGTGTAGGCTTCAAAATCAATATGTATCCCCAGAAATCATGCTACAAACACTGGTAAGAAGAAAACAAATATTTCTATTATATTTTGAGAGTTGTAGGAAAAATAATGCCCATTTCCTTCCATTCGAGTTTTCAGAACTGACTCTATCATTGGTATTATTAAAGAAGTATATTTATCCATTTCTAAATATTAACAAATTGAAAAACTAACACGTTTGTATCTAATCTAAATGCCAGGGATAGCCCATTAACATTTATTCATGTTTTCTTTTTATTTATTAATAAGTAGAATAATATATATAAGACACATATGCAGTTGAAGTACTTGAATACCAAGTAGCCTTCTTCTTTTTATAATGTAAATAACACTGTAAAGTGCATCAATTATAAATACATTAACATTATTTTAGTGTTCACTAAATTTCCCAGTAGCATGCAAGAGCTCGCTACAGTTTACTTTTTAGAAGGACAATAGGAAATATATTAAGCCAGTTCTCCTACCCATGTTCTTAATTAGCATATTTTAGTTGTGCACTATAATCCTTCTTTATTCCCTCAGCCACAAATACTTGGTGTATGCTGAGTATAGAAAAAACAACCAGGTCGAGATTGATCAAATGAGACTTAAAGTAAAAATTGACGATCTGTTTAAATAAACTAGTATAGATGATTAAAATACAATAAATTAAGGTCTACAGATGACTCCCCAAGGGAGGCCTTACCAGCTCTGAGGAGTGGATAGGGACCAGGGATGGCAGAGGAGGTGGCGAGAGAAGGGGAAGGAGGAGGAACTGTGGTTGGTATGTAAAATGAAAAATATTTAAACAAGAGAAAAGAAAAGAAAAATGAAGAAAAGAATCACTGGACTTAAAATAATTTGATTGTAGGGCCCGGGTCTGCCCTTGTTTCTGGGGCTCACCTTGAGGACGGTTTTTGGTCAGACGACTAAGCATCCTCTTTGTTCCTGTGCTCCCTCTGCCCCGCCTGGTGATTTGTTGTAGGGCATTGTTGACTCTATTGTTGGTATGGTAATTTCCCACCTGCCTAGGTGGGAGTCCTTGTGCAGCAGTTAGATATGGTAATTTCCCACCTGCCTGGGTGGAATTCCTTGGGCAGGAGTGGGGTATATAAGATTTTCCCCAAGGCTAAATAAACGGCATTCGGCTGATCTCCTTTCGAATGACCCAGGTCTCTTTGTGTGTTCTTTCAATCTCCAGGCCCTTGTCCGACTCGCGTAAGGTACAATGGCACACAAACTGTACCGAGGGGGTAACACAAAATCGGGTGTTACAATTGGAGGCCCCGCCGGGATCATCAACTACAGTCGGAGACCCATCTGCGAGATCGGGAAGTAGGGATTCCTGAGAGGTCGCCCTCGGAAGTCTGGCCAACAGGTAAAAAATTGAATGATGAAGGTGTATTGGTTATGGGTGCAAATAATTCTGTTTTGGAGAAACAAGGCACCGGTATTAAAGTTGAGACAACACAAGAGATCGTTAAGATGGTTTTAGAGTTTAGTCCCTGGTTTCTACATGCAGGGGGTTTTAATATTACTGATTGGGAGCAGGTAAAGGCTGACCTTCAAAATGCTCTAAAAGATCGAGGGCCAAAAAAATTCCCCATAACAATATTTTCGCTATGGCGCTTAGTCAGAGATGCTCTTCTCAATGATGATGTTAAAGTAAAAGAACAATTAAAAAATTTAAACAAAACCCTTGAGGAGATTCAAAAAAAAAATCTATGAGTTCTATTAAGAGTTTTGAAAAACAAAAAGTTAAGAGTATTAAAAGAGATATAAAACAAAAAAAATTTTAAAAAAGGAGATTACACTGATAAAAAGGTTAAAAAAAAAAACAAATAGAGATGTCTCCATAAGACCTCCGCCACAAAATACATTTCTTGACACTTCAAATCCTTATACCAATGCTTCCACCCCTATAGACTTAGAGACAAAAATCCAAGAGATCCAAAACAGATTAAATAATCTAAATAGAGAGAGACAGATTTATCCTGTTATAAAAATTATTGATCCACAAAAACAGAGGGTCAAACAACATAACCCCCTGGCCTTTAAGGATATTAAACAGTTAAAAAAAACAGTTATAAACTATGGACCTCATGCTCCTTTCACTATAGCTTTTTTAAAATCCTTTACAAAACTCAACCTTATACCCAATGACTAGATACAGCTTTACAGGGCTTGTCTTTCAAAAAAAGATTATTTGTTATAAAAAGGTAAAATACAAAAAAATTACAAAAAGACAACACAAAAAAATGCCGAGACGGGTTTCCCCCAACATAACCTTAACAAATTAACTAATAAAGGACAATATGCTGATTTAACAGCACAAATTACATATGATCCTTGTCTTATTATTTTTGTCAAAAAGTTTTACACCCCCATAAAAATAAAAATTTAAATGTCTTTATCTGGTTATACAAGGACATTTATAACACTCAAGTGATGGGTAGGGTAATTGTTTCTGCCCTTAAAAAAGGTCAAGATAAAACCACATTAAAAAATTGTTTTCAATATAAAAGGTCAAGACACACAAAAAAAAACTGCCCTACAAATAAAAAAATGGTTAATCGGTAAAATGAAAAATATTTAAACAAGAGAAAAGAAAAGAAAAATGAAGAAAAGAATCACTGGACTTAAAATAATTTGATAAGTTACCCAGAGAAATTAAGAGTAGTATCCCTTGACTTCTAGATATTGGTACAGTCCATCACTCTATGCTTACTAACAACCTCAGTTATGAATAACATATAGTGGGTGCCCAACTCGTCCTAATTATTTCTTGAATAACATTGAATGAAAACATAAAAATAATGAGATCTTCTAAAATATTGTTACCCAAGAATTGTCAGCTAGTAATAGTAGATAAGTTTGCAAGATTCTACACCTAAATAACATACGCTGTTCCTTTATAGTACTATTCTTGTTATCATTTAAAATATTAAAACTTTTTAAAGTAATGCACTTGTTGAAGAATGATTATTCAAATTGCTGGGGAATAAGAATATTATAACTCACTATTTTAGAGTATTGTTAAGTTTATTTCTACCACATAGCAATATAACTAAAATGATATTATTATATTATTTCTATTATGTACATACCCCAAAGGCTCTATATCAGCAAGTCAGCTGGGTCTTGTCTTACTGCCTACTATTCACACATATCTGCTTAGTTTGTTTAATGGCTTATGTGCCTATTATAACCTCAACTTCTTCATGACTTCTCCTAAAGACCACATTTAGAGATAAGAAAAGGAAAACAGAATACCTCCATGATTTCTCTAAGCACCCAATGATATTCATTGAGGAATTCTAACTATTAAAAAATGTAGAGCTCAATAAAATATAATAAAAAAGGAAAAAATGTTTTACACCCAGTGATCCATGCTGGTAGCAACCATTCCCAACACATTGCTGTTTCTGTTAAAATCCTGAAATGTTAGATATCAGGAGAGATGACAGCTGCTTCTCTAAGGTCCCAATGACTAACACTTTACCCAAGTCTTCTCACACCCACGTACCTGTTTGTTTTAAAAATAGTAATGAGCCAAATGAGTTCCAAACCATGCAATTTCCTGTGAAACAATTACATGTCTTTATCTCGCCCATGAAAACTGTCATTCTCTTCTTTTCATTTTTTTTATTTAAAAAATCACTTTTTATTTTACATACCAACTCCAGTTCCCCATTTTTTTTTTTTTGATGCAAAGATTCATTTATTTTATGTATGAATGTTTTGTTGCATGTCTGTCTGGGCACCACCAGGCATACTTGGTACCCTTTTTTTTTTTATATATATTTAAAAATTTCCATCTCCTTCCCTCCTCCTCCCCCCTCCCTCCCCTCCTCCTCCCCCTTCCCTCCCCTCCCCTCCACCCATACCTCCCCTCCCTCCCTCTCAAGGCCAAGGAGCCATCAGGGTTCCCCACTCTATGAGGAGAAACCTGGTGTTAGAAAAATTCCCAGGAATCCACAAGACTGACCCCAGCTAAGACTCCTAGCAATCGTGGAGAGGGAGCCCGAAAGGGCCTTTCCCTTTAATCAGAAAACTGTCATTATTTTTCCCTCTGTACTCGGTTGATTGCCTACATTCACGATTTTATTCTTGACCTCAAACATTTGCAAGCTTTCAAATCCTCAGCACTGGAGCTACATAGCCTAAGGAATCATGATAGCAGTTGGGAGTTTGACATTCCCTTTCTCAAGTCAACCTGTAGTTATTGACTCTTTAATATTAGATTCTGAATCTATTCCCTAGTCCTAATCTCATATTAAATAAAAAGCAGCCTACACTGTTCCAGATACGTCTGAATTGACACCTGAACTGATACTGTAGCCTAACTTGAATTTTTCTCCTTCCTTATCATGCCTTCCCACTTACTGATTTCTCTTCACTACATATTGCTTCCATAAAGATTTGCACTTTAGCCTTTGCTTAGGGTCTCTCAAGGTAACAGACTTTACCAACATAATTTATAAATGTTTGGTAAGATAACTAAAATTTATATGATAGTCACACTGATAGTCCATTTAAATCCAGTGAGCACATAATTTGTGAAGAAATGTCAACCAACCTGTCCACAAAAGCATGATGAAGAAGAAAAATGGGATCATTGGCTGATCCCTGGACTTGGGACATTGTTCCGTTCATATAGATATGCAAAGCATTGTGCATGCTGCTTTGAGAGGAGTCTGCTATCCCCGTGAGTGGATTGGCAAATCCTGTTGATGAAAAAGATAATTATTAAAATTAGTTTACCTAAATGACTGAAAAATCTAAGTGATTATCTCACCTCATCTGTAACTATAGAGGAAAGCCTAATTAAACAAAAACAAAAAACAGTAAGTAAACTCATTTGATGTTTCATTCTGAATATCCATTGAGATCTTTGTAGAGCTGAAAAGTATCAGGAAGGGTACACGGTGTGGTGAATTAATTGGTGAGTTAGGCCGAGTCATTGCAGAATCTCTCCTGATGCCTCTCTGTTAAGCCCTTTGACTACTACTACAGTGTGCTAGGAACCCTTTGTAATCATCCCCATTCACTCTCATTTAAATGTGAAACAAGCCCGAGAGGAGTCCTTACAGTGTCTTTGTAACTTCTTGCCCTCTGGTTCTAATAAATACTTTAATTTTGGATCCTGGTTCCAGAAGAAGCATGAAATTTGTCATCAACCTTATTTCCATTAATCTGTAACTGTCCTAGGGACATCAGGTCATAATGTTTTTATTTTTGTAGAATATTCATTTCACAGCTAATTAGAACTCATTCTCAAAAACAAAATCAAGTCCTCATCTTTCTGTAAGGTCACTGTTAGAACATACAAAACCCTACACTCCATTTTTTAGGTTGGTGACGTTTAGGGATATACTAATCAAATAAAATGTATGTAACAGTTCATCACAGTCATGGTACACTTGGAAACTGGTAAGAAAATATAAAGCAACCATTTACACTGAAGAAAAGTAAGTATATAAGGTAGCATATGTGATGCTTAGCTTGATTTAGTCATTCTGTAAGGTGTATACCAGCATCATAATATCATGTACCATAAATAAAAACAATTTTATTTCTCAATTAAAAGTAAGATAAAAGTAAATTAACCTAATACACTGTAGTGAGGAGCAGATGGGCTGCATTCCTGCCGCCCTGCTCCTGGCCGTCTGGCTTCTGCACGGCTAGCTTAAAACCCGAAATAACAACACACAAACTGTATTCATTTAAACACTGCCTGGCTCATTAGTTCCAGCCTCTTACTCACATCTTGACTAACCCATATCGAATAATCTGTGTAACACCACAAAGTGGTGTCTTACCAGGAAAGATTCAGCATGCCTGACCTGGTGGCTGGCTTCATGGCATCTGGCATCTCTCTGAGGAGAGGCACGGAGGTCTGACTAACTTAGGAGAGGCATGGCATCTGACTGAGCCATCTACCTCACTTCCTTCTTCCTGTTCTGTCTACTCCACCCACCTAAGGGCTGGCCAAGGCCGTTCCTTTATTAAAACAGAAAACCCTCCCACATCAATACACTTTTCTATGGCTTAATCATTAACATTTCATACTTCGGCAACATTGGCACTAATTATTGTAATATTTTTCATTTTTGACATCATAGATAATGTTACGACCTCTGAAAAATGCTGTATGAAAAGTAGAAACAAGATGATTTTTTTCTAAAAATAATTATACAAGATGATTTTGAGGGTGCAGTAGGGTCAGGAGTTCTTCTAACCTCTCAGTTATGCGTGTTTTAGAAAATTATAGTAGATAAGGATGGAAAAATAGTTTCTCTCCAAACTGCCTATGCTTTGTATTCTTCTGAGAACCTGGTGTACTGCATAGCCTTGTTTAAGAACACCGATGCAAGCAGGGCAGTGGTGGTGCTCGCCTTTAATCCCAGTACTCGGGAGGCAGAGGCAGGCGGATCTCTGTGAGTTCGAGACCAGCCTGGTCTACAAGAGCTAGTTCCAGGACAGGCTCTAGAAACTACAGGGAAACCCTGTCTCAAAAAACCAAAAAATAAAAAATAAAAAAAAAATAAAAACACTGATGCAGTAGGTTATTTACTAGAAAGAAATACAGCGTTCATCAATTTAGGTAAATTTTCTGCCTCACTTTTGCCATTGATATAATAGGGGAAAGCTAAACATATTTCTTAGGATGTAAAAACTAATTCTGATGGCTGGTGTGAAAGCACCTAGCATCGATCTGGTAGCAGCAGAAGCATCCTGAGTAATAACTTCCTGCTCTGCCGTCTGGTTTAGTTGATAAATGTGTGCTCGTTGCTGAATCTGCTAACAAAAACATGCCTTTTCTGTGTGTGGCCGACAGAGGTTGGCAGTAAGATAGTTACCTACAAGGGGACTTTAAAGATTTCTAATGTGGGACAATTAGAGATCGAAATGATACTAATATGAAAAATATATTATTTTCTCTTTTACTTCACAGTTCATTTGGAGATGTAGGCTATATAGATTAGAACTACTGAAATTATCTTTACAAAAGAGAAATTATTCCTCTGTCAATTTTACTTCTTGGGTTTTGCTCTTTTCTAAAAGAAAAAAATTACATTACTTCCATAAAGCCAAATTCAAATATCATTCTTGTACATATTCTCATGTGAGCAAAGGGATTCCTTGCAAAGTGGACAATATTATTGGTGTCTCCATTTTACTAATGAGAAAACAGCAGTTTGTAAATTCATATAACACAAGCAAAGTCGAGCTAGAATTTGAATAACGAACAAATGAAACATGACCGTGATTGACTTCCAGACCTGTGATCTTTTCCACATAGCAGGTTGGGTTTCTCCAAATACATCAGAAGCGAAAGCCCCGAAAGTGAGATCAAATAATTTATTGTGACTTCTCATAATAAAAATCAGAGTCTCAAATGCTTCTGTATTGAAAAGATAAATGTACAACAGAGACTGAGAATATAAAGCTAATCTCCTAAAACCTGTGAGGCTACGTGTGAACTTGCTGGATCAACTCAGAAATCTCTTTGTGCTGTGTTCTTCAAATGAGTTTGTGCCCTTGTCACTTTCAAAGTCAGCTGCATTAAGGAATGCACAGAATGTTAGAATGGCTTTTCATTTGCTCATTGTCAGATTCCCCACGGACAGGGAACATCCCACAACCCGGTAGGGAACATGGTAGCAACCCTATATGCCAAAATGGTTCCAAATTCTTTACAAAGGACAGCAACAATAGCTCAACATATTGAGAGTTACATCTTTAAGTTCATTTGTCGTTCCTATGGGAAATTTAGGGACTGCTTTAGATGAATGACATCAGGCAGCTTCAATTTGCCAATCCAACTCCTTTTCTCTTTTATTTCTCCCCCAATTCTCCTCTGGAGAGGTTTGGCTTATTTGTTTGTTTTAGATATCGATGTTTATCTCTGGTACCTGGAGATTTGGATGTAATTGTTTTAGAATTGAATTCAGTCACTTAGAGTCTTAAAAGCCCCTAAGTGATTCTAATGTGCAACCGGGGTTGAAATTTACTGATTTTGACTAAACTGTTCTTTGTTCTCCAAACCTAAACTATGCTTCAAAATATTTACCTCTAATCACATTATTTTCTTCACATAAACTTTTTATCTTCTCTATTTTGACATTTAAAAAAAGACCCAACAATAATTTTACCTTTAAAATTTCGATGTGCCAACGAATGCTGTAAAGTATTTTCATAGAAGTAGCCTCTCCATATTTTCTTGAAAATGAGTTAGCTACTATATGGCAGGTAATGTAAAGGCATTTTCATGTATATTTTCTTGTTTAACCAGACACCTTTCTTTCAAAGATGTGGGGACATAGGTGACATTGGATATACTTTCTTATCCCTCTTAAGTTTTGATGTGCGAAAACACAGGTGACAAGATTTTCACTAGAGCAAAGCATATTTAACTTAACTGGTTTAATTTAACCTGAAATTAATATTTGAATTATATTAATATTTTAAATGTAATTTGAAAATAGAAATCAGAAAGAAAACAAGACAGCAAATTCATCTTAGTTCATGTGAGGAGATAAATTATTCTTAAACATAAGAGACTTAGCAGAAAATTATGAACACTGTAATTTCAAAATGACACAATGATTTTGGAAGATTGTATTTAATGAATAGGTCCATTGTTTTGTTTTTTGAGACAGGGTTTATTAGAGTAGCTTTGGACCCTGTCCTGGAACTTGCTTTGTAGACCAGGCTGTCCGTGAACTCACTGAGATCTACCTTCCTCTGCCTCCTGAGTACTAGGATTAAAGGGGTGTGTCACTACCAGCCTGGCTAGATACTTCTAAAGGAGTCATAATGAATATAATTCATAGCAGATATATAAAATAAAATACAGATAGAAAAATTTTAAGTAAGTCTTTAGATATTTTTAAGGTAATCCAACTTCCATTTTTTCTCAAAGAAGATATGATCATAACACCATAAAAGGAATTAGTTATCATAATTTTTATTAGAATATCCTTTTATAAATTATTATATGTGTGTATATGTATGTATGTTGTGTGAGTATTGGTGCCCTCGTAGAGGTCAGAGGACAAGTTGGTGTGTGAAATGGTGATTCATCTGGTGGACAAGTCAATTACAGAGGGGAATCTCATTTTATCTCTCTATATGGCTTAAATAACAGTGACCAGCTATTATCCTAAGAGGGAATATAATGTTTTAAACCAAGTTATCTAGAGACCTTAGAACAGGGAGAAAACACAAATCAAAGACCTGGATTTGACCTACAACAATACCAGAGTGAGGTAGCACCTTGGAAGGCAGTTGCAGGGTAAAGAAACCTTAGATGTTAATGAGATGCCGAATCTTCAGTCTGCAGGAAGCTCGGATCAGGCAGTGAACTGAATAACCCCAGCCTGAGTGGCTAGAAGCTAATTTCATTCACTAAGATAATAGCACTGGAGCTTGGTAGCCCTGTGTTTGAGATCATGAGGTAGAGCAACGCCTGGAGCCAACCCTTTGCTGCTATTCACTGCTTTAAATCCTGAGAACTCTGAATTGCGTCTCTACAGTAAAGTCATGAATAAGAAACCTTTCTAATTTAAATTTAGTTTTTTGAGAATTTCATATGTGACTACTATTATTTATAAATTTTCCATCCTCTGCCCACGCTTTACTCTTGAATACATGACCTCTTTTATACATATTTTTATACACACATACACCATCTCCTGAATCCAATCAGTGTTTCCCAAATGTGTGTGTGTGTGTGTGTGTGTGTGCGCGCGTGTGTCTGTGTTAAGGTATCACTACATAGGATTGGACAACAAATTAGTAATCTCATCCCTAGAGAAAAATGAATCTCCCCTCAGGACCAATTGATTTTCTATGGATTCTCTACTATGAGTAAAGACTTGAGAAATTTTGCTTATTTGCCTAGCTGGGACAAGTGAGTTCTTCATTATGGAGGAGGTTGTTGTTAAGGTGAACATACTGTTGAGATATCTTGGGTATAACATCCCCGCCATGTCTAGAAGACACTCTCTAGCTGCAAGTGTTCGGATCCACTAGATATAACCTGCTGTCTCTTTCGTGATATTCCTTGAGTCTGAGGAGGAGTAGCACTGTAGATGAACCAATAGGACTGGACATCTTATAGTCACATAGTCTCTGTATTTTGACCAGTTGTGAATATCTGTGACACCCGACCCAACCTGCAGCACTTTTCTTTCGCTCAGGCTTTAACAAAATGAAATGCCTTTGCTCCACTTCTGTGCCTACACTATGTCCAATAAATAATATAATATAACATTTAAAAATATTATTACTGATGGTTAAGAGTTTTGCCAAAGAACGCGAAGTTCTCAAGTTTCATTAAGGGCAGAGTCTGTTTGTTTTGCAAGGTCACGAATGTTAGCATTTGTAGAACTTTTGTTAATCCCGGCAAAGTCAGGGGAAACATGCTGTCCTATTAGACAGTAAGTGCCAAACTGTATACCTTCATTTCTGCCCACAGGCTATGAGGTGCCATGGCATGAGGAATTGCCTTCTAACATTTAAAAAAAAAACTACATTTATACCATTCACCTTTTTAAATAAAATTTTTAAGTGAACATACACAATAATGGTCTCATTATGGACTCTTTAGACATATGTATCATAAGTACTTTCCTCTCCTTTCTTCTGATCCGACACTACACACTTCTAGATGCTTCCTTTGTTTCCTCTGTTAACAGCAGTATTTGTCTATTGCATGTGCTCCATTTATCTTATTTATAGTTCTCTTAATATCTCTGTCTTTCCATCATAATTCATTTTCCAGATTCATGACCCACACATGCATATCTACAACTATATTTATATACATATATATGCATTTGCAAATATACATAAATATATAATTTTAAACTTATGCTCTGTGTGTGAGGAAAAAATGACATCATTTTTGATGTCTTTATGAATCTGACTTATTTTAGTTAATGATTTCCAATTTCATCCATTTCCTTGTAAATGTCATGACTTTGCTTTTCTTATGACTGCATATATTTCCATTGACTGTATTCAAGACAAAAGATTAGGGTAGCCAGTGAGATCTGGAAGTCCCTTTCCAAAGGTTGCAGAATTAGCATGGGAGAAAAGGCTGTTGGTCAAGAACAAGGCTGGGCACCTTTGCCCAAGGCCAATGTATAACAAATAAAGCATTTTGCAACAAAGTGAATGCTATTCAAGTAGCCCAGAGAGCCCATGTGAGTCATTGTGTAGCAATGATGCTGAGCTTCCAAGACTTTGCTTTGCTTAGGCTCTCTTCCTTTAGAGGAAGCTTTTCTCTAAAAACAAACAAACAAATCAAGAAAAACACAACTGCTGTGTTTCTGCTCCTAACCACTCTGCTCCTGTTCATTCCCTGATTCTCTAAAAGGGATTCAAGAACCTGGAACCCTCGAGAGGTTCCTTCCAAACCACTGTCTCTGCTGATATTGTATGCACAACAATATTGCCCACCCTTTGCCACAACTTTGAACCCTATGGGTCATCGGAGTGCAATGTTCTTGCTTTCTGTACATTGTCCTTAAACAAACTAGATGCAGGTTTGGGGCTGCCAACTCACCAGGTGAACAAGGGTAGCCTCATTATTTAACATTGCCAAACCTGAGAATAATGATGTAATCTACAGGAGACATTCATAAAATTTGAAGCAACATCACACAAAGTGGTGACAGGATGTTCTTTCACATAATAATTGTTCTTTTTAGAGCATAATTTTATTGCTGTAAGAGAAGGATCGTAATCTTTAACAGCAGTCACCTTTAAGATGTGACTTCCTTTCTTGCATTACTTATGGGTGTAAGGCTTTAGGATTATAGTTTGGAATGAAAGAAGAAAAGGGAGCCCTCTCTGTAGCTTTTCCCCCAAGTAAAGGTCTACAGTGCCAAATGGTCCCTCGTTCTCTTGTCTTCGTCAGTCTTGCTATTTTGCTGACCTTTCAAAACAGACGGTAAACTCAATCCATAAAGTAGATCACAAGAAGTTAAGGTGAACACAGCACACTAAAGGCAAGGAGAAAGGTTGATAAGATTCTCTTTATGGAGGAGATGAAGATTGCCCACTCGGTAAATTGCAAAGGACTTTTGTGCGGTATCTGGGGGTAATTTCTGAGAGCTTTGTTAGAAGGTAGCCCCTGTATTTGCTCATGTTTAGAATCTGTGACTTGAGTTCATTCATTTTTGTTGCCCTTTAAAATTAGTTTGTTGCTAGGATTGTCTCCTCAATATTAACTGTAGTGAATGTATGGACATATCAAAGGATCTGTTCTGATTGCACAAGAATGAACCGGTACTGAAAGGGAGATCTGAACAGGTGGAGAGACATGCTGAATTAGAGAGTGTTAAAGGATATGAGGAACTACTTCTGGTGAAGTGCAGGTGTTGGGATGTAAGGAGACAGACTCGAATTGACATGAATCGTGTCTTTATTACAATTAACAAACAAAATTGCTTCAAATAACCTAGTCTCTAGGTATGGCTAAATCAGAGAGGAAGAAGCACATTTAGATCTTGAGAAAACACTGGCTTTCCGTAGGGCCGTGTCTCTAATTCCACAGTACAAACAGCTTTAATAATGGAATGATTTTGCTTTGTATTAACATACCTTAATTGAAACACTGTCCCTCTATCCACTACTGTCTCTATGAATGAGAATTTCTGGAAAGACTATGGGATTGCAAAGTCTGGTTGACAAAACAAGTTGGAATATTGCAAATTCAGAATCAAACTATCTTGGGATGTTTTTAATAACTAACAACCATCTTTGTTTTCTTCTGTATGTAACCTAACATCTTTATGATCATTGGGTAAAAGGTTTGTGAAATGCAGACTCCCACTTTTGACCAAAAAACGTCTAAGAATAGAATCCGATACCTTCTGGTGTCTATAGATTGGATATCTCTGCTCTTCTGTATATTGCTTAATTGATGTTTTTCCTGATGTATTTGCAAAGTGTCTTGTCCAGTGATTTTCCTTGTTCTATTACTATAAAGCTTCATAGAACTCTTACCATGTTAGGAAAGAGTATTGGTGGAACCTGATTCCATGTTCTCAGGTCACGGTCACTAACTTCTGGCTTCAGAGAATCTACCTCTTTTGCTTTTTGTTAATTTGAAATAAGAGCTGTTTATTTTATGGAAAACTGCTTGTTATCCCCACTTTTTCACGTGGTGAGGAGAATACACACCTTGCTTTTGTATCACTAAACTGCTGGAATATGTTATGATGTTCTGATCTGGCTAGGTTCACTGTCATTGTGAGTATATGCAAAGCATAGCACTATACAACTGATAGAATTATAAATTCTAAATATATTTGACCCGAGATTCTCTGGAAATAGATGGTAAGCAAGGAGAAAACACACAATTAGTGAAAACAAGGATATTACCTTCCAGTGTATTTCTAAAGCTGAAATTGGCATTTCTATCCATGGTGCCAGTTTCATACTGGGTCAAACTCAGACAAAATTCCACATCTGCTGAAGATGGAAGCCTCGGGGTTTTGGCTTGGTCATGGTTTCCAGGATTGCGCATCAGTGGTCCCTCAGGTGTCCCGTCACATAGAACCTGTTGGCTGTTATACTCTTCTGGTCGGCTACAGATGATCTGTGAAAGACACTTCATGTTAAATGACTTATCTCGGAGTCAAGTAGAGCAGGAAGAAATGTTGCTATTACTCATCACTATTTTCAGTCCGCTTCCTGACAATTAAGTGATACTGTCAAAGGATGCAGTAGAGCTGGCAGGACAACCAAAGGAAGGCCAAAGACAGGGAAGTTGTAGCCCTATGTCTAGTAGTAACTACTTGAAGCATATAACACAGTGGCTTTGGTTTCCTAAGTCTTCTGCACTAAATTGTGATCCAATAGAGTACTTTATATGAATATTTGAGATGCAATTGACTTGGAAAACCCTCTACCATATATTAATCAGCATGTGAGGTTCTAAGTCTCATTATGACAGGAAAGGCAGCTATTGCTCCATGTAGAGTCAAAATCCCATCACATGACCAATAACAAATACCCAACAGAAATATTTATCAAAAATCGTAATACCAAGTACTGGTGATCATTCTATTCCCAGTTTTTGTTTTAGTCATAACATCCATTTTTAATGTCTGGCTTGATATATACATATATATATATAAAACATAGTCTTACTCATGGGAACTTTCAATGCTTAGCTGTTTTCCAAGTTCCTATTTTCCTCTCTAGCAGCTAATTATTTTTAAAAGAATCATAATTCTTCACAGTTTTAGAGGAGAAGTGTTAAGGTTCCATGCTGCATGAACTATTTCATTTAGGTCATGTGGCAATGCTTCCCATATTAATAAAGAAACTGAAGACAGAGGAGTGTGGACAATTTCAAGATAAAAAGAGAGTGTTTCCATCACAAACCAAGCGCTTCAGCTCCATCTTTAGTGTACTCAGAGCTGCTACTTGCTCATTTACGTGCATTTGTGTGTGCATATGCATATGTGGCACGCACACATGCGTGTGCTTGCACATGTGTAGGTATGTGTGTGTGTGTGTGCAGGTACACATGTACAAACATGTTTGTGCATGCCTGTAGAGGCCAGAGGTTGATGTTGAGTGTCTTCCTCAGTCATTCACTATGACGTACATTAAGGCATGGTCTCCCTGGAACAGTGCTCATTCATTTGTCTAGTTTGGCTAGGAAGATTTCTCTGGTAATTTCCCATTTCCATTTTTCAAGCAATCAATGCTAACAGGAAGCTGATACTCCTACTTAGGATTTAAGAGGTCCTGGTTATATGATATCAAATGGGTCCTTAACTCACCAAGCCAGTTCACCGTTCCTTCTTTATACATTTGGTTTTTTTGTTTTGTTTTGTTTTGTTTGTTTGTTTGTTTATTTTTGTTTTTTCGAGACAGGGTTTTCCTGTAGTTTCTAGAGCCTGTCCTGGAACTAGCTCTTGTAGACCAGGCTGGCCTCGAACTCAGAGATCCGCCTGTCTCTGCCTCCTGAGTGCTGGGATTAAAGGCGTGCGCCACCACCGCCTGGCTTCTTTATACATTTGTAACTCATGCAGAGAAGTTCAACAGCCAATGATTTTTATAGCACATCTGTGTCAAAATAAACAACAGAGCTCCTGGTCTTCATCTAGTTTGCATATGATTTTGGCAATCAAGATGCAGCTCTGTGAGATGAAACTTGTTTATTTGAGCACAGGAACCCTTATTAGATTAATTATTTTTGACTGGAGAGAAAGTTCAGTGGTTAAGAGCACTGTCTGCTTTTCCAGAAGAGCCAGGTTCAATTCCCAGCACCCACATCGCAGCTCATTATTGTCTGTAACTCCAGTTCCAGGGGATCTGACACCTTCACACCGATACACACAAATTATTTTTAAAAGATTAATTATTGTACTTAGTGGGAAGAAATGAAGAAAAAAGAAGGAAGACTGCACTAGCAGGTTACTTTGGAATACTTCAGGGAGGCAGAGACAGTACTGACAAGCCACCCAAGGTCAAAGAAAGAAATTTGGCTTCTTTTTATGAATTAAACTGTTGATAGATCAAGGTATAGTTGGGAACTTTCTGGACACAAATTAGACTATCAAATGCCAGACACAATAAAGATCAATGCTTAAAATGATGGTCTAAGCTCTTCCTTCACGTCACTCTAATGCTTTCTTGAAAGTCCTATCTGAAAATACTGTCAGTTACATTGGGGTTTCTAGTTTCAGCAAATCAATGTGGAGGACACACTGAGTTCATGGAGTATTGTTGGTGAGAATTAACAAGTGTTGACTAATCTACCCATTTAGCTTTCATTCCACCAGCCCTGAAACACAGCTGCTCCAACTTTTACCCACATGTCCTGGGAGCTTCAGCTGCTGAAACTCTACTCATCCTGAAAGACAGTGGTAGTTGGTTCTTGCCATTCCTGTCAGTAGTTCCCAAAGACTGGGGACTAAATGGGGCTAGTGCTACAGCATAGTGAGAGACTTCCAACATCCCAGATAGGTAAGGATATTTTCCAAAAAAAAAAAAAATGGGATAGTGCAAGAGTAAAATCATATTGAGCTCCTATGGTATGCTTTCTGACACTATGGCTTTACTGTGAAACACAAAACAGCAGAAGTTATTCAGATTTCAAGACAAAAATTGCAAGTTGATTAATCCTCAAAACTTAGGTCTATTTCTGAGCATTGTGCACTGCAATGGATTTTTGAGCATTGTACACAGCTCATTGTTCTAGTTTGCATTTTTTGCTGTGATCAAAACTGACCAGAACCATCTTAGATAGAAAAGGGTTTACTTGAATCACAGGATGAAGTCTGTCGTAGGAAAAGGCTGTAGTTGAAACCTGAAGGCAGGAAATGTAGCAGAGACAATGGAGGAGTGCTGATTCCTGGCTTGCTTCCCTTGACTGGTGTGACTCGCTCACTTATGCTTCCTCTACAGTCCCGGCCCATTCACCCAAAGATGGCAGTATCCAGCATAGTCTGACTCTTCCCACATCAATCAGAAGTTAAGAGAGTTTCCTATTAGGAAGCCAACATGCTAATCTATTGGAAGTAAGAACTTAAATGAGCCCCCTCTATAACGCTATAAACCTGTTCTTGATGTAGAACTCAGTTCCATATATTCTTTCTATTTATATTTGTTATTTTTATTTATTTATTTTTGGGACTTTTGCAACAGGGTTTCTCTGTGTAACATTCGAGGCTGTCCTGGAACTCACTCTGTAGACCAGGCTGGCCTCGAACTCACAGAGATCTGCCTCCAACAGCCTCCCATGTGCTGGGATTAAAGCCAGGCAACATCACTGCAGTTACATTTTTTTGGCCGTATGTATGGGTGAGTTTCATGACCTACCTCCCAATTACATTAATGAAAATTCTCATATTCCGAGTGTATGCCACTGTTTATGACTTCAAATTTAATCATAGTGTTCATAAGTCGCAAGTATTTTATTTATATCAAATTCATTTCTCTGTACTTTCACACCAAGCAGCCTGCAGCTCAAGCCAGGAAGCATTGGATTTCATTTTGTATGTTGCCCTCCATTTTCTTTTACATTGACTCTGTCAAACATTATTTTCCATTCTCCCTCCAAAACAGGTCTTTTCATCCCCTGTGATCCTGCTGCTGAGACCACACTGCCTCCTCTGCTCTGCGCTCTGCTCGTGTTTCTTTGCACTCCACATTTTTACCTATGACTAAATAGAGACATGTTCACATGGGTCCAAGAGCCTACGTGTTCTTCAGGACCAAGAAAAAAAAAACTTAGTAAAAATGATTACTAATTACTGGCTAAATAGGATCTGACAAAGAAGGGAAATAGTTGTAGATATCCATTCAAATCAGATTGCTTATGCAGCCTAGAAATCCCAATCCAAAAAAATTCAAAATCCGGAATTTTGAAACTCTATATGACAGAAGCCACAGATAGTGTTAAGTGTGCTAAAACTGCATAAAATTATCTTGAAGCTGTAAGGGTAAGGAATGTAAGAAACATAAATGAATTTTCTGTTTAGACTTAAGCCTCATCCTTAAAATATCTATTTCTTTACTAACAAAATATTTGAAAATCTGTAAATACAGCATTGCTGATTCTAAAGCTTTATCTATTTCATTTATTTTTCACATAAATGAGTCATGAATAGTTTCATAAAAGTAGTTTAAGTTCTGACCTGAATGTAACAGTTTGGAAGTCTTTACAGTGTGGATTGACTAGACACCATTGCAGAGACACAGAGGAAATCATTTTCAGTTCTCTTTGACTAATAAATCCTCAAGATACTTCCAAAAGGTCTTATTGCAGAAAAGACTCCTACAGCAGACTTGGTTAAATGGAACTATTTTTGCTGAAATGCCAACTGCCCTGTGACTAAGTGCTTAGGTGATGGAGGCATTAATAATGCCGAGGAAAGAAACCCTGGCTACAGAAATAACGCAGAAAACTTAGCTCCAAATTGTTTATGTTTGTTTCAGAGGCAGGGCAATGGTGAGAATTTGTTAATATTGTCATTGCCTGTCCTGGAAACTGTATTCAGAAATATAGGGTCTAATATTGATTCTATTGACCCCAGGGCCTCAGGCAGGTGACCCAAACTCTCTGTCAGGACTTTTCATTTTTAAATGGAGAGTGCAATGACTCTTTATTCAGGATCAAGTAGTCCAAAATACTTAAAGCTCATGATGCCACATTCTCTGGCACCTGTGTATGGGATCCAATAATTATGGCTGGCTTGTAGCTCAGTTCTAGGGAACTTGCCTAGCATATATAAGTCCCTAGGATCTACCCCCAAAATGTTTCACCCCTAATAGTACCCAAAATTACAATTACTTTTAATATAAAGCCATTACTTCGATAACTAAGTTGTGCTTATCACTAGGTATATGAACATTCATTATGATGATAACTGATCCTGTTGCATCACTTAAAACACAGGATTTCCCACACATTAAAATGAAAAACAAAATGGCAAAGACTTAACAAGTCATTTTACATGGACTCGTGACTCTAAATTGTTTTATAGTAACCTATTCAGCTAGCCTATCTTTCAGGAACGAAATTGTCACTAAAATCTCTAAGTAACTTCCTGGGGGTCTGGTGGGTAAGCTAGAGAAGTCTACAACTTTATGTTTCTGTGTGTCCAAGGACAATGGCTTTCATAGTGTGGTCCATTGCTTTCTCATCCGTTCAGTTGTCTCGTTGACATAGAAAACACGCATGTACGATGATAACACTTCTTTTTCTTGTTGGGAAACATCGAAGTAGTGCATTCTAAATGGCTTGTATAGTAGAGTTTGGCGAATGGCAGAATTTGGACTGAGCCTTGGAATTCTGGTTTGGTTCTTTCTCCCTCCAAGCACATATGAGGTCTACATAGGCTAGGGGGAGCATATTCAAATATCCAAGTCTAAAGAAGTAAAGAAAGGGAAACAAAAGGAACTGGTGTAATCGTATGGAAGGTGAAAAGTGATCGTGTTCTCTTTAAGAAGTAGCAATAAACTACCAGTTCTTAAAAGCCTTCAGGAACAAAGATTTTATTACGTTATTTAAGTTTTTTCCTGAAAAAAAAAAAAGAAAGAAAATAAAACACTAAACCATATGACATTCCACGAAATCTTTCAGAAAGAAAAAAAGAGAAGCTGTGATTTCCCGGAGCTGTTGTCATGGTTACCTAAACCCATGACTTTCTGCTGAAAAGTGACTTTGTTTTTCATCCCCCTGTGGCTTCCATGTGATATACTTTCCACCTGAGGAGTGAATTCTCTGGCTGCTGTTTGCTCCTATCCATCCTAGGAACTGTGTCCCTCTCCATTGTGATCCTCAGAGATAGCTCTCTTTGACACACCTTTTCTGTTAAGCTTAACTTCTCTTGTTTACATAACATTATATCTAATTGTGTTTAGCACGGGTATTTTGTACATAAATGTCACTGAGTACCTTCCTTTTACTAAAAAAATATACGGACTATTTTAAGGAAAACATTCATGTTTCTACTTGAAAATATTTTTGAGAATAATAAAACAAAAATAAGTAACAAGCTAGGAAAAGACTAATTGCACATTAAACCTTATTTCTAAGAAAATTAACCTTAATTTTTTTTTTTTTTGTACTGTCTCCTGTCAAAGAAAGCTTGTCAGGGAATCGTTTCATCTCAAATAATGCTTAGATGTATTATGATCTATACCATATATTTTCATGTACTCATTTACACACACACATGCACACATACATTCACACTCATATAGACCAGTAAACACTGCACAAAATGCATCTAACCTAGTTATTAACTAAGTGCTGTCTGTTGGCTTCTTTGTGTCTTTCACATTGAGAATTCTGGGCTGCAAAATATGGGCTGACATCTCAGAAATTCATCTAGGACAAGATTTAAATTTCTCTGATTTTCATTTTTGTTCAATTCAGTATGTATTTATGGAGCACATTCTGTCTGTATGTCATGGCCCCTATATATGGTTATAAATTTATTTATGAATCGCTGCTGCCTTGGGGAATCTGACAGTGATAGACAAAGATAGGTTTGAAAAACATTCACAAGTTCTGAAATATTACAGAAGTTGTAAGATAAATCTGCACAAATTGTGGAACAAAGGGAAGGAAATCAGTTCTATCAGACATAAATCAAAGTGTCTATCTTCCTCAGTGTTTGCATTACATGAATTAATTTTTTTACATTATATGTGTATGAGTGTTTTCCTTAATGCATGTCCATGGATCATGTGTGTTCTTGGTGCTCATAGCAGGCAGAAATAGATGTCAGATCCCTTGGGGCTGAGATTGGAGCTACAATCTTATGGGTGCTAGGAATCAAGCCTGCTTCAATTGGAAGAGAACTTAAGATAGAAAAAGTCACCACCTCTCAAATTATACATCCATAAATTAGTATGTTTATAGACCTGCTTTAAGCATAAGTCAAAACAGTTTATTTTCAAAGAAATGGGAGACATAGCCTTTGGGGTTCTGTTCTAGGGTGTTTTCTGTATGCAAATCCTTCTACTGTTTCAGGCCTATCATTAGAAATGTGAGCACCCCATGAAATACCACAAAAGACCTCTCAGTTTGGAATGGATAAATGCTATCAAATCTCTAACATTTCCTTTTGTAAAGTAAAAGCATATCTTAAGTCAAGCAATGTGTAGAAACCCATACGAGATGGGCTATCGGCCTAGTTAATTTGGAAGCTATTAATGAGCTCACTTTAACATGGAAGCTATTTGATCTCATCTACCACAAAACAGCCTAGTTTTTAATTTAAATGTTTAATTTAGACAAAAGCATTCAAATTAATGGTGTGCTCATTACAGAAACTGTGTTTTCATAAAGGAAAGCAAAGAGATAACTAAACAATCTCCATATTAATTAAATCCGTGAATCTTGGTGCTAGCTGCAAATTGGAGCCACACAAAGAGGTTTCAAAGTACAAGTACCCTTGGGAGGCTGAGGCAGGAGGATTGCTATGCTTTAGAGGCCATCCTAGCTGTAAAGTGAGTACCAGGGAAGCCTAAGGCTACAGTGTAGGACCTCTTCCCCATATACACAAAAAATGCACACTGGAGCTTTATAATAGACCACTTGATTCTATGTTTCCAGCAAGTAGATAGATCACTGATACTTAAGTAACTACAGAGCAATCACAAAAATTGAGATGGTTATAATACTGACAGTTATAGGATTAAAATAATATAAATACTTAATTTTTTTACAATTTATGTCAAAAGGTGTCTTATCTGCATGTATGTCTGTGTATCATGTTTGGTCATGGTGCTTAGGGAAACCAGAAAAGGATGTCAGAGCCCTGTAAATGGAGTTACAGATGGTTGTAACCTGCCATACTGGTGCTGGGAATTGAACTCAGTTGTCTAAGAGAATAACCATTACTTTTTCCATTTTTCCAGACTCAAACAATCCTGATTTGCTTTGATTTTTAAAAAAATCCTATTTATCCTATTTTTTTTACCTTCTGTTTAAACCTTCAGTTTAGTTTTGAAGTAATTTTCATTCTTCTTCGGAGCATATTAACTGAAGAGGGTTTCAAAAGGACATTTCCACTAAGGCAAATATGTTTTGACCATATCCCTCCTCCCAAACCTTCTAACCCTCTCCTAATGGAAAGGGGCAATGAGAGAAAAATATTCATATTTGAAGTGCTTTAACAAAATAGATGATTGTATGAATAAAGAAAGTAGACAACATGAATTATTTTATCTGTCTTGTCTGCAACCATTTATCCCTGGACAGGGCACAGATTAGGTGTCCTGACACTCACTTTGTAGACCAGGCTGTCCTCGAACTCAGAGCTTCACCTGCGTCTGACTCTGGATTGCTGGGATTAAAAGTGGACACCACCACGCAGTCTCATTTTTGAAAATGTTGTTAGCTTGCAAAGGATTTTGTTGTTTTGTTTCACTAATTCTACTTTTTTCAAACTTCGCTTGTTTTTCCTCCGTGCTTTTTCCTTTTACTTTGCTAATGCTATGTAAACAAACCCTTCTCCTCCACAGCAGTATAATTGCAGTTCAAATTTGTAGGCAATTTTAGCCTACAGTTATAGCAATTATAGTTCATGGCTTACTAAGCCAGATAAATCTACTGTGGTTTTAAATTTTATTTTATTTCATTTGTTTTTTTTTAAGTTATACAGTTGACCATAATCATAAGATGAATTCAATACTCAAAACATGACTAGGAACATTAAATCTGGGTATCATCTGGAAGTAGACTCCATGTAATTAAATATTAATGTATACCTTCTTACTGGACAAAGTATATATATATTATAACTTTTGATAGTTTAGATGATCCTTCAGCCTTACGGCATCAAGTAAAGCTATGAAACAAATCAAAGTATTGTATAGCAAGGTGAACCCCACATCCAAGACTGATATAATTTAGGGCAATAGCCAGAGGAGTAGAGAGATAGGTAAGGGGATTGAAGTTGTCGAGTAAGGTAGAATAGCTGAAAATGAACAGCAATGTAATTTTCCAGCAAAACTCCTCTACATAAAATACTTACTAGGTTTAGTAAACAGTTGACAGCACCTACACCAGGAATTGGCAGCTGTAGTTTTCAGTGGCATTTTAAGAGGCTCCATATTGGAAGTGTATGAGCACGAGGAATCAAGTGAATTTGAATTTCAGAATTTCTCAAGTGTGGGGCAGCCCTGTGTGTTGTTCTTTTCATCGTGTTTGAATTGGTCCTTAGAATAGTCGCATTAGGAAATTTTAGAAGGTAAGACAGAAAAGAATCTCTCACACGTGTGTTTATTTAAAGGAAAAACATTTGAACATTTCTTTATTTTTTTTTTATTTTTTGCCTCTCATGCAGAATAAAGAAAAATAATAAGAGAAATGGGACTCTAATCTTAAAATAGCAATTCCTTAATTCTGTTTCTATCACTTGTAAATTAGGGAAAAAGCCATTTTTTTTCTTCATCCTAATGAAAAAGTTTAGCAGAGCCAATTCCTTTCAAAAGGCCAGTCTTGTCCCTACAAATAAAGGGCTTAGTCAGACAATCATTTTAGCCATTAACAAATACCATCTTTGCTGTTTACCAACAGGGCTGTCATGTAATTTTAACAAATTATGCATTTCTTATGGCTTTAAAATGGGGATATGTTGACATTAAATGCACATGAATCAGTTATTTTATATAAATACTTTGAACAGTGATTCACATATTCTAAATACTCATTCAACAGATTTTAGTTTATTTTTAAGCTAAAACAAATGAAGATTTTGTGTTCAATTAGTGTTTATGAAGCATTCATGTAATTAAGGTCATCGTTGATACTTGGTGAAGTATTCCAGCACTCTCCTTTGAAGATGCTAATTAATTGGTCTGGGTTAGAGACAGGAATTTTTATTTTTAAGTAATATAGCCTATGATTTTATTGGTAATGTAATTTTTATTATTCAGAAGCATGGACTAAGATAATACATTCCTAAATAACTCTGAGCTACTGTTTATGCCAGATACCACCCTAGGTATAAGCAACACAGTGGTGAACCAAAAAGTCTTTGTTTATGAAAGATTAGAAACCTAATTAAGCTATTAGATATTAGGTGAATAAACATTAGTTGTGATTTTGAAGTGTTCTCAAGAAAAAGTCAAGAAGCATGAGAATCTCCTAGTTAGGCTTTTCTACACTGAGATATCTGCAGGGATGTGCACAGAGACTTGCATGAAGATGTGGCTGCTGAAGTACTACTCCTCTCTGCCTCTGCATGTAAAGTGCATCTTACCTGCCAGGAGGAGAAGAACGATGCTGGGCTGAGTAGATTAGGATTTTCAGGGTGGCGACCTCCCAAGAACTCATCAGTGCAAATGTCACAGTTTTCTGCATCTCGCCAATCCCAGTATGGAATGGTGAAGTTTTCATCCCCTGTTAGCTCCTGTATTTCTCGTTCCCACCGTAGCAAGAAAAGTCTGTGCCAAGGCAGAAAACCTGGTGCTTCGTGGGCAAAATCAATGTCCCTCCAGACTTCAGATCCTCCTAGCAGGGTGTCTCTTGACACATAGTAATGCATCCATACAAAGAGGTCATAGATGTTGATATCACTAAACATGGGTGTTGAGCCATTGTTCATTTGTTCATAGGTGCCTGTGGGGATGACATAGACTGGGCTGATAGTATGCTTTGCTAAAGTTAAGTAAGCAAGGAACTTATTCTTCTCTGGGACACTCAAATCATAGATGTTTCTTCTGATTAAGAGTCGCTTCTCTGTGCAATTTGGGCCCCCCAACCCAAACTTACAGTTTCCGCAGTTGAATCCCATGAAGTTGTCAGAGCACTGACAGGTTCTATTAAAAAAGACAGAGGGCCAGGACTCACGGTCATCCACCCCTTTGAAGGGGAATTGAGGTCCAGATGGTGCATTGGACAGAATGACGTCCTGGCAGGAACCTCTGCCTGAAAGCTGACCACAGGGACTCCCATCACCAGTCCATGGTGGACAGCATTCTTTTGCCATCAAGTTCCTTGAGGAGGCACAAGCTCGAGGGAAGTGGCCGGAAGAGATCTGGAAACTCCAGAAAAGCCAAAACAAAACAGCCAGGAACATGTTTCCCTTAAGATGGTACGGGATCTGCTTAAATGGGTTAACGAGAGTCACAGACTTCTTTTTACAGCAACAACCCCCTACAGTGCCTATCACATGTCTTGGCTAAGACCTATATAACCACTCCCCCTTCCTACATCAAATACTCTCAGCCTTTACCCTAAGCTTTTATCTTCTGGAAAGCACATGACTAGCTTTCCCTTGGAGTTTGCACACAGCCTACTATGAGGTAGACTGATGTCTAAGGAAGATATTTTGTTAATTGAAACAAAACTAACAATGATTCAAATTTACAAATGGCAATTATATCAAGACGAGATTATCTCCTGTGAAAAAAAATCAAGAAACATCCGAACAGAAGGCTGTTGTTTTCAGGGACTGTAAGTGTGTAACATTCATAGAACTTACTTTGTCAAGAGAGTTTCTTCAGAACTCATAAATTAATGCTTATATCTGATTCCTGCTGAGTTCATTATTTGATAAAAATTATCAGACTAAAACAGTTGCCTCTCACTTTTCCTTATTGATTTTTGATTCATTTTTTGACTATTACAAAGGTAGCTTACTTTGCGACTTTGATAAATTGCTTCAGTGTGGGAAGTTTTCTAGCTCAAAAAGGCCACACAAACTCTCTCTCTCTCTCTCTCTCTCTCTCTCTCTCTCTCTCTCTCTCTCTCTCTGTCTCTGTCTCTCTGTCTCTGTCTCTCTGTCTCTGTCTCTGTCTCTCTCTGTCTCTCTCTCTGTGTCTCTCTGTCTGTCTCTCTCTGTGTGTCTCTCTCTGTCTCTCTCTCTCCATTCTATCATCTCACCCAGAAACTCTGGAAGTTAATAGTTGAGTTGCTGCATGTTTTGAACTAAACGGTGGGCACTGTTACAGGAGCGGAAGAAGAATGAGAATGGCCAAGTAATACATGTCCCTTTAAGAATCCCTTCCGGATGTGCCTCACACTAAAATCTGGGTGGTTCTCTGAATTTATGAGCAGGGGAAAGAATTCAAGGTTTGAGGAAACTCTTTTGTCTAAACCTTGGAACGAAGGAGCTCTAGAGAAAACCATCACTTTCCTGACGATGCTAGAATGTCAGTCTGCTCTACATCTTTGCCTCAGTATTTAAAAAGTGTTGACTACTTCACAGTATTCTCTTCAGATTCAAGGCAGCCTTTGCAGGTCCGGGGAGCATGTGTGGGTGCAGGGAAGGGAAGTTTCCATGGAGACTCTGTCTCTTGCTGGAATCTGTAAGCTCCACATGATTTCATTCAGGGTCCTTAGTTCTTTTTTGTGCTTCTTCTCATAGAGCTGAAAAGAGATTAGCACAGGACTCTTTTACCTTGGGGAGCTTTTGTTATGTATTACTTGTAGCCACATGTGGCTATTTTTTTTTCCATCTAGTTGCAGGTAGAAATCAGCCTTTTCTGTTTAATTTAATTAACAACTCTTTCTTTCACTTGTTCCCCTATCAGGCATCTCAACAAAATTGCTTAGAAAGTCCCTACCATTCCTTCTAAGGATTCGACAGTGCTTTCCCAAGTCTATTGCAAAGTTTGTAAACCATGCTTAGAAGACTGAGTAAAATGTAGTTTGCAGTCTTTATTTCCTTCGGAGGGTTTGAGTCCCTTAAATTAACAGTTCTTTTTTGCTCTTATTCAATGTAGCCTACTGTCTCCTCTAATTCATGTGATAATCCTACCACTAGTACTGGTTTCTCTGTATCAGAATCCATTTATGCAAGTTTTGCCTTGTCTCTAGATGTACATTCTGTAGGTATCTTCAAGTTACAGAATTTGATAATGCCCTATCAATTCTGGTTGACTATTGAATATCCTAAGATATTTAGTATAATAGACTTAATATGATATTACATTAGCTATAACTGATAACATATTAAATACACTGCAAGAATTTCACTGATCATCTCTTGGGCATTAGGTGAGTAGGGAATAGAAATGTTACAGCAAGTATAATAGGATAGTTTTTATAACAGTCAAGACTGTCTGTTTTTAAAAATTGTGATTTAATTTTAATATTTATAGCTATGTATATTTAAACATTTTTCTGAATTAAATAACCTTTTGACGTTTCTACAAAAGAATTTCTATAAGGAAAAATGTAGGTGGATCTACTACTATAGAGTTGATAAAACTTTTCTGGGAGAAAATCTATTTCAAGAGGCACCTGATGATTCATAGAAGTAAGAGTAGACTAACAGGAGAATAAACTTTTATAGAAGGGGTTCTTGAAATGAAGCTTCAAGTAAAAGTGGCATAACACTCTCAGAAATTCTATGGACTGTTAAGGTACCTTGCACTCACAAAACAATAGAGATCAAATGTAAGGCATACACATAAACATGCAAAAGGGTTGACGCAGTTTGAATGTAATCCCATCTTAATTGTGGATGGGACCATTCCCTAGACATGGGATTCTAGAGAAACTAGAGACAGCAACCTGAGCATGAGTATGCATTCCTTCCTTCCTTCCTTCCTTCCTTCCTTCCTTCCTTCCTTCCTTCCTTCCTTCCTTCCTTCTTTCCTTCTTTCCTTTCTCTATATGTTCCAATTGTAGAGGTGGGGTAGTTGCTTCAATCTCTTACTGCCTTGACTTGCCACCACAATGGGCTGTAGTCTTGAACTATGAGCCGGAATAAACTGTTCCTCTATAAGTCGCTTTTGTACAGTATTTTCTTATAGTCACAACAGGAAACAAAAGTAAGACAGTACTCATTCACAGAATGCAAGTACTGTAGGTTTTGGTTTTCCTTTTTGTTTTTAAAATAGATCCTTGACTTGAAGTGATGTCAGACTATTCTAACATATAATTTTCTAGCAAAATTTTATGTTTTATAAGTTTCAAGAATTACTTTTTATAGACATTATATTGCTAAGGATTTCAAAAATGAATGTCTTATTTTATCACTGTCTCAGATTTATTGATTATTCCATGTGTTTTTTACATTGAAGTGAATTTTTATTGGGTATGATATGTATTTTTTCATTACAAATAGTTTCTCTCTCTCTCTCTCTCTCTCTCTCTCTCTCTCTCTCTCTCTCTCTCTCTCTCTGTGTGTGTGTGTGTGTGTGTGTGTGTGTGTGTGTGTTCATGAACCAATGAGTTCCAAATGCTCAGTGGTAATCAGAAGAAAACTTGTGAGAGTCATGGTTTGGCTCCTGGGGATTTGGGGATTAAAGTCTTCAGGACTGGCAGCGAGGACCTGTGCCTGCTGAGCCATCTAGCAGTTACTGGAACGTGTATTGATGTTTGCTACAGTTGTGAGTACTTGTATGCATAGTTACAGAAAAAGGGGAAAGTTAATAATGATTTATTCTCTGTGATTCTCAGTGATAGTTGTGGTTTAGTCACACAAAATAGTCCCGAAGTATTGAACTCCTACAATTCTGAAAACATAGATTTCAGGTGGCAAAATATGAAGTAACTAGCCCTGAATTTGATGTTCTGGTCAAACATTCTAAATTTTTGGTTAAGATTTCCTAGTTATTAATTTTTAGGTATAAAAAATGGGGAAGAGAGTAAAAATATAATTAGGATTTTTTAAAAAAAAACAGTTCTACTTATCACAAACCGAGTATGCTCATTCTGACATGAGGTTCTTCATCTCTTTAAATGACCCAATACATGCCAGAAACTCTATATAAGTTCTGACATACATCTAATTACTTCAGTGTTTTATTAGTGATTGAAACTGGGTGCTTCTGATGTTTATCATTACTGAATTCTCATTACTGAAAAGCCCTTTTCTGTGCACAATGCTATATGATAAGTATTTTATTATATATACTTAAATACTATAATTGGTCCCTTCTCTGCCCAGCAATCTTTCTAGCTCTGTCTCCAATTAAAACATTGCTTCCTGGGAGAGAAGATTTTGCAATTGCACTGACATGTCATGCTTTCTCAGAACTCAAGGATAAGCTCACTTTCTTTCTCCTTCTCAAAATGAATTCTTCCTTATTCACTTGCGTGATTTCTATTCACCCAATAATATTCAATGACATGCTGCAGGAAGACCTGTGCTGATCTCCAGGCTGTGGGATGTTTGTTATGGTTTTGACACAGAAAGAGTACCTTGGCCGACTGGAGCCAAGGACCGCACAAAAATCACAACACACAACAGATCTTATAAAAAAAGACTTATTGGCCGGGCGGTGGTGGCGCACGCCTTTAATCCCAGCACTCGGGAGGCAGAGGCAGGCGGATCTCTGTGAGTTCGAGGTCAGCCTGGTCTACAAGAGCTAGTTCCAGGACAGGCTCTAAAAAAGCTGCAGAGAAACCTTGTCTCGAAAAACCAAAAAAAAAAAAAAAAAAAGAAAAAAGAAAAAAGACTTATTACAGGCATTGAGGACAGAGTGAAAACCACTCCCGAGGCAGGGACAAGAGACACAGAGACATGTTGAAGGAGGCCGCTTATTGGTTTCTGGCTTCTCAGTCCCAAAATAATCTCATAGAAACTATATTATTTAAATCACTGCATGGCCCATAAGCTCTATCTTCTTATTGGCTAACTTTTACATCTTAATGTAACCCATCTCCATTAATCTGTGCATCACCACGAGGTTGTGGCCTCCCAGCAAAGTTTCAGCGTGTCTGTCTCTGGCAGTGGCTCCATGGCTTCTCCTACTCATCCTGCTTTACCCCAGCATTCAGTTTACTTTTCTCTGGCTACCGCTATTCCCTTCCCAGACCCAAGACAGTTTCTTTAACAACCAATGATTCTCCCAGCATTCAGTTTAGTTTTCCCCACCTAGCTCTGTTCCTCCATAGCTCTGCTATATGTCCAAAGCCATTCCTTTATATTAACCAATGGTATTCACAGCATATATACGGGAATCCCACATCAGAGAAAGAAAGGCAGAAACAGACAGGCAGTGAGAGCAGGTCATAGATGTTCCCTCACAGAAGCCTACACAGGAGAGGAAATGGACTAGTATTTGCCTGGATTTTAATCAGCAATCATTTTATACAATGCTGTTGAGAAGATTGATAACTTCTTTGGGCAAGGCTGTACAAAATTTTAAAAAATTTTAAAATTTCAATGCTCAAAGTAATCCTGTATGGTACATATTATATCTCACTCTTTTCAAGACACTGGATGGTAAAGTTTAAGAACAACTTAATAGTAAGTTGGGAAGGTCGTATCTTCCCGTGTAACTACAAATAGCTAGATATTTCATTTTTATTATGTTATCTTTCTCAGTGATGATAGTTTTATTTTCCAATTGTACTTCATGGCAGTCATCCTTCTGTTTCATACTTGGCCTTGTACAAAATGTTTTCATAATGGTTTTGAAGACCATCTTTTAGTAGTTTATTATGTTCTGAATTAATATCTAGAAAAAAATGAATATTCACCACCTCTTGCTTCAGTTTGAAGGTAGTCTATTATGAAATATCTCAGTTATGTTATAAATTTTAAGTAATAAAATTTTACTTTCATAGGCTATTGGAGGATTAGAACAATGTGGTCACCACAATGCCAAATGAATTATATTATGTATGTCTTAGTTGAACTATCTATACATTATCCAGAAAGCACAGATCATTAATTTTCTGTGAATCCAATTCTTGATAGCATAGTTGATACTACCACATGCACACAGATTGTCTTACCTGCTTAAGGCAAACATTCTAGTTACATCGATATTATAAATTCCAATAGCAGTACCAAAAAATAAAATCACATACAAGAACAAAAGTTGTAATCTAAGATACCATAGAGGAACTATCTAGGACAAAGTACAGAGGTATAGAACTGGAGGATGGCTGCAACAAGTCACCAAAACATCTTATGAGAAACTTAGATAATAAATACACATTAATATTTATACCACAAAATATTTGGAGTATAAAAAAATTGTAAAATATTTTATTGATTATTTTGACAATTTCAGGGTTCTCTGAGAATGAGAGTAGCATGCGTTTTTGGGCATAAACCTAAGTATTTAAAAGACAGATTTATGCTGCATTTAACAGACCAAGAGTAGTAGATTCCCCGTAAGGTCCAGCTCCTCCTCAGTCACAAGTTTTTAACTGCGTTCACAGTAAAAAGCACAAATTCCTTCTATCACTTGCGGACGGGTCTCAAGCCAAGCAGAAAGAACTTGATTTTCCCTGTATCAGTTGTGCCACTGTTGTACCAGGACCATATTTTGCCTGGCAGGTTGTTATCTGTGTAACACCACCAATGCCTTTTCTAATAGCATCCTATATTGAATTTTCTAGTCCATAAAAGCTAGCAGAAAGAAAGATTTCACTCAATATCAGTAAATTGTGTAGATCCTAAGAGAGATGGTATGTAATTTTCAGCGTTATTATTGGTTAGCAATATAACAATCCTCTTGTTTGAGCTGAAAGCATGATATCCCATACTAATTGTTTGCAGATGATGATTATTATTATTTGAAGAAAAGACATTTGGGAGGGCCTCTTTAACTCTTTCAGGTCTCTCCATTTCTTTTTTCTACTTAAAAAAAGGGGACTGTGAAAACCTTTTTATCTACCTTTTATCTAAAACTTTAATTGGAATGTTCATCAAAATTTTATTTCCAACAAGGGCATAACAGAATGTTAAAAGCAGTATAATTGAGTTTCATTCATTATATTGTAAAATTATTGGATGATTTTCTAAAGTAAGAGAGGCCTGGATTTTTTTTTTTTTCTGTTTTGAAGTCATTATCTTCTCCTGGAAAACCTTCTACAGGGGCCCAAAACATGCTGTCAGTGGGCTCATGCAGTCAAAGTGAAAACCAATGTTCTCCTTTCCTACCTGACCAGGATCTCTTCTAGAGTTGGATTTTGCTAGATTTTTGTCCTCAATAAATTCTAGGCAAAGAAAAGAAGGGAGAAAGAAAGAAAGGCAGGCAGGGAGGATGGAAAAAAGAAGGGAGGGAGTAGGAGAAAAAGGTAAGAAAGAGAGCGAGAAGAAGAGAGAATGGGGGAACAGGCAGGCTGCCTTCAAAAAATGGACCTATAATAAAACATGACTGTTCTGATTGAGATTTTGTTTATTTCTTTGTTCTCCAGACAGGGCTTCTCCTTGTAGCCCTGGCTCTCCTGGAGCTCACTTTGTAGATATGCTGGCCTGAAACTCACAGAGATCAGCCTGACTCTGCCTCCTGAGTGCTGATGGCATATGCCACAACCGTTCAGAAAAGTTGCCTTGATAGCTCTTAGATTATTAGTTCGGATTGGTTTGGCACTATTCTGCTGTGTGTGACTTTCAGGAAATAACTAGTGATATTGTAACTTTCCACATCTGTAAATAGGCAGTGATTATTCTTGCCTTGTCCACTTCTGCGGATTATTTTTTAAAACGATGTTATATTTTCATAGCTTAAGAAAATAAAATACCTTCATAAACTTCATTCTTGTAGGTGCCTATGCTGATTTACCCGACAGAGTCCCTTGATATGTCCTGGAGGAAAAAAAAAGTTAGAGCAGGTTGGAAGGGCCACAGAATAATTGAGGCTGTGCCATTTTTATTGAGAACAATCCGTCATTTTTATGCCTTTATCAGAAACAGATTATAACCTATAATGATAATTGCCAGGATCAATAGAGTTGCAGTTGCCAGGATTCAGTGAAGTTTGCAAGTCCTGTAGGGTAGGTACATAAGATGAATATTTAAGACCAATTGTCCTGTCAAGCCTTCATGCTTCCTTGACTCCTAAGGGATTATACAGAGAGAGGCAAAACAGCCTGAATGCTTCACTGCCTGAGAGAGTGCATTAGTCTCTCAGGAACTGGAAGGCACACCATGCCCCAGGAGCCATGGGGGTCTAATCTGAACAACTTGAGATGCATGCCTCTCCAGGTAACTAGGCCAAGTCAATCCCATAGTTCCCACACATTCTCTTCATCGTTGCTTTCGAAAAGATTTTTTTTTATTACATTGCATTTTTTAATTTATTTTGCATGAAAATGTGTGTATGCACACATGTACATGTACAAATCACTGCACGTGTATACAGAGGTCAGAGGACAACTTGCAGAACTCTTTTCTTTTCCTATAAGAATACCAGGGCCTGAACTTAAGCCATCAAGTTTGATAGCTAGAACTTCTAGCTGTAGAGCCATCTCACAGGCCTCGCTATTCTTATCTCTTTACCAACGTAAACATTCATCGTGATCTGTGATTTCTGATTGGCCATTGAAAATACAACATCGTTCCCTAATGGTTCCTCTTGCTTCATGGTACTCAATGATGTCTAAGTTGGAGGAGAGATTATAATATCCAACGTCAGATAATATTACAAACTTCAATAATAAAAACCTCTTATATGAACAAGAAGATATGACTCTCAGTGATGATAAAACAATTCTTCTTCAAAGAGATAATCCAAAAATGCTATACGTTGGTAGGTTTTAGAATAAAATGTTTGCCGGAATACATCTATACAATGCTTCTTACTTGATTCACTTTTTTTCTAAGTACTCACTGTATACAGATGCCCAAACATGGGTTTTTGAACACATTCTCCAAGCAATAACTGCCTAACTTCCTGAGAATCTTAGCTCACCATGTTTATTCTAAGCTGATTTCAAATGATACTTACCTTGAAGTCTTGCTCACAAGTTCAATTTTCCCTGAAACAATCTATTTATTCATATTATATTTTTTCTTTGAACAAATTCACATCCTTACTGCAAACAGTCATTCATACTACCCATCCTGAATTATTGTGCTCAAGGCCTAAGAAAAAATATGAATCACCATCTACTTTTAAGGAGTCAGAATAATACGCATTCTTCCTTCATTCAGTAGATTAAAGAAATGCTTGACTTGTATTTTTATTTTACTGAGCAGTGAGTACGACAGCAGAGGATGACAGGGGAAAAAAACCCAGTACATCCCGGCTTTGTTCACAGTCTAGAGACTAAAAATGGTGGGGGCTCAATTTCAGGACAGTTTATTAGATAGATATTGTTAATATTGTGGTATCAGCTAGGACCCTAGGAGGAAACAGCTGACACACTCAAGCTGATTCTTTGAACGGAGTTTAAGAAAGACGCTATTTACAATGCTGGGGGTGGAGTTTAAGGAAAAAGACAGAGGATAATGTGGTGCATGGAAGGAATAGTCAGAGAACAACTGCTGGAACACAGGCAGCACTGTCTTCACCGAGTCAGCTGCCGGGAGCCATGACCTTAGAGAAGGATGTGAGCAACTTTCAGCCCATGTGTCCAAGAGGAAGCTGGGGACCTTTGACATCACTCTCCTTGTGCCCCTAATCTTCTTGTTGTTAATAAAGTCAAACTCAAGTCAGAGGATGAAGGAGTCTATTAATGCCTTTATTGACAGCCAAGATCAAGGGATCTAAAACAGTTCTGGAAAGGATGGAGAGACTTTGGGGGATCTAAGAAATGACCCTGGACACAAATGTTGCTTGTTATATAATGTGATTAATTTTTTTTAAAAAAATAACCTCAACTAAGTATTTTTTCTAATCTTGAATTTTAAAAATAAATGAAGTTCATAAAGTGTAAAGTTGTATGTAATAGTAATTGAAGGGCCCAAGTGAACATTCACTAGTGGACCAAAACACCTCTGTTTTATCATCAGATCTACATGTTGAGATTTATGCTAACGGAAATACTGGTGCTTCATGGAGACATAGTTCATTCCCTTTATTTATTTTATTTTATTTTATTTCCTACTTGGCCTCTATGGCTAACTAGTGTGGCTGGCTCTGTACTTTGATCTTCAGGCAAACTTTGTCACAGCACAAAACAAAATATTTCTGCTTCTTGTTCTTTTACTACAACCTGTGTTCATGGATGGCAATGTAATCAGCCAGCTTCCTGTGTCTGTCACTTCTCGTCATGGTTTCCATACTAGTATAGACTCTATCTTTCTGTCACTATAAGCTAAAAGAAAAAAAAATTCTAAATTACTTCCGTTCGTGCTATTTTCGTTACAGCAAGAATCAAATAACTAACACCTGAAGGATGGAATGAAATGCTATGAGATGTTGTCTCCTGGACACAAGGTGGTTACGGTAATCATAAATTCACACTGGCTATGATTATGTGCAGAAGATCTATATAAGATCAGGTCAGCCAAATTACTAGCATAAATTATGGAAAGGATTTCCAGGCTATATCCTTCACTGAGACTCTAATGGTAGTAGATAGTTTATGGGTATAGGG
Organism: Arvicola amphibius; assembly: GCF_903992535.2. NCBI lineage: Eukaryota > Metazoa > Chordata > Mammalia > Rodentia > Cricetidae > Arvicola > Arvicola amphibius. Next base: position 155,968,216 of record NC_052058.2, read on the forward strand.
TAGGGGGAAGATTATTATCTATTGAGAATATTGTTATTAATAGAATTCCCATGCTTGAATGAATAACCCTTTATCCATGCACAATGGATAGCACTAACTGGACAAGCTAGGATATTTTCTCCAAACAGACATGGGTTTGGGAAGTTGATGTGTTGGAGAAACATCAAGGGAGTTGAAGTCAGCAAATGATGGGTAGAAATGATCATATTCCATGGTACACATATACACAATTTCTAAAAATAGACACAAATCAAAAGTCAATCAAACTTTATGTCCACTCTTTCAGCACTCTTTCTAAAAATATAATATACAGAAAGTAATCAGAATGTTGTGCAACAGCACTTTTTGAATTTATTTTTCCAGTATAACTAAAATATTTTTTGACTAAAATATCCTCAACATATCACCATTCAACTCCAGTGAGCAACATTTATTTCCTTATTTTAATGGCTGAATAGAATTTCCTTGTGTGTATATAAATCAAACTTTCCTTTAACCACTTACTTATTTATGAATAATGGATTCATTTACATCTTGGGTATTGTGAATAATAACACCGAAGTACAGATGTCTCATCAACATACTGAATAAACTTATTTTGATACATATCAGCAGTGAGGTAATGAAATGTCAAACTAATTTCTTTACAACAAAAGAAATAATGAGACTTCCTACAAAAAGGGAGGAAGTGTTGATAAACTATGTTTGAAGAGATAATAAAAACGAAACACTTGAATAGTTCATGTGAACAAAAGAGGGTATATAACTTGAAAAAGTAATGAAAGGATTAGGACAGATATTTCTAAAAAGAAGACATGAAATGTATTCTACTTGAAGTTTTATAAAATAAATATTAGCATTACTAACCATGAAAAAGACTAAAATTAGGAACACATGATAAATACATTGTTGAAAATATATTTAGATCCTAAAACTACAGCTTAAAACATTTAGTTGATTTATGTCAAGTAAAGAAAGTAGGAAGGAAAGAAAAAGGTAGACATCTTTTTCTGGATTCTAGGAAATAATAGAAAGTGTAAAGCTATTTTAGTAGTTTTTCGATTTGATTGACATTAATAAACACACCAATAATAACTGAGAGTTCATCTTACATGGACAGTGAGTATTTGTCCTATATTTAGTAAAAAAAAAATTAGTCTAACAGGAACCCCTCTTCTGAATCTAAATGTGTTAAGGATACCCTACAGGGAAAGATTTAAGACAGAAGGAACAAATTCACAAGCACATAAAGTTACTGGATAAATGACTAAAGTTTTCAGAATTTGAAACAGCCTATGTTCTCAATTTAAGAAACACATGAACTCAAAATAAAATAAATAGAAATGAAAATTTAAAACTATTATGATAAAACAAGGTATTCAAGGGAAAATATTAACCTTAAAATAGAACTATATAGAAAAGAGGGGGGTGCTCCTCAGAAAACACATTTATAGACAACACAAGGGTATGTCCAAACTACAATCAGAGCATCCTGTCATAACTTAGAGCTTCACACTTGAAGAATAAAATTAAACAAAAACATTTTGTGAAGAAAGCGAGAATGTTTACTGTTCAAGATTTTCAATAAAAAAGCTAAACTGTCTAGCTTATTGTAAAGAAATAAAAGAAAACAAAAATGATACAGTTTTCTGGGACCTCTTCTGTAACAAATGGAAAAATTTCTTTCAAAGGTTTTTTTTTAATATTCCCTAAACATATGTGTAACATTGTGTTTATTGAGTCATCTGCCAAAGGATATTTGGTCTGTTTTCAATCCTTGGTTATCGCTGAAAACGTGAAAGGACAGATTTCTCTTCAAAATAGTGTTTTCAATAATGCCTAGAAAAATAGAGACTACGTCAGCTTTGGTCCCACAGGACCAAATGACAGCAGAACTTGGCAGCATCATTCATTTGGAATTGGTTTTCATAAGTTAATGATTCAAGATTGAAGTTGAGTCTGACATCAAGCTTCTAGAGAGCTGAAGGAACCAAGGAATGTGTAGCAATATCAGAATTTCTAAATGTGTGAAAGTGAATCTTAGTTGTAAAGAACCCCATCAGATATTGGGGATGCTGGAGTCATAGAAATTTCACAAAGGAGTGTTGCATGCATAGAGTGGAGCTAGACCACAAGAGAGATTGCAGGTCCTACAAATATCAGAGATGAGACAACCAGGGGACCCAAGTCCTTAGTATCACATATGATGGAACATGCATCCAGTGTGCAAGATATGGAGTTGCAGGACTTGGCTCTGCTGGGTTTTAGTCTTGCATTGGTTGCATTATTTCTTCATATTTCCCATTTCTCAATTTAGGGTAGGAATATTTATTTTTGTCACCAGGTAATGGGATTTTAAAACATGTTTTGATTTTATAAGTGCTTACAGTCATGAGACTTGGGGTTCTGGAGAGACTTTGAACTTTGGCTTTGAACAGTGCTGAGACGGTTAAAAATTTAAGACCCTTTAGAGATGGGCTGATTGAATTTTTCATAATTAGAGAAAAACTAGATGTTAGGGATCAAAGGTAGAATGTTATGATTTAATGTGATGCCTTTAAATATTATCAGCAATTATAGAATTGTGATAGTTAATCATCTATTTCACTTTAATGGTTGTGAGAATCGCCATGGAAACAGACCTCTGGAGATGCATCTGCCTACACAAAGAAAGATGCATCCTAAATACAGTTGACCTAATCCCACAGGCTGAGACTCTATGGATCTGGCAGAGGGCACAGAGATGGGTAGTCCCAGCAACAGTGGAGACCACACTGAATCTAAGGCAGGAATACATCACTCAGAACCACATATATTTTAATAGCTCAGAAATGAGGAAAGGAATTGAAAGGAAAGAGCTCTAAAAGTCAGTTTGGAAAAAAAACTGAAAAAACTTGAATGTCTCATCAAGACAGGATTTGATTTTAGATTCTGACTCCAGAAGCACAGGAACCCATTCTTTGAGTTCATGCATTGAGTGACACAAAGTAAAGTTGAGGGTGTGAATATTATAACTCATCAGAGAGGTTATAGAAAGTTCTTCATATAACAAGATGAGCCCCAAATCCCAAGCTTCAGCTCAAACTTAGTTTCTGGCTTTCTAGCAGATTTTCTTCCTTCCTTCCTTCTTTCCTTCCTTTCTTTCTTCCTTCCTTCCTTCCTTCCTTCCTTCCTTCCTTCCTTCCTTCCTTCCTTCCTTCCTTCTTTCCTTCCTTTTTTTTCTTTCGTCCCTCCTTTCCTCTCTCCCTTCCTTTCCTCCCTCCCTTCCTTCCTCCCCTCTTCCCTTCGTCCTTTGTCCTCCCCTGCTTTCTTTCTTTTTCCTTTAGGGAGCAAAATATCCTCTTCAAGAAATCTAAGCATCCCTAGTAAACATTGGAGTTAAAAATGAAACAACCCCTTCAGATCTCCCATGATTGAAGCTAGAGTTTCCTAGATATCCTTCCTGCTTTCCACATTTCCCAGTAAGTGTTCCAGATATTCAAATTCAAGTATGAATAAAACCACTGAATGTTGGGTATAGTTTGTAATAGGAAAGAGAAAAAGCAAAGAAAGGATGGTGAGTGTGAACTCGGGTTCAATGACATCCAGTGGCCCAGGCAGAAGTAGTTATGGCTTGTTCTGCCAACAAAGTCTGAAAGAAAATGTCTGTTGCCATTGTGATTCGGTTTTCCAGATATGAATAAAGTAAGTGACATTTTGTCTCTTTTTAAATTGTATTTACGTGGGCACTGGTCCGACTGTCTCTGTGTATACCATATGTGTGCAACAATTGAAGAAGCAAGAAGAAGGCAATAGGTACCCCAGAACTGGAGCTGCAGACAGTTAGGAACTGCCATATGGGTGATAGAGTGCATGCTGAAGCCTCTGCAGGAGTAACAAGTGCCCCCACAGCTAACCCCTTTCTTCAGTCCCTATTTTCTGTTTCGTTAATTATTTTTTCCTTTATGGAACAGCAGGGGAGGAGAGTAAATGAGAGGAGTTGGAGGAAGACAAGTACAGGGGAGGTTATATAATTAAGCTTAATTAAAAAAAAAACAAAAATAAGGAATGATAGCATTATTAACACAGTAGGACTATTGTGAAGCCTTCATTTAATGTTCTCTTGGTTTATCTTCTGTATTAAATTTAGTAGACATGATCTACTTTTTAAATTGAATATAATTCTTTTTTTATTTATTAATTTTTTATATTGTTTTTTTTTCTTTTTTTATTAAAGATTTCCATCTCCTCCCCCTCCCCTCCCCTCCCTTCCACCCATACCTCCACTCCACCCCTCTCCAAGACAAAGAGCCATCAGGGTTCCCTTTACTATGTTAAGTCCAAGGTCCTCCCAGCTCCCCCTAAGTCCAGGAAGGTGAGCAACCAAACTGACAAGGCTCACAGTGAGCCCGTCCAATTCTTAAGTTCTGATATGCTAGTGTATCTGAAGGATTGTCCAAACACTGACCCAGCTACACTTGGAAGACGCCCATAAATAAGCACTGACAATTCTTTTCATGTTTCCTTAGATTTGCAATATCATTTTGTAAACTTTCGTATTTGGGTTTAATCACGGAAGGAGAATCTTTCATCTCTAACAGCCACAAAGATATGGCTACTCACAGAGTCCATTTTCCTATTTTGCAAAAATGGTGTACCTCTAAGGACAATTCGGAGTAATGGAAAGAGAGAAGTCATCACCGTAACTACTTTAATATGCACTGACATTCAGGTCAAAATGTAATTTATGATCATAAATCTGCTCAGGTGCTTCTTCACTCCTACTTATTTTTAACCATTTCTGTGACTCGTATGATATCTATAGTGGGTATCTTTGACTTTTTAAAAATGTTGGTGTCTGCTTTAGAAAATGGTGCACAATTTGTGTGATCCATGTCTTTACAATTATATTTATGATAAATTTAAGAGACTGTGTGTGTTTTGAAGTTAGGCTAGTGCTACTTCAAGCAAAAGCAATCTTAAGGTGTCATTTCATAGGACTGATATTTTTAAATTAAATATCCTTCTTGTCCCCTTATTTAAATTATTTAACTGTCTTGGTGCAATTGTTTTCCATTTGACATATTGATTTTATTTATTTACTATGTTCCAGACTCAGCTTGGCCCTATGAATATAATTATGAATGCTATATTACATTTGCTCCCAAAGGGATAACAATATAATGTGAAGACAGCCATGTAATCTATAATTTCAGTGCAAAGAAAAGGAGCAGAGAAAGTCCCAATCATGGAGCTGCCCTATTAATCCCAGCCCGGAGAATCAAGGAAACTGTTAGAGCAAATAAAAGGACTAAGCAAAGGTGATTGATTGTAAAAATGACAAATGATCCCTTGAGGTTTGCTTATTTTATATATTTTAGACTACAAGAGATGATAATGTGTTTTCTCATTTCTTTTAATAGTTTCATAGAGATCTGATTCACATATGCAAATTCTCATACAATCTCTATTCATTAGTTTTCCATGTGCGTGAATTTGTTTACACAGCTAATATTTCTACCACCTTCAAAAGCAGGCATCTTCCTCATGTATAGTCATACTTTGATTGTTATACATTTCCATACTATTTACCATGCATGACTAGAATCATGAAGAATAGAACATACTGTGTCAAGTTTTGCTAAAATATTTTCATTAAACATGTTTACTATAGCTATCAGATACTCCACTTCTACATATATATATATATTTAAATATGTATATATATTTAACTGAAAGTAAAACATGTTCATGTGGAAATATTTGTATAATGGTTATAACATCATTATTCATGAAACTTAAGGGTGAACTTAACCACAAGCTCAATCAACAAGATTATGAGCAGATAAAATATGCTATATGCATGCAGAGGAGCATTATTTAACTATTAACACGAATGCTATACTAATACAGGGTAGATATTTGTTTATCTGAGATCCAGGACTGTGTATCAAGGAGTTAAAACAGATTAAAATTACAATGAGCATTAACTTCCATAAATATGAACTTGTGACATTGACAGATATACTCTTCCTCATTCTCTTTACAATACATTCTGAGTATCTCAGATTATTAGCTTCTCACATAGGACATTAACGGATTGAAGACAGGTAACTCTTCCTCATTCTCTTTACAATACATTCTGAGTATCTCAGATTATTAGCTTCTCACATAGGACATTAACGGATTGAAGACAGGTAACTCTTCCTCATTCTCTTTACAATACGTTCTGAGTATCTCAGATTATTAGCTTCTCACATAGGACATTAACAGATTGAAGACAGGTAACTCTTCCTCATTCTCTTTACAATACGTTCTGAGTATCTCAGATTATTAGCTTCTCACATAGGACATTAACGGATTGAAGACAGGTACAACTAATGACAATAATGCTCAAAATAATGTAACTCCAGAGGTCATCCTAACAGTTAGTAGAAGAAAATATGTCTCTTTATTTAAATTTGACAAACACCTCTACTCATTTTTAAAATAAAAAAATTAAAGCATAAAAAATACTTTAAAGTGGGTAGGCCACTTAGAAATGTATCTCAGCAGATAAGAGTGCTTTCTGCTGGCCAGAAACAAGCCAAGCTAAGGCCAGGCATTCATAAGTAAGAATAAGTCTCCTTGTATTTATTTGGGAGCTGGGTGGCAGGCCCCCAAAAGTTAAAAAAAAAAAAACTACAGTAGTTTGCACTTTCAATAGAGTCACTATTATGAGGAGTTGATATTTTTACCATTATTTTGTAAAATAATCTCATGTGTCAAATTTGATTTTTTTATCATTTATCTTATGTATCTATCTAGTTTTATCATCCATTTTTATCATCTAGCTATCACATATTCACCCACCTTAGTGCTGATCAACCTTTTAGCCAATCTGAAGGAAAACTGCTTATTCAGTTAAAAGAATTCATTAAGATTTTACTGCCCATTACTAAGAACCTAGTGTCATATTCTTGTTCCTCTGAAATTCTAACTTAATCACATTCTGTGTTAGCACTTAGACTTTCGATGCAGATTTTTCTCAACAGGTAAAATAATTTAAAAACAATTTATTTGCCACCCTCAGGGGAATATGAGCAAGAGTGTTGTAACAAGATAATTGAGATACAGTAAGCTATGAGCACACAAGGAGTCCCAGCCTGTTTTCCTGATGTATGTAACTCACCTTCCCACATTTTTATCATCAGTTATGAGAAGCTTTAAAGACTTCAGAGGTGTCAAAGTTATTCTTGAAGAGAGTGACGGGGATTCTTTTCTCTCTGCCCTTAGCATGTTTTCACAGGAGAGGAAAGCATTGCAGAAAAGTCTAACATAAATCAATTGAGCTTCCATCAGATTTTATCCATCTTTTCTGCAACAGATTATTTGATTATTTATCTTCAAAAAACTTCCTGTAGTCTTTAAAAATTCTGAAACATGATTAGATTTTTTTTTGTTTTTGTTTTTGGAGATTGGGTTACTTTGTGTAGTTGATTAGCTTTTATGATTCTTACTATAGAGAACCCTGACTGCTCCTTGGACTGGAGAGGGAGGGGGAGGGGAGTGGAGGGAGGGAGAGGGAAATGGGAGGTGGGGAAGAGGCAGAAATTTTTAATAATAAAAAATAAAACAAAAAACAAATACTGAATTTATTTAGTTTTAGTATTATAAAATGAATTGCTTTTCTTTTTTAAATTTTATTTACATAATATTTTTCATTCATTCTACATACCAACCGCAGTGTCCTCTCCCTGCCCCCTCTCCTCCTGTCTCCTTCCCTCCTTTCATCCCTGTCTTCCCACCCTGCCTCCCATCGACTCCATCTGCATCCACTCTTCCTCCATCTCCATTCAGATGGGGCCTCACATGGGCTTCGACAAAACAAAGCTCATGAAGTCCAGGCAGAACCCCGTTTCTCCTGAGCATCAGGGCTGAGTGAGATAGTCAAGCACAGAGAACAGGTTCCCAAAAGCTGGTTATGCTTCAGGGACATGTCCCCATCTCACTGCTAAGAGCCATACAAACAGACAAAACCACACATCACATGCAGACAGCCAAGGTAGGTACTATGAAGGCTCCCTGATGTTGGTTCAGAGTCCATAAGCTCTCAAGAGCTCAGGTCAGCTGTCTCTGTGGGCTCCCTGTCATGACCCCCCCCCCCCTGGGTCCTCCTCCCTTTCTCCCTTAAAACTCCTGGAACTCTGTGCTTGGCTGTGCATCTCTGCATCTGTTTCTGATAAACTGAATAGAGTAACTCTTATGACAATTACTGTAGTCATCAATTTGATTGCAGTAAATGTCCAGTTTAGGTACCCTCTCCACTATTGCTAAGAATCTTAGCTGGGGTCATCTTTGTAGATTCATGGTGGTTTCTTTGGTACCAGTTTCTCTTTATCCTCAAAATGCCCCCCCACCATATATCTCTTTCATTTCTCCTCCTCCATCCCATTCCCAACTCTCTTACAACACCCAGCTTGCCCAACCTGCTAGCTCAGGTTCCTATCCCTCAGTTCCCCATCCCTGCCCCCAAGTTATCCAGGAGATCTCTCCTATTTCCCCTTCCCAGGGAAATCCAACATCACTCTTTGGGCCCTCCTTGTTAGCCTCTCTGGGGCTATGGATTGTAGGTTGGTTATCCTAAATTTTATTCCTAAATTCCATTTAAGAGTGAGTACATACCATGTTCGTCAGTCTGTGTCTGGTTTGCCTAAGAATGATTTTTTTTCAATCTCCATCATCTTGCCTGCAAGTTTGATGAGGTCATTATTTTTTATATTGAATAATACTCAATTGTGCAAATGTACCACATTTTCCTTATCCGTTCTTCAGTCGAGGGGCATCTAGGTTGTTTGTTGCTATTGGTGACGTCTTGAGTTTAGTACCACCGCTTAAAAGAAAGAAAATGAAGAGAAAAGAAAAGACACATTCACATTTACATTAACAAAAGCATGAAATAATTAAGATGTATTGGTAATTAACTGACAAGGTAAGAGATATATGAAATGATAACTATAATCCACTGTTGAAGGAACTTGGTAACAAAAAATGGCAAGATAATTCATTTAGGAACTAGTATTATGTTTTTAAAAATATTCACATCATACAACGGAATGTATGACTTCACCATATCAATGGTTCTTTACCTTGGTTACAAAGTGTATGTTGTTTTATTTCAACATGCCACAAAATCTTTGCAAGGAGGAAACCTCAATTGAGAAAATGCCTCCATAATAATGTGGGAGGTTTCAGTTCACTCTAGGTGGTGCCATCCTAGGTTCTGTAGAAAGGCAGGCTGAGCAAGCCATAAGGAGCAAACCAGTAAACAGTACCCCTTAATGGACTTTTCATCAACCTCTGCCTCTGGGATCCTTCCCTGCTTGAGTTTCTGCTCTAATTCTGTTTGGTAAAAATGGTGATGTGAAAGTGTAAGCAAAGGAAACTCTTTCCTCCTCAACTTGCTTTTGGTAATGGTGCAATAAACCATCACCAGGCAAAGAGCAAATGGGCCTAAATTTGATTTAAGAAAACCACACAGATTTTACTTAACTTTATAAAAACAGAAGGCTTATAATACTACACAAGAGATATGGAAATGTTTACATGAGCAAAACTCACACTTTTAGGAGTCATAACATAACTCCTTTTAAAACAGTGGTTCTCAACCTTCCTAATGCTGCAATCATTTAGTACAATTCCTCACGTTCTGCTGACTCCAAAACCACAAAGTTACTTCATTGCTACTTCAAAGTTGCAATTTTGCTACTGTTATGAATTGTAATGTAAATATCTTCTGATATACAAGATATTTGATATCTGATATGTGACCCCCAAAGGGGTCACGACCGACAGTTGAGAATTACTTTAGAGTTATATGATATAAAAATTAGAAAAAGACAGCCTAAGAAGTTCACACAATTCTTGAAAAAGCAGTTAACCTATTGAGACAGTGGTGCTTTAGACATTATCTCCCCACATGGGTAGTCACATTCTGGATGGAGAGTGGAGGACGATAGTCCACATGTACCTCTCACACTCTTCTTTGTAAGATAAGAATCAGGATTGGTTGCTCACCTTCCTGGACTTAGGGGGAGCTGGGAGGATCTTGGACTTAACATAGTGAAGGGAACCCTGATGGCTCTTTGTCTTGGAGAGGGGAGGAGTGGGGGTATGGATGGAAGGGAGGGGAGGGAAGGGGGAGGAGGGGAGAAGATGGAAATTTTTAATAAAAAAAATGAGAAGGAACAAAAAGAAATCATTCTGATCGTCCTTTAAAAAGAAGTAGAACTGCTATATGACCTATGTATTTCACTCTGTGCATATGTCCAGAGAGCTCCACACCCTACCATAGATATTTATACCCCGTGTTTATGGCTATTTATTAATTATAGTAAAGAATTGACATAAGTCTGGTTGCTCATTGAACAAATGAATAATGAAAATTTAGTACATATATATGTACACTAGAGTATTACTCAGCAGAAAAAAATGGAATTAAAAAATTTCAGAAAAATGCGAAAAAAAAATAAGAATCAGGATTCTGACTATTTTTTAAAAATATTAGGCAACAAAGTATATCTTTTTTTTTTTTTTTTTTTTTTTTTTTGGTTTTTCGAGACAGCGTTTCCCTGTAGTTTCTAGAGCCTGTCCTGGAACTAGCTCTTGTAGACCAGGCTGGCCTCGAACTCAGAGATCTGCCTGCCTCTGCCTTCCAAGTGCTGGGATTAAAGGCGTGCACTACCACCTCCCGGCCAAAGTATATCTTCTTATATCTAAATGCAGCAACCTGGAGTATCGTAATTCAGGATTTCTAAATGATTCTAATAAATAAAAATTTTAATGTGTGCATTACTACCATTACTACTGTTGATATTTATTATTTTTGCCAGCTTCCAATTAAGAATATGAGGTACCTTTAATGTCCATCTCTATACATATTTATAATCCAGATAAGAACCAGATCAGTTACTTTATTGACACATTACACCTTGGAATGAAATTTTCTAATTTTATAATTAAATACCATTTTTGACATATTATAATGGTAAACCTTATGCTGTAGTAAATATAATTCATTAATATACTATTTTATCAGAGATGTTACCAGGAGAAGCTAAGCATTAGCTTAGGACACCTGATAGATGATTTGTTGCTTTTCTCAGCTGCAGCAATCTGTTAACTTGATATTTTGTCATTGAAAAGATTTGGGTTTTAATATTTCCTTTTGTATTTGTACAACCATGAATGAGCCATTCAGTTTTTTAATTTAGTAAAACCAGATATTTCAATATAAATATCTAGTATTATAGTCTACATATTTACTTAAATCTATAGATTATATAGATCTATAATTCATATATATATAGAATTTATATTTTCACTTTCAATTATTGGGATTATTCATTTTAATAAAAACTTTGAGTGCATTTGTTAAGTTTATTTGAAAGTGGTTATAAGTTGCAGAAACATAATTTAAAATAAATTTATCAAGCCTTGTGTCAAATAAGCCTGCAGTCCCAGCTGTGTGGGTGGATGAGGCAGAAGCCCAATTTGTCCTAAGAGTTTATGACTGCCCTTTGAAGCATAGTGAGACCATGGCTCAAATAAATAAAATCAAATTAAAGAGAGAGAAGTTCTTGGAAGGTGCTGGAAGCCTATTCTTTGAACCTATTTCATGGCCATGAATCAGAGGTGTTAGGTGCATGGAATAATAGATAGGCCAGACTTCAGCAAATGCTTATCCCACTGTTCACAGCTAAGTGTTGAAGAATTGGTTTCTACCCATAAAAACAGAAAGAAGGATTATTGGACAGATGTTAACAATAACACTAAAACCATGTTTGAAATGTCTTTGATTAATGATTGCCTTATGAATTCACATTCCCTCCCATTAAACTAGGAATTTAGCTTAACATCTATAAATACACTAATTATTTGTAATGTAATTTTATATATTATTTATACATTTTATTATGTATAATATTTATCAATTCATATCTTCTTTTATGTATAGATAGGCAACTCATTCAAGTCATAGTATTGTTTTTCTAAGAATCTCGTGGTAAAACACCAAATAACAACTATAGAAATTTTTCCTACATAGCACTAAATATGAAAAGTCTAAAATCAAGAGGCGGGCAGCTTGATTCTATCTGAATGCCATAAAGACAGATTTGTTTAAGGTTTACAAACACTGTCTTTGTAATCGCATGCAATTTTCTCATCCATGTGCTTGTTAGTAAACCTTCTCCTTTCTGCAAAAATCACAAGTATTTTCTATTAAAGTTCGCTCAAATGATCTCATTTTAACTAATTCCCTCTGTGATAATGTTAAGTCCTGAAAAACTCACATCCTGTGTTGTCAAACCTAAGACCATCATCACATTGTGAAGAACGGAGCCTTTAGAAGTTTGGCGTGTTAATTTTGAGTAGACACAGTTCCACTTGAAACAACCAGACTGAATCCACACAGGCATTTCTCCGTGGAATCCTTCTCACTACGTCATCCTTCCCTCACATGGCTAGCTTGAGAGAAATGGACCATCCTGTAAATTCTTTTCTTCAAGGATACAGCTACATTCTATTATTCAGTCCAGAGGGTCCAGTCTGCCTTCAGGTAAGAGATCTAGAAAATTTAATCTATCTCTGGTCTTCCTTTCTCATTGAAAGAAATAGCTTTGTTTCCCACCTGAGCCAGAAGTTCGTTTTGCAATGAATTGGGTAAGTCTGTTGACTCTTCTTATTATCCCCTACTTACAGATCTTCTAGTCGGGCAGGAACTTCTTGGGCTATGGGATTGAAAACAACAACAGCAACACAAAGTAAATGGCCTAAGTTCGGTGGTAAGGGCAATCTGAGCTAACAATCTGCAGTTTTTTTTCTCGTATGTGATTAATTGGAAGGTGTCCAGATATCTCCATTTCTTTGGTTTCCAGGATTACTGTCTTTATTTGCCCAAATGTGCTGAGAAACTTCTCCAGAACACCCCATCAAGCCCAAGGTAAATGAAGGAATAGAAAGTTTTAGGTCTTTTCCACATTGTTTTCCCTCAGTGTTCTTCCTTATAATTATGACTCAGCCCTGGAAGTGCTTGATCACCTGCCCAGATGCTTCCAAGTTAGTATCTCTTGCAAGACCTTGGATGACCTTGACCTTCTTCCTGCTTGCCAGCATTCCTCATCCTGGCTGAATTCACACCACGGAATCAGAAAAGCTTTATTAAAATTCAGATCAGGCTGAAAGAATTTGCTCTCCAGAACTGCTATATTTCTTTATGCAGCTTCTTGGCATCTATCATATAAAAATACTGGGCTTACCTTACCAAGGTATGCAGTATGCAAGCAGTATTAATTAACAACTAAAATCATCAAAAATGGTTACCTTTACAGTTTTCTCTAGAATATCAGATTCATCTTTCCTTATATGACCCAAGATGGAGAAGAATTCAAGGGTTTCTACCAAGAAAAACAGTTAACACTATAAATGTTGGCTGAACTGTAATTTTGTGATTTCAAAAAGTGGCTTTCCCAGAGCTACATAGAAAACATATTTAAAACTATACCTATGTTAGGGATTCAAAATGACTGTAAGTATTCAAAGACCATTTATATACGTTTATCCAGTCAGTGAAAAGAAAAATAAAAAAATATGTTTCTAAGCTAAGAAGCAAATTTGGCTAATGTCCAGGAATTCTCTTTCTCTTGAAAAATAGTCATTTTCTTTCTTTCCAAAGGCAAATACATTTTTTTGAGATTTTCGTTTTTTTCATATATGAATATATTCCAATTCAGATTCAGAATCTCTTCTTTATTACTTTTGCATAAATATACATGCTTATGTCCTCTGACGTTTCCAGTCTTCCTGATACCGCTTCCTGTATCCTGTTCCAAGTAGTCAAGTATAGTGGTTGCAAGGAGATGTTCTGAGTAGCTAAGCAGACACCAACTGATCACTTATTCTCTGCGTTCGGGTCAATTGTGGATCTCTGTAGTTACCACCATCTGCTAAAAGCAGATGCTTCTTTGAGGAAGGAGGTGAAATCTCCATTTATCTGAGGGTATAAAATGATAAGTGTTTAGAACAGTTAAAAATTGCCTTGATTTAAGAGAACTATAGAAGTAGTTTCTCCTTTAGAGTCCATGACCTCCCTAGCCATGGGCAGCTGGCTAGGTTTATATTGTCAAGTGTGTCAAGTGTGAGTCCCCCAGTGTTGAGCAGACCTTAGGTCTGTTTACACAAGCGTTAATTACCTCCAAAGTATGTGATGCCACTTACACCATTGAAGATGTGTTGCTGAACGCTATCCCAAAATATCTTCAGTTTAGAGAACTTTAACATGTAATGCATGAACGCCCGTTAGAACATGGAACTTCAACAATAGCTAATACTGAAGGATGAAAGCCTCATTTGGCGAAAACTGAAGCAGAATGAAAAGACGGGGACATTTATGGGATTATGGAGAGAGAAAGAAGACCCGTTCTCCCTGGGTATGTACAAGTATCTTTTTAGCCAGGAGAAAATTCTGTGTGAAGGAATTTAATCCCCTTTCAGAGAAAATATGCAAATTACATCATTAATCATGTTTACAGTAAATACATATCTTTTCTTCATAATGACTTATGTAAAATAAGAATTCCTTAGATCCTCTTTAACTTATTTAATGAAACTTTATTAGCCTGAAACCCCATTAATGACTGCAGAAACCATATTCTATAACCTTGTTTACTAAAGTTTTTTAGGTGCAAATAGTAAGCATATCTGCAAATATGTATTTATTTTTGAAATAAGTATGTGCCCAATATTTCATATATATACAAACATAACATATTCTTTAATAAAAGGTTCAACCTTATGTAGTTTTTGAACAAAGTTATAATCAGTAGTCAAATACAGGCATATTCATGTAGAAAACAAGTTAATTTTGAACTTTGATTTTCTAATTTGTCACACTTATTCACCATACATTTGTTTCTGACTATATGTGTCTTTATTTTATAAACACTATACGAATTATGGGATCTGAGTATTAGTTTCTGAGCTTGGCATGGAAATAGGGTCTTTGTGTTATTTTCATATTTTGGGTATTTTTCATTGATTATTCTAATGGTATATAGTGAATATATTATACCACCAGAAGATAAATGTCTTTAAGGCAGCAACCTTTCAAGTAAAATCAATCAAACTTTTAACAACATCTGTGCTAATTATTATGAGCAACCAAGGTTTTAAATGTTATTATCCACTTAAATAACTACTTCGTCTTTCTGTAGATTAGTGGCATTAAAGAAAAAAGGAAAAATTGTGTTTTTTTCTCATTCCTTGTGGTGGGATGCCATGCTCAGCCTTAATTTAAGGGTAAGGGGTCTGGTCCTGCTCAGCTTAATGTGCCAGGCTTTGCTGACTCTCCATAGGAGACCTTGATTTTGTCAGGAGTGGAAGTGGGAGTGGGCTAGGGGGAGGCAAGAGGGGCGAGAGGAGGGGTGAGAGGAAGAACTGTGGTTGAAATGTTAAATGAAAATAAAAAACAATAAAAAATATTTTTGCACTTACCACAACATCTTATAACTAAGCCTCATGATAGAGTTTAATAAGCATAACACTTGGCACAGTTGATGTTAGTGCCTCCATTAACCAATGCATTTTGAAAACTGAATCGTTTGACCAATAAACCAAGGACTGGAAAACATGAGATTTGTGATGTTGGCCTCTGAGTCCACAATCTTTTCCCTCTACCACTTCAGGAAGGCCTTCTCAACAATTCGTTGCGAAGCTTATTAGAATTGTGAACTTTAGTAAGGTCACTACTGGCAGCTTAATCTCAAAATCTGATAGGATGAAGATAATTGCTTGCAATGACCAAATAAGCATTAAGGAATGCAAACTATCTTAATCTCTATAGCAGAAAACAATTCTGTCTAAAATGTGGGAAAAGAAGAGAAGAGTGATTGTAATAAAAATACGTTTTATTCGATAATCTGAAGGGGAAAAACCAGGAAGAGAGTGTCTGTCAATGAAGTATGGAGCAATGGTACAGAATAAGTCTAAAGTCTTAATCAAGCTGCTCTCCAATTCTGCATGGCCTGGGCAGTTCAGTGTGGCTCTCTCTACTCCAGCTCCTGATTATGTTAAGTCAAAGACACTGAACTAGATAATCCTTAAGGTCATTTGAGTTTAATATCTGCACTCATTACAGAGGCAGGGGTAGAGGACCAACAGTGCTCGCACAGCAGAATCATTTAAAATACTGTCAACAACTCTCCTTTGCAGAGCAGAATTGTGCTTAACACCTCTGAACCTGAATTTTCATACTTGGGTTATGTTCAATAGTTTAGTTAGATTAGATGTATAAAACCTCACAATGTTTAGAAAATGGTATTATATAAGCAATTGTATTATTATTCTATTGTTATACAGTATTGATTATAGGTTAAGTTAATTTTTTGTGTGTTTTTTTTCTAAAGCCCCTTGGATCTGAATCTTACGCACTATATTATCGCTAGCTTTCACGATGGTTTTCCTATCATACCTGAGATATATAAGCTGCTGCAGTCCTTATATTTTAACTCTAATATGTCATTTTCCAGTAGCATAATTCCTTTCACATAAGAAATTATGCAGAGTAGAACGTAGGTGGGATTGACATGTAAAGTAGGTCTTTCTGTAAATAATTAAAGATGGAACTTAGAGCGCACCTGAGGAATATCATCATGTTGTATACTGAGAAAAGCAGAGATAAATGTAATGACTGATGGACCTGTTTCACTGTAGCAACCTGAAATGGGAACAGAACAAGCCGACAGGAAAGAACAGAGGCATGTTTGGTAAAAGAGAGACCAGGGCATTTCTCTTTCACACAGACTTGTTGTCTAGAAGAATGGTCAATTTATGAAAATAAGAGAACAAAAGAAAACAGACAACAGAAAAAGTTGGAAATGGTGTGGAGTAGAGGAAACAATCAAGGGATATGATCTAGTTTTATTGTCAGACACAGCAGAAGGTGTCATAAAGAACACTTATTTCCTCTGACATGACTTCTGAAAATGAATTTAGTCACCCTGGTTCAGTCATTTTAAAAAAAAGTGTATTTCAGTGCTAGAGAGAACGCTCAGTGGTTAGGAGTGTCTGTTTCTCTTGTAGAGTATGTGAAATCCGGTCCCTCTCCACCATCCATAACTCTGTTTCCTGGGGGATCTGATGCATCTTCTGAGCTCTACGGGCACCGGAAAATGTTGTGGTATACATATATGCATATGGAAAAAACAAAAATATATATATAAATAAATCATTTTTAATGTCTATATGTTGCCAGGCAGGGATGGTACACAGCTTTAATCCCAGCACTCGGGAGGCAGAAGCAGGCAGACATCTGAGAATTCAAGGCCAGCTGGTCTACAGAGCAAGCTTAGGACAGGCTCTAAAGCTACACAGAGAAACCCTTTCTTGAAAAACAAAACAAAATGTCTACGTATGGCTGTTTTAAGTTAGAAAACTGAATATCAACAGTGAATACTGTAGAGATGCTCTTTGCTCAGTAATACTTGAATTGCTGAAATATCTGATTTTCCATTTGGTTGTTACAGAAATATTCTTGAGTGTAATTAATGGTTGTTACCATAATAGCATGTTGCCTGTATTTCTACCTCTACTAATTGGCTTTATGTGATAGATTTTAATATCCTTTTGCCTGGGTAAGTGCACAGATTTAAAAAAAAAAAAAAAAAAAAAAAAAAAAGGAGGGAGATCATGAGCAAGGAAGTCAGGACCGTGAGGGGTGCGTTCACCCACTGAGACGGTGGGACAGAACTAACGGGAGACCACCAAGTCCAGTTGGAATGGGACTGATGGAACAGGCGACCAAACCGGACTCTCTGAATGTGGCTGACGGTGGAGGAGGACTGAGAAACCAAGGACAACGGCGATGGGCTTGGACTCTTCAGCATGGACGGGCTCACTGTGAGCCTTGTCAGTTTGGTTGCTCACCTTCCTGGACTTAGGGGGAGTTGGGAGGACCTTGGACTTAACATAGTGAAGGGAACCCTGATGGCTCTTTGGCCTGGAGAGGGAGGGAGTGGGGGTATGGGTGGAAGGGAGGGGAGGGAAGGGGGAGGAGGAGGGGAGGAGATGGAAATCTTTAATAAAAAAAATGAGAAAAAAAAGAAATGAGAGGAAATGGATTTTTAAATAAACATTTCAATGTATTAATTAAAATATTAATTATTAAACTCCTGGCTGAATCCAAACTTGTTTTTTAGAAATAAAAATATTATTTGGATATAACAAAAAAAAACAACAACATGGTTTACTGTACAAAACTGATTGGTTTTGAGAGATCATTAATGCTCATAGAGCAGTTTTTGTGGGTGTGAGATGTTGAGAATTTATTTACATTGGTCCATCTTATTATAGCACTGAAATTAAGTCTACTTAATTTATCAAGTCATGTTCATGCCCTAATTTTATATAAGTGTGTCTACCAATAAATATTTTTATCTTGAAATAATTCTATTTATTTGCTTATATTTATGTGATTACAATATA
This sequence comes from Arvicola amphibius, assembly GCF_903992535.2. Taxonomy (NCBI): domain Eukaryota; kingdom Metazoa; phylum Chordata; class Mammalia; order Rodentia; family Cricetidae; genus Arvicola; species Arvicola amphibius. Next base: position 155,986,714 of record NC_052058.2, read on the forward strand.
ACTACATTTCTCCCTTCATTTTCTTCTCTCCAAATTCTTCCATATACCACTCCTCACTTCAAATATATGGCCTCTTTTTCATAAATTGTCTTACGATGTTCAGGTCATTTTTTATCTTAACTTCTGTGCAAAGAAAGTCATATTCAGAAGATCCTTTCCTCCCCTTGTAGGGTTCTGTCTGTGTTTGTGGTAGTTTTAGGGTTTTAGTATTAAAACTGAGGTCTTTAATCCACTTGGATTTAATTTTTGTGCAGGGTTTGATTTTATTATTCTGCATGTGGAAATTTAGTTTTTCCAAACCATTTGTTGAAGATGCTGTTCCTCCCTTATCAAAAAGCTGTTATGAGTACTCATGTTTGGGTCTTCTATTTTATTCCATTGGTCTGCATGGCTTTTGTGATACCATTACCACACTGTTTTTATTACTATAATTTTATAATATGTCTTGAAGTCTGAAAAAGCTATCCTAGTATTCTTTTTTTTTTTTTTTCTTTTCTTTTTTTGGGTTTTTTGAGACAGGGTTTCCCTGTAGTTTCTAGAGCCTGTCCTGGAACTAGCTCTTGTAGACCAGGCTGGCCTTGAACTCAGAGATCCGCCTGCCTCTGCCTCCCGAGTGCTGGGATTAAAGGCGTGCGCCACCACCGCCCGGCTCCTAGTATTCTTTTTGCTCAGGATTTCTTTGGCTATTTGGAGCTATGTCTGGTTCAACATGGATTTTAGAATTCCCCCCCTTTAGTTTTGTGAAGAATGTTGTGGATATTTTGGTTGGAACTTCATTGGATCTGTAAATTGGATTTGACAGGGTGGTAATTTTCACTGTATTAATTTAACTGATCCATGGACACTAATGCCTTTCCATTTCTAGTGTATCTGTCAATCTCTTTCTTCAGGTATTTGAGGCTTTCATTGTAGAGCTCGTTCACCTCCTTTATTCTGTTCATTTCAAAATATTTTATTGGCTTTGTTGCTATTGTAAATGAAAGTATGCCCATGATCTCTTTCCCAATGTGTTTGTTGTTAGAATATAGAAAGACTACTGATATTTTTTGAAGTTGATTTTTATCTTACCTCATTGCTGAAATTGTTGATTGTTTCCAGAATTTTTCTACTAAAACTTTTGCTCTCTCTTAAGTTCAATATCACACCATCTGCAAAAAGGGATAAATTGGCTTTGTGTTTTTCCACTTGTATACCTTTCACTTCCTTCTTTTGTGTTTTTGCTCCAGTTAGTGCTTCTAAATCTATCCTAAAAAGGAGTAGGGATAGAGAGCAGCTTTATCTCATCCTTGATTTTAATGGAATTGCTTCAAGTATTTAATCTATTTAGGATAATGTTGGCTGCGGTTTTGCCCTATGTAGTCTCTTTTATGTTAAGGTATGTTACCTACAGTTATATTCTCTGTAGGGTTTTTATTATGAAAGCATGTTGGATTTTGTCAAAGGCTTTTTATACATCTGCTGTTGTGATAATGTGATTTTTGTCACTAAGACTATTTATATGGTTTGTTATATTATCACTTATATGTGTTGAACCAACCCTGGACTTCTGGGATAAAGCCAAGTTGATTGTGGTGGATGATCTTGATATCTGCTTGTATTTGGTTTGTTAGCATTTTATTGAGGATTTTTTCACCTATGTTCATCAGAAATATTTGTGTGTAAGGGTTTGTGCATACACATGCACATGTGTGTGTGTGTGTTTATTGGTTTGCATGTTAGGGTAATACTGGCTTTATAGAATAAATTTGGGAATGATCATTCTGGGTTTTTTTAAAAAAGAATTTAAGGATTGTTTGTAGTGCTTTAAACATATTGCAAAATTGTTATGAACCTGCCTGATCCTAAAATTTTAAAATTTGAAATCTGTTTGTTAATGTTTTGATTTCTTCCTTTGTTATATATCTGTTTAGCTTGTTGATCTCTTTTTGATTTACCTTTGATGGTTTAGGTGAATCAAGAATTTTGTCCACTTCTTTTAGATTACCCAGCCTAGCAAATTACAGATTTTTACATTTCCTTATTCTGTGTTTCTTTATTGTCTGTTATAATGTCCCCTGTTCATTCATGATTCTGTTAACTTGGATCATATCATTCATACTTCACCTAGTTAGGTCAATGATATATTGATATTTTTATTATCTCAGCAAAACAGCTGATTCATTGATTCTGTGAACTGATTTCTTTGTTTCTAATTCACTAATTTATGCTTTTTGATGACTTGGCATCTTTTGGGCTTGTTTTCGTTTGTTATGATTTTGGGACCATTCTAATTTTTAGACATCTTTTTAAACTGCTTTAAATGTGTCCCAATATTTTTTTTTACTTTATTGTATTTTCATTTTATTAAGTTTGGGGATCATATTCATTTTATTCTTGATTTCAGTGGTGAGTTGTTGACTATCCATCGTGTAGGACAGTTACTATATTTCAGTTTGCTGTCAACTTTAGCTTTTATTGAATTTGAAGATAGGATACATGGAATAATTTCAAATGTTTTGTATTTGTTGAGTTTGCTTTATATGCCAGGCTGTAATCTGTTTTAGAGATGCTTCTATCTATTGCTGAGTAGAGTGTGTGTAAAAAGCTATTGTACTTCTAAGCAAGCAATGAGGTGAAGAAGAAACCTATAGGTGGGGAGCGACTGTTGGCCAGCTCTACATTTGACGGAGGACCAATACATAGAATATATAAAGAACTCATGAAACAAATAGACAAGAAAACAATGACCCAATTAAATAAATGGGCTAAAAGTCAAAGCATAGAGAGTTAAAAATGATTAAGTAATACCTGAAAAGTGTTTATCATCCTTAACAATTAGGATAAGGCAAAATAAAACACCCCAGTCAGAATGACAAAGCTCACAAAACAGCCAACAACAAATACTGGAGAGGATATGGAGAAAGAGGGACCCTCATTCACTGTTTATCAGAATGCAAACCGGAGTAGTTACTCTGGAAACCAGTATGGAGAATTCAATACTACACAGGCGTCTAGAAAAGGAAAACATGCACCTTGCAGTCAAATGGATGAAACTAGAAAATATTACATGCGAAGTGATGAAATATAGACCCCGAGATGTTGCTCATGTTTTTGCTCATCCGCAACTTCTATTTCCAAATTCTCATATTAGTATAAAACACAGAGTAACTAAAGAAATCAGGAAAGTATAAAAAGGGCCATAAGTGAATGGAGGAAGAAGAGCTGGGATGGAAGGGAGACAACAACAAGGTTTTTAATAAGGCCTTAAGGAAATATATATATATATATATATATATATATATATATATATATATATATTTCCACTCTAACCTCACATGAATTCCAATGCACAGTTTTTTTTAAAACTAAATATATTTTAATGGAAATAGAATAATATCACTTACTCCTCCCTTTCCTTCTGTGAGCTCTTCCCACATACCTTCCCTATAATTTAGCAAAAATTACTTAACAACAATACATGAAGTATAAATATTGGTAAATATTGCTTAAGAAAGAAAACGAGGTCTCCATTAGAACTGTAGCTTATGAAAGTTGGTAATACAATGGAGCATAATGGGATTTAAAGAATGGGAATAGATTGGAACAAGTAAAAGGTGTGACGTTCTTTCACGAAAAAATGTTCAGGAATTATTGTGCTTAAAAATCAAAATTAAAGTGATTAAATGTAAAGTTTTAAAGGCTGTGTACTACGCAGATGAAAATGGCAACGATGGAGTTAAGAAAAGGAGAAAGGCTTCTTCAAGTGGGAGATAATGCATCTCTTTATTACTGAATTGCGAGAGGTGTTTTGGCTATGTGATGAATGTATTTATCAGACTACAATTATATTATGTTGACAGTTCATTTGACTGAAGGCTAAATATGCCTATTTAGAAGGTAGAATGAAGAAAACATTAAATATATAAGCTTTACTCGAAAGGAAATAATAGAAAAAGTTTTGAGAATAAAACAAGGATGTCAGGATTACAATTCCTTGCTTTACTAACAGCATCTCTTACAGTGTTTTTCCTTTTTGTTCTGAAGATTTATCAATCAACTAAAGTCTGAAAGATTGGCAAGGTGTACATGTTAGCATAAAATTGCTCCTCTATGGCAAACACATGTCATTTGAAGATACTATTTACATAGAAACCCAAAAGTTATCCGATCAATAATTTCATTACACACGCTTATAAATCTTCCTGACTTTAGTGACACTTTAATTATCCAGGAGCATGTCCAGTTCTAAAATAGCATGTCTGTGTTGTCAGTCGTTCCACCTCAAGTGCTGTCATTTATCTTGATACTGCACTCAACGGTTTCACAACTGGGTGTCAGAGCGTGGTGGAAATCGAGACAAGAGGATTCAAGTAGTAGACCTTTAAAATTGTTTTATTATTTTAGTGACTTAAAAACTAGCAGAAAAAAATACAGATGTTATAGGAATGTTGAACATTAGGTATGCTTGGCTTATGTTTGCTAATATATGGGTTTGATTTTAACTTCCACGGTCTCGTAGATGACTTCTCTGCCACCCTGCTGTGTGATGCCTGATAGGGTGTGTGTCAAAGAAATGTGCCCATCCTGTAAACACAAGTAATTAATGTTCTTTTCTCTTTTGATTGCTATGTTTATCCCTCATCAGAGTACTTGTTATGACTTAGATAGATGATTATCAATTTACATGCAATATGACTTGGCATAGGAATAATGAATTCTCTTTTCCTGATTATAAATGAAAAAAAGTATTTATTTTTAATTGTGGGTAGCCATATGTGTCTTTATGAGGATATAGCTTATGTGTGTGTGTGTGTGTGTGTGTGTGTGTGTGTATGCCTGAGGATGTCAGAAGAGATCCCCTGTAACAGTCATTTCCAGTGATTATGAGCTACATGACTTATGGGCCAGGAAGAGAATTCCAGCCCCATGGAAGAATAACAAGTGCTGTTAACTGCAGAGCTCTCTCTCCAACCCCCTGATTCTAGAATCCAGAAGGAATTGAATACATGAGTCCTTATATTTTTTTATTTTATTCGATGTTCACATTGTTTATACTCACTATACCTGATAGGGTTTGTGTTGAGCATCTCTTGTTACTATTGTCCTTTGAACAATTTGTATTCATTCTTCGCTTTCTGTCTCGTTTCGAGTTAATTCACTCACAAACTGACTTAAGCTAATAAACTTTGAGGTTGTTTTGTAGCCCAAATTAACAACTAGTATTCCACACATCCAGTAAAATGATGTGTGGCGTGCTGGTTGAGCTTCTCACTGCCGTCATGTCTCAGCTGAGAACAGTTAAAGGGGGAGATGGCAGTTCTTATGGAAAACTAGAAAACACTAGCATCCTGGACATGGTTTCCATTGTACAGTCTTTGCTAAAGGGCTGAGGCATTGTAACTCATTAGAAGATATGCTGCATGATTTTTTAATACAGCAATTATGTTTCCCTTATAGGGAAAGGGGAATTCAGAATGGTGATGAATTGCGGCAATTTTGATGATACAACTGAAACATGTTTTAAAGGTAGCATCCACACGTACCTGTCCATTCATTCATTCACTGGTAGAATCAGCATAGCAACAATGGGGGCTGACTGAGAAGCTAATAATAATGACACTAGATTTTGATTCTACTGCATGTACTGGCTTACTGGGATCCTAGTCTGTTTGGATGCTCACCTTCTTAGACCTGGATGGAGGGGGGAGGGTCTTGGACTTCCCACAGGGCATGGTACCCTGACTTCTCTTAGGACTGGAGAGGGAGGGGGAAGGGCAGTGGGGGGAGTGGGAGGGAAATGGGAGGATGGGAGGAGGTGGAAATTTTTAATAAATAAATAAATAGTCACAAAAAAGGAATCAGCATAGCATAAATGATAGGCGCCATCTTCAGAACCAAGTATAGAATTGGAATATAACTTAAAAAATAATTTAGGGTCTTGAATAAGAGCAAAAAATATTAGCTTTTTTTGTTTCAATATTTACTATCTATAAAATTAAGATACTGAAATTTTCCACATAACATTATGTGTGACTTAAGAGTAAGTCATTATGGTTGATTGTGGTGGCACATGCCGATTGAATTTGCTGAAGAAAGAGGAGGCAGGAGGATCCAGAATAAGTCACTATGAAAAATAATACAAACTAGCAAAGAGAGAACATGAAACACACTCAAATTCTTCTTAAGTGTTATGGACACAGTTATAGATTGTATTATTATTGTAGCTACAGAACTGTGAGAAACTGGTTGATACGCCTCTTCCAATGCTTTCTTACTATATTGATAATTGCAGATACCTATCTGAACCTGAGATCAATACCCACATGATTGTGGAAACAGAGAACTGGTCCCCACAGCAGCATCGCTGCGCTGCTTGTCATGCGAACGCTGTAGTTCAGGTACTTTAAGACCTTGTGTAATAGATTTTCAGTACGTGTGTTCAGAATGACTTGTAACTTCATCTTAACCACCCAGCAGTCTTTTTTAGAATGATGAAGATATTTAGGCACCTGAAAGCCCAAAGACTTTGACCACAGGATGACACTGAATGTTTGTTTTAAAAAATAATAACGCAGAGATGTGATTTTTTTTTTCAGATTTTATAGGGGAGATGAAAACAAATCAACAATTTTAGTGGACTCTACGGGCAAGGCCATATCTTTCAATTCCCGTGTCTCTAAGCCTGTGCTTAACTGTCTTTTCTCATCCATAATGGAAGCAAATATGTACTTTGTAAAAATGTTTTGAGTATTAAATGCAACAGTGGATAGCAGCTTCATTCCACAGAGCCTCTAAGTGGAAAGAACTCATTCACCAATAACTATTACCTCCTAGTGTTATCACTGGGAGTTTTCTGTTTCTCAGCTTTTCCTTTGAAGAGTAAATTTCTCCTAGATGGGATTCACATCGTTTGTGTCTTTTTGATGTTCTTCTTTAATCCCGATACTTCTTCCCCCTTAATCAGACTACAACACTGGAACACGCTTTTTGAAACAAACATTTCTGAATATCTTTACTACCCAAACTTCTCTGCTCTTTCACATGTGGATTTTTATCCAACTTTCAAGATAAAAATGAGAAATTGAAATACTCAAAAAAACGTATTACAGAAATTTATCCTGGGAAGTTGAAGTCTCTACAAGTCTGAAACGAACATCTCCTTTGTATTTTCTTGACAACACATTAATTTCTTGGGTGTGATGAAGAAAGCCTGAAAAGTGCAAGATGAATTCATAGGAACATCTTTCTTTGAGTATTTTTAAATGGTAAAAATGAAGAGGCATCTTAATTTGCATCTATATTATCATACTCCTTGCAAGTTGAGTTAACCATGTGCTGAAACTGACCTTAATTAAATTAATGAATAGCTCAGAGCCAAGAGTAGTTCTTTTTTTTGCTACAAATCCTATTTTTTTCAGGTTATCTAATGCATGAATCAGAATAATTTAAATGTCACAAGCTCCTGTGTAAGATACACCCTTCTAATCTGATTCTATTTTCCAATGGTTATGAGAAAAAGATATCCAATATATCCAAGTCTCATTGTTCATTTTCATATGTCAGCGACTGTTAAATTTGCTTGCTTGTTGCTCGCTCCAATAGGACTGAATTTGTGGGAAAAGTTGATTTCCTCATATTAACTTTTCAATTTTAATAAATGATTGTTCTAGCATAATTTTATTTTAATAGCTACCCGACTCAATCATATATATATATATATATGATCATATATCTCATATATATATATATATATATATGATCCTTGAGAAAACATGCAAACCTTTGTCTTTTTGTGTTTAGGTCACCTCTGTTAATCATATTTTCTAGTTCTATTCATTTTCAGTAAACTTCTATTTTCATTTTTCTAACAGCTAGGTGAATTCCGCTGTGTATGTAGACTGAACTTCCATTATCTATTTATTTGCTGATGAATAGCTAGACTTGTTTCATCTTCCTGTGGTCAAGTTACTGTCGAGAACTGTCAAGAACTGAAGTAAGACAGAGGCTATACTATGAAATCCTGTATTTTAGTCTAGTCCTCATTATAATTCAGGAAAACCGAATGATACTATAGGGGCAAGACGTTTGTTCAATAAAACTGAATTTATAGAAAAAATGTATATGCTCCTATCCTGACTTCATGTCCTCCTCTATTCCAAGAGATAATTCCTATTAACCTGTACAATCAGAAAATCTAAAGTAATATGCACTGTAAAATATAAACCACTTAACATGAGTTACACAGAAATAACTTGAGCAGTAATGAGGAGCATTCATTTCATGACAAGATCTCTAAAGTAATAATAATATAATAAAAGAACAATAATTATTGCTTATCACATCTGTGATGAAGAATAGAGCAGAGCAAAAACTTGAAAAATATTTTTTGTTGGATTTTACATTATTGTTGGGAGGAAAAATCTCAAGTGCTTTTTCTTTTTCCATTTTCATACCCTTGGCTCTAAGACTCTGGATGAATGTCTGGCTTTTTGCCCAGAACTTCTGTTAGTTCCTGTCTAGGGAAAGCTGCTGGCAAGTCTACTGCCGTTGACAGGTGGCTGAATATTGGCCAAGGCGCGGGGGGGGGGGACAGCTCTGACCTTTGGCTTGTGTTGGACTGAGGGTCACGGAGGGTGATGATTTAAAGATCATGCTGGTTGCCTTTACTGCATGCATTTTCAAGTTCATCTCTTTAATATCACTGTCAGGAGACTGCCCAAAGGGTTCAGTAGGATGGCTTCCTGCTAAGCCGTGACAAAGGATGTGTGCTGTCTGGGGTCTGTAGCAAAGAAGGTGGAAATAAAATGTGTCCTACTGCTGCCTTGGTTAAATACAAATAACATAAAAATTATGATTTAACGATTTGAAGAAATCAAACAACAAAAGTTATGGGTTTTGTTTATGGGTACTGTGCTGTAGCAGGATCTTCAGAGATTAACTGCATAGGTAGTTTTGGCTTCACCTTCATGGTGTCTCAAATAAAGGATTACCATGAGAATGCAGCTTTCATACTTCCTAGACACAAGCTTACGCAGGGGCTCATGATGATTAAGTATGCACTATGAAGGAAGCTTTGAATGCTGAGATCCCACGGTATACTTGGGGATCATTCTATTACTCCCTGGGTAGAATCTAGCAGGCAAGATCAGTAAGGAAATAGCAATTGAGGTAGTAATATATATGTAGGGATTTAGTTCATTTGACAGGAAATCAAAGTTCTGAATGTAGCTAAGACTGCTTCTCAGGTTAAGGCTCTTGACCTGTCTATCATGCTGCCAGCTCCTCATTTCTTCCATAGCATCCGCTACCCTAAATTGTTCTGTTACTTTTAAGCTTTGTCCTTCTTCGTCTGGTGATTTATTATATAAGTGTCCTTATTCTCTTGACTGACCATAGTGGTACTTTGAATACAGTCTCTTTAGGGTAAGATCTATGACAACACCAGCTCTTACTCAACAACCCTCTGCTACCCTCTTCTGGTTGTAGGCTATCACTGCACTTAACCCTTCCAGCAGCAGACTGGTCTATCCTCTCTAGGTGTGACGGCATGAGTAATAGTGACAGGAGGATAGATCATACAGCAAGGTATAGCTGCTGATTCAGAAACCATGTTCTGGTAGAGAATGTGACATTGAAAGCTAAGGCAAAAGTTAATGGACAGTGGTCTAGTCACACAGTCAAGACCAGCTTGGTGGTCCCTTGCATGATGGGCATGTTCTCGACCAGAGAAGTCACAAAATGCAATGGGAAAGTACTTATCTTTCAGTAGTCCATTTTAAATGACTTGAGCTGGGAATCTTTACACTTATTCTATTTTTTAAAAAAGTTATTTTCATCATCTTTCATACTGGGTGTGATTATCTTTTTAATGGTTTACGGAAGCTTACTCGGGAGGCAGAGCTTGCAAATGTCTGAGTACCTGCACACACACAATTTCAGTGCTTGTCTGAATGTTACTTTCCTGAATCTCATTTCCAAAGATCAGGTTGTAGTGCACAGCAGGTGATTCTGATAGTAGAAGACAAAGTGTTGTGTTTTAGAAATACTGGTATACATAAACTTTCTTTGGTAAAGAAACAATAGCTCTCTACGAAACAACATCTTGAAGTATTCTGAGTAATTTCTGCATTGCTAGATGTTTAATTTTTTTCTAAATCATCACAAAAACTAGTGTAATTGATATCATGGCTCATAAAGATGTTGACTATCAGAATTTATTTTACAATATAAGAATTACAGTATATGTGTAAGGTAATGTATAGACATTGTAAAATTAATAGTATGTTTTCTCTTTATGCTTTTTCTATTACAACCTAAGAATCTTTAATGGGCAGCAATCTCATGGTTTATTGCTGTGGTGGAGGTTAGTTGGTTTTATAAAGACCCACTGCGTATAGCCTGATGGAGACACAATCTCTGTTGGACCCTCACTCTCTGGTTATGGAAGCAACAAGGGGTCATATGCAACCTGGCAAGGCTACATATCTTTTACATTAAATGTTTCTAGACATTTACAAATATTTTGGATGTACATTGCTATAATTAATAGTGAGGGTAAAAGATTTGGATTCTTATTAATTAATCCTTATCTTTTATCTTCTTGTAAGTTTAAATTTCATTTTTTACTCATGACAGCACAATTTTATAATGTAATTAACTTACAATACAAATAAATTGAGTACAAAATCAACATAATATTTAAAAATGTGTTAAAAAGAAATACTGGTGTTAAGAGCTAAAAAAGGTTTCTAAAATATTATTTATTATAACTATATGCAAGATACTATTCCAAAAGCCCTCCCCAGAAATAATTATTAATGTTGTTATTCAGCAGATAGGGAAGTATGATCACATACCTTCTTACTCTGAAGCTACCCTGATAGAAGGGGGAAACTATGATTCAGACTGAAGGAGTTCTAATTTCACTATTTATGGTCTTCCTACCCCCTTAGGTTTTTCCATGATGATAAACCTGTAATTAGCAAACGTTATGATTAATCTATAGCACATCTTCAAATGAGGTGTTTTCAGTGTATAAATAAGTGGGGTGTTTGATGGAAAATGAGTCTTAAGTACTTAAATGATAGTAGCATGATTATTAAACAGGTGAATATGAGTAAGCTGCTGTGACAGGACGGTAGTATTCCCTATTATCAGACTCAACAATACAGTCTTCCAGCATAGGCAATTCATACTGTATTTGTGGAAGCTATGCTAATGTTCAGCATACATCTAATTGATGAATAAACTATATGTATTAATCAACTTAAGCGGTCATTCATTTCTTATAGCATCCTTTTAGTGTTTGTCAGTTTATAAACCTTCTACATATTTTGTTGATTTATATCTAAGGATTTGTAGTATTTTGACGCAATGTTTATATTTTAATTTTCAAAATGTTTATACTCACACTTAAAAACCACAAATGTGTCTTCTTAAATACTGAATTCTTTGCCACTGAATTGTGTACTTATTTATAAATATAAACACTGAAACTTTCATAAACTTACCCATTTATCTATCAAGTCCTATTCTATGGCTAGTGATTGTGATAACTGTTTTTTATTTGAGGGTCAGTATATAAATTATTTACATAGGTTCTATTGAAGGACTGTTTTCATGTTCTATCAAGTGTTTGTTATTTTTTTCCTGATGCTGAGGGGTAGAATCTCTTCACATGATATGAATAGTAAACCATTGCTTTGCACATATTTCCCTGTACACAATGTAGTTTATGGGACCTAATTTTTTCTCTGTGAGAGTTCTAAAGTTTTATGTAATCAATGTCTTCTCTTTTTGCGTATTCCTTAAGTTTCCAACCAAGTCCTTCCAACTCAAAGAATAAAGCTTTTCTTCTGAGTTTTAGGCTTTCAATCATTATGTTTATATCTCTAATATATTTTGTAGGAACTTTTATAAACTGTGTGAGAGAAGAGACCACCTTCAGTTTTCCTAATCTGTATTGCAGGTTTTCTTGAACCACCTCCATAGGAATCATCAGTTTTTGATTGTGTAACCAAGTACTCTTGTTTCAAAGAACAGTTGACAATAATTGTGCTCTTTAGTTCTGGGTGTTCTATTAAATTTTCTTGGCCTATATATTTGTCATCACTGAAATGCCGCTTTTCAATTATTGTGCCTTATGTTATTGCTTGAAGTAAGGTACAGTTAGGATGTCAGAATGCCAATTTATGACTGCCTAAGATCAATTTAAGTTCCAGTATGTCGTTTTACTCTTTCTCTTTGTCCTTCATTTTTTTACTAGTTCTTTGGACGATTATTTGATTTTTGATCATATTCACCTTCTTTCTCCAAATTCTCCCAGACTCCCACACACTTAAGTTTATGTTCTTTTCTTTTATCTTTAATTCAGTTGAGTATAATTTGTGCTGTCCACGTATTGTTGAATGGGTGGCCTTTAATTGGTTGAGTTACTAAGAAAAAAAAAAAACACTACTGAAGAAAACTGACTTTTTCTCCCAGAAGCTATCAGCTCCCCACACCTTCTCAGTTATAGGTGGAAATTCATGCATCTCCCCTCCCCATGCTGGGTGTTGTGTTTAACCTGAACTTGCAAAATTCTCATGCATGTCATAACAACCTTTTTAAATTCCACATGTGCTACTGCCCTGCTGTGTCTGGAAAACAGTTTATTGCACCCATCCACTGCCTGTGGCACTTACCATTCCTTGAAGATAGCATAGTTTCTCTCTCCCAGAAGCCATCAGTTGCCAAAACCTTCTCAAATGGAAATCAATCAGTATGATTTGTTGTGGGATTTCGACTGTGTAGGTCTGGTACATGCAGGCACAGTCACTGGGAGTTCACGTGTGCAATGGCTTGGGGTGACTACTTCCTAATTACAGTACTGATCGCCAAGTGCTTAGAGCATTAGATGCCTTTAAAATTTATATTGCTCTTCAGACGTAGGAACTTGAAAGGAACACAATGTAAGAAATAGAAGTTTCTTAGAATCTACAAAGAACTTTTAAAGTAAGCTATTTAATAGTGTATACTTGCTTTGTTTTCTATTAAATATATAGAAACCTTGAAAACATAAACCCTGAAAATGGGTTTATGTTCTTATTAGAATTCACCAAAATTGAGCTAAGTTAATTCTCAGATAGTTAACTATATAAACTGATAGCCATTTTCATAAACAAATGATAGATTCCTTTGATTACCACCTTCCAAATATGATTGGGTGTTTTGGAGCCATATACATAACATCTAGCAATCTTGACTGATGTGTAACATAGTGATCCTAGAAGCTCTGTGGGAACATTTTAAAAAATTAATAATAAGACTAATGTAAAACAGACATGAAAATAAGACATCACTGTTTAAATGACATAATATTTTTCATTAGTGATACTTTTTGACTTACTTGTTTAAATTACCAACTATACCCAGAAATTTTTCATTAAAATTTTTTAGTGAACAGCCAAGTTTAATAAGAAGAAAAGAAATAATGAACACTGAAGAGAAAGAAACTCCAAAGAAGACAATGAAATAAAGACAACTATGGGTAACTTCAAAGATTCCATTCAAATGTATGTAATAGAATAAAAAAAATTGTATAGCAGGAAAATTTAAATGTAATTAATATAATTGAACAGACTCTTAAAATGTCTAAAATGAGAAAGCATATGTAACACTTGTTTTATCAGTATATAAAAAGTTATTATATGATTTTCATAACAGATTAAAGTGCTTAGTTAAGTGTAGTCTATTAATATAATGGAAACATTACAAGTAAAATATTCAAAACAACATCAAGGAAATGTTGAAAATATAATAAATCATTACAAAATACAATTTATAATATTAATGGAAGAAGTCTCTATAATTCAATAGCCCATACAAAATATTATCAAACATAGCAGATCAAAATAATCTCCAGAAATACTATAAAAGCTTCAGGAAGAGATGAGATCATAACGTGGGTGGGTAAGGATGGGGAATTCATCCAGGATGAGCTGACCGTGAGTGACTATGATCAAAATCCATTGTAATTTTTTAATTTAATTTATTTTTTTAAAAGAAAACAATCTTTTTTTCATTTTACATACCAATACCAATACTTCCTCTCCCCTCCCATTCCCTCCACCTTTCCCCATATCCCACACCCATCCACTCCTCAGAGGGGAGCACATTGCTTTAGGGAAGCTTCAAGGCTCTCCCTCCCTACTATATCTAGGCTGAGCTAGGTATCCATCCAAAGAGAACAGGTTCCCAAAAAGCTAATATACACAGTAGGGATAAATCCTGGTGCCACTGCCAGTGTCCCAGCAGTCTGCCTCAGCAACATAACTGTCCCCCACATTCCGAGGGTCTAGTTTGGTCCTCTGCTGATTTCTTCACTGTCTGTTTGGAGTTGGTGAGCTTCCATTAGCTCAGGAACACTGTTTCAGTGGGTGTGGCAATCATGGTCTTGCCCTTTTTGCTCATAGTCTCACTCCTCCCACTCTTCAACTGGACTTTGGAAGCTTGGTCCATTGCTCCACTGCGGGTCTCTATCTCTGTTTCAATCAGTTCCTGGAGAAGGTTCTATGGTCACATTTAAGGTATTCATCAATCTGACTATAGGGCAAGGCCAGTTCGGGAACCCTCTCCTCTGTTTAAAGTCTTAGCTGGGGTCCTCATTGTGGATACCTGGGAATTTTTCTAGTGTCAGATTTCTTCCTAACCCCATAATGGCTCCCTCAATCAAAATATCTCTTTTTATCTTGCTATCATCTCTGTCCTTCCTTCCTCCATCTCAACTATCTTGTTCCCTGGAGTTCACCTCCTTCCTCCTCTTCTCCCCTCCTCTTCCCCTTCTGTCTTCCCTTCCTCCCCCACCCTCATGCATCCTATTTTGTCAGGAGATCTCATCTACTTCCCTTTTCCAGGTGAATCTTGAAATTTGCATGTAAATGGATGGGATTAGGCAAAAACATCCTGAGTGAGGTAACTGAGAAAGAGAAACATGGCATGTAGTCACTCATAAGTGGATACTATCTGTAACTCAAAGGATAATGATCCTATCGTCCATGACCCTAGAGAAGCTAAGTAACAAATTGAACCCCTACGAAAAACAATAGTAATGTTGATGGGGAAGCTCAATCACATTTGGCTAGGATGTGGCCACCTGGGGCCAGGGAAGAAAGACCTGGGAATCCAGGTGCTCTCCTCTTGTTTTGCCTCTCTTCGCTGCGTGTGGTATTTGCCAGACCCCGGTCGTGTGAGTTTTCCCTGTTTTCCAATGATTAAACTAGATCTGTTGTATTGAGCTTGTCTGGTTAATTCTAGCTTACTGGTCAACCATGCCCATCATAATGTTTATCAATGAATTAATGAAAATATTAAAAGAAAACACTTTGACCCAAAGCAACTAGAAAAGAGATGGACTCATTGTATTAAAAATCTATAATAGATGCTGTGAGTAACTAACTGCATGATGTGAACAGATTAATCCACCAACATATAAAATCTAGAATACCATTAAGTGTCTAAAACCAGAACAATACAACATTAGTGATCTTTGAAGAAACACTGTTTTTTCTTTGTGGATTGACATTCTGGGATGTTTAACCATATCCATGTGTGTGTAAATTTTACAAGTTGTAATAATAACAATATCTCCAGGCTCTGAAATATTTCTAAGGGCTAAGGTTGCCCTTATTTTAAAAACATATGGTACAATATTCATAACATTAAATATAATTTATTAATATTTATTTAAACAGAGACCTTTGAATCTGAGAAGTGCTGATTGTTTAGCTTTGGTGGGACCCATAATATTCTCTAAAGTGATTTCTCCAAATACCTGAAGGGATTTTGTGATGGTTTCCCTTAGTGACTCCCATTCCTGTTTTCTAGTTATAATCCTAGTGCATAAGTATGACCTTTCCCATAATTTCCAAATTCACCTCAGTGTGATAGTCTGATCTTGAAGAAGTTGCTGATGTACTCATCACGTGTCCTCTCATGGCAATGCTTGCTGGAATTTGGCTCACTCTTTCCATCAGCAGTCGCTGTTTTCTACGTCATGTCTCCAAAAGACTGTAAGCTTTCTAGAACCTAGCACCTGTTAAAAAGATGGTTTAAATAAAAACACACAGTACCCAGTTAGATCTTTGGCAGTATTAGGAATATTTGTATAAAGAAACGTGACTGAAATTTAGCAAGGATTCTTGGATTTTGTCTGAAAATCTTGCTGTAAGGATATACTGTAGCCAGAAAACTTTATAATTCTATCTTCGAATTGTTTTTCATAGTGCGTGTGTGCGTGTGTGTGTGTGTGTGTTTGTGCACGCACACAACTATGGCTGTACATGCATGTACAAATAGCTCTCTTAATCACTTTCCACATTTCCTCTTTGAAACAGGGTTTTTCAATGAACATGGAGCTCACTGATTCAGGAATCTTCAGCTGTCTTGACCATCAAGCAAACCCCACCCAGGCTCGTGTCTCTGCTTCCTCAGTCCTAGAATTACAAATGTGTACTACAGGGCTTCACAGTCTGTAATGTAGGTGCTTGGGATCCTCATGCTTGTTCAGCAGAAACTTTACTGACTGAAATCATGTTTTTAATGAGGAAATATTTTCGTCAATAGCAATGAGTAAAAAATAAACTCGCTCATTCTATTATCAATTACTATATATTTAGCAAGATTTATGCTTTTATACCAATATTTATGTGTACATATTTACATAAGTATTTGTGTTATTGTCATATATATACTCATACATATATATATATAATTATGTATTTTAAAATGTAATTCTTAATAGGTCTTACATTTTTTTTAAAAGATACATCAAAGAAAAGGAAAGGGTATCAATCCCCATACTTATTCAGTAAAGATGTATCATTCTGCTATTGTGATAGAACTGTCCTAAGCAGTGGTGGCAATGTGACAATGAATTAATTAGAAAATAGGCATTTAGACTGGCTCAGCCATCAACGGCTTCTCTAACAACTGACAATATAAGTTAAAAAAAGGCATTCATAGAAATTAAGTCTGCCATGTTCTCATAGAAACAGTATCAAATCCTCATGCCAACAAATAACCATGTAGTATGAAAACCTATGATTACAGAAACTTACATAACTTTAAAATAGTATGTCTAAGATGCGTTTCAGGGTAAGAAAGGACCTCTATGTGAATGAGAAACAGGTAACCATGTTAAATAAGAAAGACTCTCAATGTCTCATGTTATGCACATACTGAGTGCTTCCAACTGAAATAGGGTTTTTGTAAATGTGAGGTAAAATTACAAACAAAAGAAGTCGGTAAAAATTTGAATGGATAGTGGTGGATCTGACAAAATTAAGGGATCCAGTTTATACAAAAATTAAAAACATAAATCTTTAAATCTTGTCAAGTTTTGTGGGCAATATTAATGATCACATTTATCCTATTATTTAGTGGAGAGTGATATTGAGATGATTTTGAATAAAAATTAGAATCTATTAAAGGTTTATCAAGTTAACCCTCATGCAGCACAGCTTCTGGGCCCATAATATTTCTGTTCTTAGGTTTACAGGTCTCAGAGCTCATGGAAGATAAAACATACTGTTACCCATTCCATCAGAGGAATCAAGACAAAGCTATCATATTTTTCTGGTTAATCATTTACCTATCTGCACTTCTACCAAAATAAAAACAGTTTATTAATGTTCAAAACTTCTCATTGTTCTCCTTCTATGCCTATATTGAGAAATATGATTTTGTTGTCTGACTTAAATGTAATTAAGTTGTAGGCAGTATTCCTTGGGATGCTGAAGAAATGGAAGTAAATTTCTAATTTCAGGGTTTTGAAATAGATGAGAAAAAAGTCAGTTTTTATATTATTTAAAAGACTCATGAAAACAGTCACTATGGAAACCAGACATGAGGCCATGAAATGGGAAGAAAGCAGAAGAGAGGTCTTGAGCTAAGAATATGAGGCTTACATTTAAATGTTGACATAGATTTTTAACCCTTGAATTTCTAAAACTAAATTATTAAATGTAGTATAGATTGCACAGTTCTAAAAGTGATGAGCTGGGCAAAATTTGATGCTATGCTATTTTCCCATGTTTCTCTCCTTCCTCATTTCTGTCATTATTTCTTTACCTGCCTCTCCTCCCATTCTCTCTCCCCGTCTCCCTCCTCTAAAGAATTTTATTCTCCCTCTTTTTGCTGCTGCTAATCACTATTTTCTTTGGGAGAGAAATAAAATTATAATGGTACTTTTGGAGGAATAAAAAGAAATGGAAGAAAATACTCTTGCCTTTTAATTCTTAAAACGCTCCTTAAAAATAAGAGAATATCGCAATACATTGAGATCTAAGATGAAGACAATAACATTAAAATAGATTGCTTGAAATCATTAACTAGCTAAGTGAGTATATGTATATAATTTTTATTTATGTTTGAAGATCTATTTACATGATTATAAATACAAACTGGAAGTTACATAGAAAATAAAAACCAGACTGTATATCTAAAAATCAGGAAGTTATTGGTACATTTGACTTTCAGATTCCCAAATGGTTAAAAAAGAGATCCTCCCTTTTGGCATCTTAGGCACTTCAATGTTCAGACTCATTGCTCTTACATTGCCATTACCAAATAACACGGAGGAGTTATATAATTTTCTTTTACCCCTTACTATTTTCTTTAGCAGCATCTTCAATAGAGGAGTGCTTTAGAGAAACAAAACAAGAAATTTCTTGAAATATATAAACACAATTCAAAAGGAATTTGCTTTAGTTATTTTATGATCTTAATAATACAACACTGTCCAAATTTGTGCCTACACAGTGTTATATTGGAACAATAGCATCAAATTATGAAGGAATATGAGGGAAAACTATGATTTGCTGAGAACTTAACACTTTTAGTTTGCAAAGAAAGGTCATGCATAATCCTCAAATTAGGTTTTTATTTTTTTATTTTCCTGGTTATAGACAAGCAGTTGAGATTAAGTATTCAGGACTTTTTCCAAGTATTATCATCAAGAATTCAAGAATGACTTTTCTAAAGGCTGTCTACTGTATTATAAGAAACTAAGTCTTTGAAGAAAAAAATTGGAGAAGATATGAGAAAATGGAAAGATCTTTCATGTTCATGAACTAGTAAGATCAATATAGTAAATATGGCAGTCTTAACAAAAATATACAGATTTATTGCACTCCCCACCAAAATTTCAACATAATTTTTTACAGATTTTAAAAGAGCCATACTCAACTTCATATTTAAACAGAAAAAAAATACAGAAAAACTAACACAATCCTGCACAACAAAAGGATTTCAGGAGGTAGCATTATCTTGATTTCAAGTTATACTACAGAACTATAGTAATAAAAACAGCATGGTATTGGCATAAAAATTGACAGAAGTATCAATGGAATTGAATCAAAGACCCAGACATAAATCCACATACCCATTTTTTTGACAAAGAAGGCAAAATTGTACAATGGAAAAAAGAAAGCATCTTCAACAAATGATGCTTTGTGTGGGAGGTCCTTTTGTTCTATGTGTTGCTTTTATTAGTTAATGAATAAAGGAACTGCTTTGGGCCTATAACAGATCTATAGGGGAACAAAGATAGGTGGGGAAAATTAAATGTAATGCTGGGAGTAGGAAGGGAGAGAGGGAGATACCATGGAGCTGCCAGAGTCAGAAATGCCAAAAATTTAGCTGGTAAACCACTGCCACATGGGTGGCGATATACATATTAATAGAAATGGGTTAAATTAATATAAGAGTTAACAATGAGAATCTAGCGCTAATGGGCCAAGCAGTGATTTAAGTAATACAGCTTCTGTGTGATTATTTTGGGTCTAAGCTAGCCAGGCAGCCGGGAACCAACAAGTGACCCTTCTATTACAGGAGCTGGCATAACAGAATGTCAACAGGTAGAAGAATGCAAATAGATACATATCTATAATCCTGCATAATCCTTGTTTCCAAGTGGATCCAAGGCAGTTCTACTATAAAGGATAGAAAAGAAAGTAGTAACTAGCCTTGAATACATTGGCACAGAAAACCACTTCCTGAGTAGAACACCAGGAATACAGATGAAGATTGACAAAAAAAAAAAAAAAAAGGAACTTCATGAAACTAAAAAGCTTTCCTAGGTCAAGCACTCTGTCAAAAGGACAAAACAGCAGCTTCCAGAATTGGGAAAGGTCTTTACTAAACCCACTTCAAACAGAGGGCTGATCTCAAACACACACACACACACACACACACACACACACACACACACACACACGTCATCAAAGAAAAACCAAAGAAATAATCCAATTAAAAAAAAACAGAGTACAAACCTAAACAGAGAATTTTCAATAAAAGAATTTCAAATGGCAGGGAAATACCTAAGGAAATGTTGAACATCTTTAGGTGTAAGTAAATCACAAATCAAAAGCAAAAAGAGAAAACAACGTAACAAACAAAGAAACAAAAATCTTACTCTTATCATAATGGCTATAATCAAAACCACAATTGGCAGATTATGTTGAAGGGGATGTGGAACAAAGAAAACATTTTTCTATTGCTGATGGGAGTTCAAACTTATACAGCCACTTAGGAAATCAATATGGTGATTTTTCAGAAAATTGGGAATCAATCCACCTCAAGACCCAGCTGTACCAATCTTGGGCATATACCCAAAGGATGCTCAATCATACCACAAGGACACTTGCTCAACTATATTTATAGCATCTTTATTCTTAATAGCCAGGACCTGAAAACAACCTATATACTCCTCAACCGAAGAATGCATAAAGAAAACTTGGTACATCTACACAAGAGAGTATTACTCAGGCATTAAAAACGACAGCACAAAATTTGAAAGCAAATGGATGGAACTGGAAAAAAAACACATCTTGAGTGAGGTAACTCAGAGCCATAAAGAAAAGCATGGTATATATGCACTTAATTGTGGGAATTAACTGTAAAGTAAAGGTTAACCTGCTACAATGCAGAGACCCCGAGACGTAAGGTAACAAGGAGGTCCAAGGAAATGAATGCATGGATCTCCCTAGGAATGAGAAATAGAAGAGATGTCCTAGGTAGACTAGGGATGAGTAGGAATTGAAACTTGAGCAATCAGGTTAGGGGGTAGATGGAGGTGAAGACCATTCAAAGAGAGGTCTGGAGAAGGCACATTTCAGGGTTAGGTAGAAACCTGATACTTAGGAAACTTCCATGAATCTACAAGGATGACACAGTTAAGACTCCTAACAATAATGGATACATAGCCTGACCTGGCCCTCTTGTGTGATCAGATTGGTAACCACCCCAATTGTCATCAAAGAACTTTCATCCAGAAACTCATGAAAGCAAAAACTGACCCACAGCCAAACATTATTCTGAGCTTGAGGAATTCTGTTAAAGAGAGTGAGGAAGGCAAATAGGACCCAAATGGGTCAAGGATTTCACATGAATTCCAACAGAAACAAGTAACTAATAGCATAAGAACCAGCAACCAGGGAGCCTGCATGTGACCAATTTAGGACCTCTCTATACTTGTGACAGTTGTGTAGCTTGGTCTGATTGTTGAACTCCCAGCAGTGGGAGCAGGGGCTGTCTCCAGTGCTTTGGCTGGCTCTTGGGAAACTATTTCTCAAAATAGAATGCCTTGCCCAGCCTTAATAAAAACAGAGATGCTTAGTCTTACTACAACTTGGTATGCTATGTTTTGCTGATACCCATGGGAGGTCTGCCTCTTTCTAAATAGAAAGAGAGCAGGCATTGATTGAATTTAGTCCGATGAAGGGTAGGCAGGGGGAGGGAATGAGAGGAGAAGAGAGAGGGAAAACTAGGTAGGACTGTAGAAGACAGACAGACAGACAGGCAGACAGGCAGGCAGACAGACAGACAGACAGACAGACAGACAGACAGACAGATAGATAGATATATGATAAGCAATCTGGTCTAGTACTCAGATATGCAGAGGGATGCTCTCCCCCACCATTAGGGAGGGGCCTCTGAAAACAATTGTCGTGAGATATTCATCTGGGAGTTCATTCTCTCAGCTTAATAGAGCTAATAGTGACCAAGGATCATAGAGTGAGGAGAATCATTGCTGTATTTGTTATGTGTGTCAAGAGTGATGTTAGAACAGGGCTTTATTCCAGAAAACACAGACTAAAGCAGCAGTGATTTCCATGTGTTAAAATACTAATATTATTTTCTCATTGTTTACTCAGTATTTGGGATAAAATTAGAAATTTAGAAAACCATGCTCTGTTTTTCCTTTATAGAGAAAGCAATAAATGACCTCGACCTATAAATAGCATTTTCTTTGAGTTAAAATTCCACGTTGTGAGCCGGGCGGTGGTGGCGCACGCCTTTAATCCCAGCACTTGGGAGGCAGAGGCAGGCAGATCTCTGTGAGTTCGAGGCCAGCCTGGTCACAAGAGCTAGTTCCAGGACAGGCTCTAAAAAAGCTACAGAGAAACCCTGTCTCGAAAAACCAAAAAAAAAAAAAAAAAAAAAAAAAAAAAGGAAAAAAATTCCACGTTGTGCTTGATTTTGTGTTGAAATCCTAAGGATGATGACTTAATGTGAAAATTTTTCTAGTTCTGCTGTAAAAATCCTCTATGAAGATGCCAATTATAAATTTGATGAAAAACATGTCAGAAGGTGTTTTGGAAAGTCATTTATTTATTATTCAATGGGTCAACAGCAATAGAGTTGCAAAATATTCAGCATGATTGCAGCTTCTTTGGTAGCTGAGAGATATGATACCAGATGTTTGCTGTGGGACAATGGTCTGTACCCTGTCACTGGTATTTTAATAAAATGCTGATTGGCCAATAGCCAGGCAGGAAGTAGAGGCAGGGTGACCAGAGCAGAAAAATTCTGGGAAAAGGAAAGGCTGAGTCTACAGTCTTCACCCGGAAGCAGAGGATGCAAGATGAGACGCTTGGCCAATAAAAGGTACCAAGCCATGTGGCTAACACAGACAAGAATTATGGGCTAATTTAAGATGTAAAATTGGTCAATAAGAAAAGCCTGTCAATTTATGATTAATGTAGATCTCTGTGTGTTTTGGGGGAGCTGAACTGCTATAGGACTGGGTGGGACAGAAATCTCTGTCAACAGATGTTGGTATGTCTACGTTGGGAAAGTGACTATAAACAGTCATCTTCCAGGTTTTCTGAAATATATTTAGATTTTATTACCAGATTTGCCAATTTGGATACATATACAGTATAGTTTTTAATTATTCATGTAAATAATTGAAATAATAATTGACTCTCTTTTATTTCCTAGAACTTTGGAATGCGTTAAACAAAAATTCCCTCCTTAAGAAGGTTGCATTTTAGTACATAGGAAAAATGAACAATAATCAATTATGATAACAATTAAAATAGTCAATATTTTAGACTGAGTTAACAATCAAAAGGGGGAAATAATTTTGATTCAAGTACACCAGGGCACTGAGATTTTTAGAGATAATAAACAGAATTAAAACCAAGGAAGTAAGGTTTTTTTTTAACAATGAATTGAAGAGAGCAAATGGTCAATATAGTAATATCACGTAAACAGCATTCATGAGAAAAAAAGAGACAGTGTAAAAGCTGAAAGGAAGCTATAGTTTTAAATATCAAAACACAATTTAAGATTAACTAATGGTGTCCCCCTTCTCCTCTGAACATATTTCTGTTGATGAACACTAGAATTTATTTGCATGTTAGCTCTTAGAGCATAGAAAGCCACATATGACACGTATAGGTGGCTTCTTTTCTGACTTGGGGACGCCGTCTTCTCCAGTAGCCATGGGTGTAGTAGAGAATTAAGTACATGTAGGTATTTGCAAACCTCCTATATCTAATAAGAATTTTGAGGTATTTGCATGCAATTCACAAGGTCTGTTTTACGTTGTCCTAGACAAAGACAGCATGGCTATGGTTATGATCTTTGTGTGATCCTTTCTTGAGGAGCCATTGGTCTGTTTAAGTTCCACAGTCATCTCCACAGCAGGGTCTACGTTAAAGCACAGACTGAATGGACTCGGCCTGTCCCGAGAGTCTCATGAGTCATTTCACATTCTAGACCAAGAGAAAACAAATCCATGTCTCGTACCTAAAACCTCAAATTGTCTTTAGGCACAGACAAATGAATAATTCTTTCAAACTCGACATTTTAACTTTTAAAAGTAACACACAAGTAGACATTGCTATGCCATTCTCAAAGTATCTTTTAGTAGATTATGCTCTTCATCTCCTCTTTTGACTTTTCTTCCTCTTACCATTTTGATGGCACTTGTGTGCCTTTGCCCTCTCCTTCCCTTAACACCTCTTTTACCTTCTTTAGGTTTTCTTTCAAGCTTTTTAGGTTATTGTTGTTGATTTTTAAAAGGCTTTACCTACTTTTAAAATCACTTATACAAGTGCACATTGCAGGGTAGGATCTTCACAAAGAGAACATACTGATTTTGTATTCCTGGATTTACACTACCTAACTTAGTATTGTACACTTGAGGCCCATCATTTCTTTCCTGTACATTTCATAAATTTAGTTTTATTTACAGCAGAACAAAAGTTCATTATGTGCATGTACATTTTTATTGTCCATGGAGCCGTCGCTGCACATCTAGTCTGTTTCTAATTCTCTGTTGTTACTTGGTCCTGATACACATGTGTGTGCTAATATCTCTGCAGTGCAGAGAAATGGTCCATTGTAATGCTTAACACAGCGTGGCAGATGGACACTTCCTATTCCTAGTGTTGTATAATAGAAGTGATCAAAAAATCATCTGCCTGTTTGCTAGGGTCCACCAAGTACTAGTAGTTACTAATCAATGTTGTCCTTGACTTCATTGTTATTCTCTTTTAATAGTTAACTCAGCTACAGAAAGTACCCTGGCTCAGGATTTATCCCTACTGCTTGTATTGGCTTTTTGGAACCCATTCTCTTGGTGGGGATACCTTGCTCAGCCTAGATATACTAGAGAGGGCCTTGGTCCTTCTTCAAGGCAAGGCGCCTGACTTTTTTGGCTCCCCATGGAAAGCCTTACCCTTTCTGAGGAGTGGATGGCACTGGAGGAGGGGCGGCAGTGGGAACTGGGATTGGTACGTAAAATGAGAAAAGGTAGGATTTTTTTTAAATAAAAATTCAAAAAGTACCTGGCTCCCCCGATTTATCCAGGCAATAATAGT
This sequence comes from Arvicola amphibius, assembly GCF_903992535.2. Classification (NCBI taxonomy): domain Eukaryota; kingdom Metazoa; phylum Chordata; class Mammalia; order Rodentia; family Cricetidae; genus Arvicola; species Arvicola amphibius. The sequence goes on from NC_052058.2 coordinate 156,011,844, forward strand.
ATTATTAATAATGGCATTATTCATTTGTTTAAGTCATTTGTTTATAGCAATTTCTTTTTAAAATATAAAGATACCCTCAGAATTTTTGATGGTCCTAGAAAGACTAAGGGTAGCAGGGCAAGGGAAGTCAAGCCATTTGAGGAGAAGGAAAGACATTTAAGTAAGTGCCAAAGAGGAAGAGTTTTTAATGGATGGACAAAGAATCATTTTTAAGATGTGCCGACAAATGCAAAATGACATTGCTAATGAGCAAAACTATTAAATACAATGGTCTTTCTGACCACTCAGGTTTTCTGAATCATCTTAGGGTTCCCTGACTTACTCTCTGTGCCTCTCTCTTTCTGTATCTCTGTTTTTCCTCTGTCTCTTTATCTCTCTGTCTCTCTGTCTCTGGTTCCCTCCCTCCCTCCCTCCCTCCCTCCCTCCTCCCTCCCTCCCTCCCTCCCTCCCTCCCTCCCTCCCTCCCTCTGCCTTCCAGCAATAATGACACCCCTTCTCCCATTCACTGTCAGGAGTTTCCGTCAGTGCTATCTTCAGAGAGATTTTGATTATCTACCTGCTCCCCCATCTTTTCTCTGAGTGACATGCCACCACCCACGCCTCCCAGTACAGCTCTGCTTCTCCATCTCTGGGTGGGAATGAGCTAGAGAGGAAGTCCAGGGCTACCCTGGCCTGAACCCTGAGCCCACGAGGCTGTAGGAGCAGTGCTCATTCACTGAGCCCAAGCGAGCCAGCGGCCCCGAGCCGCACTCTGCAGGAGTAGGAGCCAGTCCAGCGCTGCGCTTCCAGCTGCGTCTGCCTGGGCGCAGCACGTGCTCCAGGCGCTGGCGCGAGAGAGCGAGCGCCCACCGCCGAGGGCCCGCAGGCCGTTCTGCTGGCTGCCACTACTGCTTCGATCGCAGCCACTAGCGCTTTAGCAGCAGCCAAGGCCGCTACGAAAGCGCAAGGAGCTTGTAAGGAGCGGCTGGCCAGGGGAACAAGGCTCAGGGCGCGCACCTGGTAAGAACAGCGCTGTTTTTCTTTCTCTCAGCTGTAGAGTTACCGGGGATGTAGGATGCCGCCGGAGCCCCTCCCCCAGCACAGGGATGGAGAGTGAGCAAGCAAGGGGCGGGAGCTTGGACTAAAGGGACCCAGGAGGGCAAGTAGTGGCCAGGTGGAGGACAGGTGGAGCCAGGGACGCTAGGAGGTCCTGTAAGTTTAGGAAAGTCACCCTGCAAGGACATGCGCCCTGAAAATTAGACATGAATTTAGAGTAAGAAGCCTGAGCTTCTGTGGTATAGCTGAATGGGAGGTTTCAGAACATCTTTTTGTTTTCATTTGCGTAACTGAAGGATTTCAGTGGGCTTGTTTCCATAGAAAAATAACTAAAATAATCAGAGGCAGGGGGAAAAAAAAGAGCCAAATGAAGCCCCCCCTCCCCCGTCTCATGCTGGTGCATGTGCAATGATAAAGCATGCATTTAGCGAGGGAAGGGGACTTTAGATCGCTAAGCATATTAGATGTTTTGGAGACTAATAAGAGCACTTGCTGATGCTGCAACCCCAAAACGAGGGAAGAAAGGAGATTATGGGTGGTTTTGAATACCACTATTACAATTCTAAAATGACACTTACATGACTACAGTACCAAGAATGATAGGTTTTCTAGAATCATCGACCCATTTAGGAGGTACATCAGCACATCTGGACCCTAAAAACCAAGTTTATGTATTTCTAGCAGTGCAAGGAAGACATAAATATTTTTTAATCCTTAATTTTCTGGTAGAACTTTCAAAAGGGATGATGACAGAGACCATGGAGACCGAGAGAAAAGAGAAGGGAGTTGAATAGACTGAATGAGCTATGTGGGGTGGTATAGCAAGACTAGTTCTGGCTGTCAGATTTAGTATCAATGTTCATTTAGTTCACACGGAAGCCTTGAGGCCATTGTCTAGGGAAATACGTGACCTTGAACAAGTCCACCAAGCACTGGACACTCCTTCTGTCCATCCGGAAACTGTAGAGAGTATCACGGCAGGTGGGACACTGACGTCTCAGGGAATAGTGTGTGTTTGTATAGGATTGGAGAATTGCATAGGAAAAGGGGGAAGGAAGCACAGTCAGGACACACAGACAAAAGGATTGTGAAGGTGTTTTATCCCAAAGTATCATAAACCGGTTGAAAAATTCTGATGGTTGTTGGGAGGATGCATGCTGAAAGGTCGGTGGGAAAGGGTGAGGCCAGCCAAAAATTCAGTCACCATGTGAACATTCTGGAGTTCTGAGAGCTGTTTGGGTAGGTTAGGATGCACAGAACTTTGTCATACCTTTTTTGGGGGGGAGTTTTTGTGTATTTTGTTGTGCTGTTAAGTAGGACTTGAAAAATATATTTTCATGGCAAGCTACAAAGTTTTAATTTTTACGGAGCGTTTGAGAAGTTACCTTGAATGGATTATGACAAGAAAATGACACCCTGATTTCAAGGTTGGTTATTTGGTGTGTCAAAAGAGGGCATGGTGATGTGATAGGAATGCTCTGTAATATAAGCAGAGGAGGCAGAGAGGAAAGAGAGAAGAGAACTTTGTCCTGGGACATGCATGTCTATACTCGCAGGGGCCAGCTGGCACCTACACTGTCTTGATGCCTCTTTCACTTGACTGAAAAAGACCTGTCCATCCCTTCTCCCTGAATAGAGATTAAATCTTAGAATTCATGGATTTGCATTGTAAATCCTACGATGGTGAGTATTCACAATCTGCTCTCCCCTGCTCTCCCACCAGTGTGAGTATCTGGCCCTGGAACTAGACTACCCACCCTGATCTGCCCAGTAGTCTGTGTTCCTAAAGGAACTCACTGTGCCACTTGGTGGCACCAAAAAGTTGCGCAGAGAAGTCTTTTCTCTATAAATACTAACTACCACCCCTCCCTCCTCCGCTCTCTCCCCTGCTCCCCTTCCCCCCTTTCTTGGTAGAGGGGAAGATTGCTGCACACACCGCCCTCAGCTCGGCTGTTCTGAGCACTCTGAGCACAGGGGATGAGCTTGAGATCATCTTGGGATGGGGGAAAGCCCGGGACTGAGAAACCTGGCTCAACCCCGGTGATCCCAGCTGCCCAACTTTACTCCGGTGGGCTAGCTAGACAGCATCTCACTGCCTGCTGCGGGGCCGGGGCCAACAGGGGGTAAGCTTGCTATGTCTGTGTGCCCAGGTATCCCCAGACCTGAGAAGGATTTAAGATGCTGAGCTGCTCAGTGTGTTTTGGAGGAGGGGATGCAGGTGGAGGGAGGGTGACCGGAGCTGAGGAGGTTCACAACTGCTTCTTTTATGGGAGGCTATCATTAATTAAACCTGTTGGTGGAAAAGGCGCGAGCAGGAGGGTAATGCTGGGGAGAGATGCATGGGCTGAAGTAGGGATTATGCATGCCTTTGGATCTCTATGACTGAGCTATGAGACAACAGGAAAATGATTTAGAATGCAGACTGACTTAACCAAGCCATTGGAGGACTGAAAACTGAGAAAGCAAAGGTAGAAAAAGGAAGGAAGGAGAAACACTTATGAATAGACCGAAGTCTTTCCCAGAAGCCGCTTTGCTTGAGGCAGGAAGAGGGGAACGGCGGGAGGTGCTGAAATCACATTTTGGGCTTCATTGCCCCTCTCTGAATGTCACTCATTGGATGGAGCTTCTCTTTCCTTCCAGACACAAAGCTATGCCAGGGCAGCAGATCAGTGTGCAGAGGAGGGAATGCAGACTACAGGGACTTAGTGACAACAAACCAGGACAGTCCTACCAAGGCAAAAGCTAGCCGGGTGTTCTTAATCTGACCCACACTTCTCAGTGGGAAGTGACTGTCAGGCTGGAGGGTTCTCCACCTAGTTTTTGCAGTTTGTGGTTGTTCTCATTTCTCTCTAGAGCACATGAAGTTGGAAAACAGACTTTAAGGAGGGGATCACAGATGTTTGTGTTTATTAGTCAGAACCCTGGCATTGCTTCACCTGAACCAGCTGAGTATCTAGGCAAGTCAGGAGTGCTGGGCACCAATTTATATCTTCATAAGAAATTGGTATTGGTCAGTGGAAAGGTGAATTCACCTTTCTCCTTTCCTTTCCTATTCCCAACCTTGTATTTTATTGTTTGAATTGCTTAAGGAGTGGGCTAATAATCATCTAGTGCTAGCAGCAGGTTGTCTGTCTAGAACAGCCTCAAGAGAATGCCTAGCTCCAAGTTCATCTCCTTTCTCAGTTGAGGATTTGCTCTCAGTTATTTGACTCTTTATTGTGATTATCAGAGGGCTTAGGTGTGTCATCTTTCTTGTGTATGGTTTGGTGCTCTTGCCTTACAGAGTGCAGGTAATTTTCTCCTTTAATTTCTCTGTTACTTCCATGTAATTACATATTAATTGTCATTGTGGATACTGTTGTCATTTGTGTATTCAAGTTTCCATTTTGAAGGTTCACTGGTTGAGAACTAGAATCATTGGGTCTCAAACTCACTAGGTTAATGACATGCATGCCAGCAAGTCTGCAGCATTTTCCTAGAAACGCTTTCAGCACCTTGGACAGGTCCGGACTCACTCCAAAGGCTGCTCTGAACACATGCTGAGCAACCACTGCTTAGAAAATAGCTTTTCCTGGGTCTTTACATTTCATGAGTAAATGTGAAATCGATGTATTTAACTGAACCCCCTAGGGCATTGTAATATTGCATAGCAATGTTTATTCTGTGTGTTATATGTTCAAAAGAGAGGAAACACATTTTTTTTTAAAAAGAGAGAAAAAAAACTTTCAATGATTATTCATTATAGACCCTTGTGAGATTATTTGGAGAAGGATGGCATTTGAATAGTCCATGTACTTGCTAAAATCTTCACTTATTATCAAAAGTAATTCATGGACCTCTACCATCATTTCTTAGTACACATATGGCTATCTGGAAAGATAAACAGGGTACCCTGAAAAATTTAGCCATAGATATATGTTCACACCTAAAGATTATCGACAATTTTGGGATACTGAGTAATGACATGCTTTCTTTTCTTCCTGAGTTACTTTGTCATGTTTTCCTGTTAGATTAGTTGAATTTCCTACACATCTTTACATTTGTGAGTAAAAGTCTTTCGTGATTCTTATTTTATTCAGAATGCATTGGACCATTTTTATGGGTATGTTACTATTTTCTCTTTTTGAGCATGGTGGAAACTGGTCTGCAGTTATAAACTAAATTAAAGCTGGGGAGTGGTGATGCATAAATATAAGACCAGTATTTGAGAGGTGGAAGTGGCAGGATAAGAGTTCAAAGTCATCCTTAGTTTAGTAGCAAGTTACGTGAAGACTTGTAACAAAAGCAAAAGAAAAGTCAAATGCTTAATAAAAAGAAGACAGCACTACAAATTAAAATGATGACATTAAATAAATTGTAAAAATGTACTTAATTGTATTATTTTGAGTAAAATATGTATGCATGTTTTATCCAAGGTTTGCTAAATTCATGGAAAAATGAGACATACTCCTTTATATATTTTTGCTATTGGATTAGCCACATGGACTTTGACTTTTATTTTATGTAATTTCTGTTTATATTACTTAAATACATTCAACTTAATCCAACTTTATGAAAAAAAATGAGGACTCTTGATACACACACACATACACACACATACACATATATGTATATATGTAGGGTCAGTATATGTGGCTTGCTAAGGTAAAGTAGATTTGCTTGGGATCTTGGGATCCTGACACTGCATTACATAGAAGCAAAAGATTCCTTGATTTGGAATTATGTGTTTGGAAATATTAATCCCCATCCTAGGGCATCTGTGTTTCTGTTAGTAATTGAGATTATAAGACATGAAATTGTTGTTTCTATTTTCATATTCACACGACCCAAGAAAAGGGACATTTAATTTTGAATTCCAACTCTTTATAATCAAATAGTACCTTCTTAGTATTCCCATGTCTCATTCAAATAAAAGTATTTTAAATAAAATGACATATCATAGGCTTGTTTTCATTGCTTTCAACTAATGCAGAAGAGAAATGAATACGTTTTAATGCTTAATAATATTGTTTTAAATTTACACCCATAGACCACAGACACAACACAATATGTAAATACATTTATGTGTTTGTCTATAGACCTTCCAATTAAAAGTTATGGTTGTAGACTAATGCTTGCCAGGTTAAATAATATTGTTGAGCACATTAGGCATCATATCAAGTATTAAATTGTTATATTAGTTCATCATCAAATAAGTTATACAAAATACTGTTTTTGTTTATTGTGTTGTTTGAAAACTGGTTTATCTTTCAATGTCAGAATATGAAAAGGGGTACAAAGACAAAACCAACCCCAACAATACATACAGACTTTCATGTGAGGGGGGAGAGATATTATGAAATAAACCCTTTTGTCATAAAATGAGTCTGCAGGTCATCTATTTTGGAGGAACCTTTCATGATGGTTCCCAGTGTGTTGAGGTTTGCAGTGTATTTGGTAATGAAGATTCTTCAACAGACTGCTTGAATGTGGATCTTATCTTTTTTTGAGTACCTAACTGAATTTTGAAACAGAATTAAATCATATATGTTTAATATAGGCTTCATATATATATATATATATATATATATATATATATATATATATATATATATGAGAAAAATTGGGTATTTGTTTATACACGTATATAGGTGTGAGTATAAACATGTATAAATATATACACATATACATGTATATACATATATCCACACAAACATATACACACATATATAATGTCTCTCTATATATTTATAAATGATACCACAAGTTTCCTTATTGTAATTTTGGGGGAAGTTTAAATGGTGATTTATATTGCTAACTGAGTATGAGAAATATGTTGTTAAAATCAAGTAACTTGCCTGATATGTGTCCAGAGTATGCAAATGTATAAATTATGCCTGTCTATTGACTTCAGGATTTGGATATAAAATTCGGTTTGCATTCTCATGTTACTAATTTTCTTGACGGTGGATTTTATTATTTTATTTTCTTTGAGAAAAACCACATATGATAAAGAGAGGGTCCTAGTTAATGTTGATATTTCACTGCTCAGACCATGACAAAGCAGATGGATAAAAACCCAACAGATGTTTGACTCCCAAGTTCTAGCTTTTGACATAAGTTATCTTTTAACTGGGATATATAGATGTAGGTTTCTTTTTCCATTCTACTAATCTGAGTCAGCACCACATTCTCTCTTCCATAGGGAGTGTGCAAATATTTTTTCTCAAACATTCAAGAATATTTAAAATTAGACATGGAAATTTTAGGAGATAATCAGAAATCAAAATGGTACATAATTGCAGTTTCAATATATCTTCTTTTTTTAGCCAAACTGTTCAAGAAAGTGAAAAATGAAGATGCAGAAGCAAAAAGACATATTTTAAGTAGACATGATTTGCTGTCATTATAAAATGTCAGTTCTAGAAGATTTCTTTAATGGTTACTTGTCGCAGTAGCATTGGGGTGTAGGTCAACAGATATTAAACTTTTGAGGCTAAGTTTTTTTTTCAAAAAAGTATAAAAATATTATAATTGCAATGGCACTAGTGGGCAACATGACTATAAAATACCCATCATTTTAGTTGATAAAAATCAAAACAAGTTATAGACCAATATGTCTTAATGTAACTTAATTCTTTAGGGGTTAGTATATAATACATTATTACAGATTCTTTTTTTAAAAATCAGTTAAATATGATTTTCAAATGAACATATTGTAAAATACTATATAAACAGCATTTACTATTCTGCTCACGTTATTTTGAATTCTACAAATAGGATGCAGCAGACCCTGAAATTGCAAATGTATCCTAGGCTATTCTCACATTCTTTATTGTATATCTGTGGATCTCACAATCATTGCGTAGGGAATGTAAAAGAAGACCTCACAGTATCTCAGATGAGATTGTGTTTCTACAATGGAAATACAAGCCTTGGCAAACAAGATCATATAGAGGTACACATCAAAGTGAGAAAGGCACACTGTGGTAACTCCTTTGATATCATTGCAGTTTCAGAGAGAGAATCCTGATGTCTTGTCCTTAGCTTCACTTTTTGTTACTTGATGTGGACCATTATTTTGAGGACTTTCTCGTGATTCTGTTTTTCAACTGGAAGCGATTCTCACCCACCAAGGGCATTCGAGAGATGTCTAGGAAGATATCTGGCTTCACAAATAAAATATTGTGTTACCAGTCCCTTTGGCCTTCAGTAGCAGAGATAACAGTGATACTGTATAAATATCCTCCAATGGCTAAGACATTATCCTGCTGCGACAATATTCACAAGTGACAGTAGCATGGTGGTTAAGACATGTGATATAAAGGATTCAGGTAAGCAAAATTACCTAATTTGATTTGTTAATGGTAGTTTTTAATGGCTGGATTAAGGCAAACATTTAATGGACAGCTCAACCTCTAGAATGGTGTGCTGTCAACATGTGAACTCTAAACCAATCAAACAAAGAGGTCCTTCACAGGGCACTGCTACTTCATTGTAAAAAGCATGGGCCCAGAGTCAGTTGTGTTTGTTTTCTGACTATTATTTTTCATAGGTATGAAACCTGAAGAACATTTTGCCTATAAATTTCCACACCAAAATGTATTAATGTAGCTAGTAATCATAATACCTTCTAGAGATTTTGCAAGGCGTAAATGAAATAGAATGTTTCCATATAAGCAATAAATATTAGCAATTAGTAAATAAATATAGATCAAATTATAAAAATGCAAAGTATTTTTCTAAGCATCCTTTGATTGGGTTTTGTTTTAGCAGAAACAATATTTCTTTACAGTCCTTAGAGATATGCCATAAATATTTAGAAAGCGTCTGGGAACAATGAAATGGTTAAAGCTTAAAATTGCTGCTTGATAATAAAATTGAGACCAGTTAGAAATGGTGGACTGTGTTATTAATATTTTTATTGCTTTGTTGCAAAAGGCTGTTTCAGGTCTTCGTGGACTCCTAAACCACTTGTTTAAATGATTTGCAATGATTTAGTGAGTTCCCGTCTATGGCTAACACTTTTTAGCTTATGCATAAACATGCAGATTTCATCTTTTTGTAGTGCCATTTATGGCTGTGGGAGATAAAACTGGCCCATTCTTTGTCTTCAGTAAACAAGAGGATGCTGTTCTCTCTTGTTTACAAGGTCACAGATGTATTGCTTCAGATATGGATGACAGCAGAGCTTTTCCACATTGCATGGGTCTCAATATCTATACTTCGAGTACTTCTTATCTACGTATGCAGTGTTTCTTTAAAAAAAATGTATCGAAGGCAAACAGAGCACATGCAATATTGACACCCTGATTGTGATGAGGCTATGGCTCGTGCAGAAGGAATCTTGTTAGCGTTGACATCCTGAGCTATGTGATTTGCTTTTGTGAGGATTAAGTTATATAAGAGACATCTGTGCCAGAAAGATGGTTGGGCAGTGAGAAGATTGTTGAAATAAAAGACAATGTGAGCTACGAGTCTGATTACATTGCCATTTGCCATTTATAGCAAGTTCTACCCACCAATTTCTCCTTTTCTATATTCATATAGGATATAAGACTGCATAGTTACTTGAGACAAATTGCATGTTTACATATTAAATATGTGTCTATGCTTTCTATGATGGACAATGAATTCACAAATGTAAAGGTGGATTAAAGCACTTGATTGCTTCTGATATTGCCATGTTGAACAAACACACCGTATAAATGAAACTATCCATATCCATTTTGAATGATAAAGATCTCCAAATTTATTAGAATTTAGGCCTACACTGTTTTAAAATCATTTTGGTCATTGGATGAGGTAATACCTTCCCATTATCCATAGCAAGGACCTTTGTTTATCATCAAGTTACTACCCTTACAGACCAGAAGCTACAACACACACACACACAAACACACACACAAACACACACACACACACACACACACACACACCACCACCACCACCACCACCACCACCATCATCATCATCATCATCATCATCATCTTGGTTTGAGATGATGTGTTTTAGTTTGTATGAAATGAGGATCATCAGTTACTATTTTATGATTTATTTGTTGATAACTCTTTGATTATTTAAAACATACAGACAGTGAATTATGTGCTGAGACTGGATCTCTAGAACTAACAGCAAAAGCCTAGTGTAGTGATTCCTACATGTCATTCTGTCACTCCAGCACTGGTGATCAGGGACAAGGAGATCCCAGGGACTCACTATCCAGTCGGTCTCTCAGAAATCATGATTCATCCCCAAGTTCAGGGAGGGACCCTTTTTCCTCCCCCAATAAAAGTACATGAAGAAGAGAGATTGAGGAAGACAGTCTGTTTTCAGCCTCTGGCTTCCACAAAGGTATTTATGGGGATACCGCTCCCATACACGCATTCACACATACAACTCCCAGCTCTACACACTCAAAGAAACAGATGTTCTAAATGTAAACCAGGACTCTGCTACTAACATGCTCTCAAGGCATGGACAAAGAACTATATACCGCTGAGCATCAGATCTACCATAACAAAAATGTCTGCCTGTTATTTACAATGTCGGTTATTCTACAACTGAATAATATTTAAAAGTCAGAAAACTAAGCAAGGTGCCTTCCACCTGGGAAGATCTCTCTCTATGTAAATATTTTTTGTCAGTGTTTCCCATTAGATAGGAGATTTTCATGTCAGGCAAGAGTTATACCACTGAACAACATACCCTGCCCCATATGTGTATTTATATTATTATAAACTTTGTCACCATCATCAAAAGACCTATTATAGCAAGACATTTTAAATACACTGTATAACACAGAACAAAATATATCAGGGAAAGGACTTAATACCAATAGTATATTAACATATATAATTAATGTTGTTTACTTGGAACATTATAAGGAATAAACTGTATAAAATGATCAAAGTTAAATTTTTGTTACACTCTGATCCCAGGCTAGTATTTATTATTTAATATCCATGGGTCTCAATAGTGTGGAATCATATGCAGGACACTCTCTAGTTATAGGATACCGTCTTACTTAATTTGTTGAAAACATGAGGGGAATATTCAAGGCTCTCTGCTCATTTCTCCAGGCTGATTCTCAGTTTTGAGGTCTTGTGATGGCTAAGCCTACAGGGCAGAAGTGGTGACTGTGATATACTTCTCAGTAAGGAGGAGAGGTTATCATGGAATCTCGGCCAGGTAGTCAAATATATTTTACACATTTAGGATTTATCAAACATTTAATTCTATGCAAGAATTGTATCGAATTATGCTCAGGGTAGCACATATCCATCCCTTTATAGTTTTTAAATCTGTTGTAACTGCAAAGCTGTATAAGAAGCTACCACATTATATTAGGATTAAATAATATAAGAAAAGCATGAAAAGTGGCTGGGGAGAAAAAAAGTTTGGGAAAAAAGTCTTCCACCTGTGCTCAGAGGCCATTGGAAGCACAAAGAAGCAAGAGATCTTAGATTTTGGAAAGGAAGTATTTTGAAATATTTCATTTGATCTTTCTTAGAACACATGGATATGGGGAAATATCTTATGCCATTGTTAATAAGTGTGTAAGTCTCAGCAACACCAGCTGGCCCAAAGGTCACAGCCAACAAAGCATAATTCCAAGATTCACACCTGATTCTCCTGGATTCTAAGCCTATACTCTCAACTCTGTGAAGAATGTCATTGTAACAAATCAAATATAAGGACACAACCCATATGAACAAAGCCATTGGAAGAAAGTAGACAAGAACAAATTTAACTTGATTAGTCAACTCCTAAGGAGGAGCAGGTGGCCGAGGTTGGGTGGGTGGGAGTTCAAGTCACCAAAGAGACTCCAGCAGTAATTTAGGAGGGCTTTGTAATCTTCAACCTTAAACTATTCTAACCATACCAATATAATTGGAAATTTAGAAATTAGTCTCTGCTATCATGCATGTTTTTTTCTTTCTTTCCAGTACGATGTATTGTGCTATATAACTCTCCACACCAAAAACACAAGCTTGAAGTGAGAAGGTTTCTGATCCTAATACTGTTCAGCCTCCTTTCTAGTTTGTCTTCTTCTCTAGATATTTGGACCTTTGGAATCCCTTGGAATGCAGCTTGTGTAACTACATTTTTGCTTTTCTGCTTCCTAGGTAATTTCATCCAGATTCTTGGTTTACAAAAAAAGGACATCCTTACGCTGATGCCTCCCAAATTTTTATCAACAAATAAGACCTCTCTGGAGAAACTTAGCCTTGTATATCCAGCTTCTTTATCTGCTTCTTTATGTTCATGAATTTGAGTAAGTATATGAAACACAGCCTCTTTTGTATCCACCAAATGTGCTGGCTGTGCTCATCCAACTCAATGAGGAAACTAGGCTGCAGGTGCCCAGGCTGAAATCCTCAGCTCCCTCATTCTCCCTGAAACCTTGCCTTCTTATCTTAAGTCATCTGACAGCAAACTCTTTCATTTTACCTTCCAAATACACACAGAATCTCTCCTGTGGCCTCGTCTCTGTAGATGCTGTATCTACCACCCAGCCACTACCATCTGATTGTGTTCCATAGATTCTTCCTTGTTCCCCCCACCTTTGTGGTCTTTCTCTTGATCAAATGTAAGGCAGACTGTAACCCTTCTTTGTTGAGAACCATTTTAGAAAAACATTTCCATACAGTGTTAAAATCATGGCATTTTTCAAGTCTAAACAGGCTTAACATGATCACAGAACCTCACAGACTGGCCTCTGCATCTCTCTCAGTTCACAGCACATACACTGGTTCTTTAGTATTCTCCAAGACACTAAACCAAATATTGTCTCTGACACTTGATATTTGCTTTAACCCTTATCTGGGATGTACTTTTTCTAAATGTTTTTTCTGACTAATCCTTTGCTTAATTACATATTAGTTGAATATTATATTATAAATTTATATTATTGTCAGCATTATTTAACATTATCACATTTGTTACTTCATGTCTCCCTCTATTGTCCTGTGTTTTTATGCTTCTTTTGGGTTCAGTACTCTGTAGCATAAAGACTTTCATCAATTTATCTTGTTTATCATCTAACAACTCCTCCTTCTGTTAGTTTAGTGGAGGCTCCACGAGACAATGAACTTACTCTATCCAAAATGGAGCTCTCAGGGTATAGCAGAATGTTTGGTCCAAAGTAAGCCACTCAGTAACTAGTTATTGACCAAATAAGTGATATTGATATATGTGATATGCTCTCTACTTGGCTATTGGCAATTTACCCACTATTAGTTTCTAGTACTTTATAAGCATAAAGGATAATCTTTTTGTGCAGCCTTATAATAATTTGAGCTAAAATACATTTCTTCTAAGTTTCTAAAGTATAAATCTTTATGTCAGGGGAGCGGTCCTAACCATGTATGCAGGGCCCAGAATGGAGGCCAGAGAAGGTCATCAGGTGTCCTATTCCCATTCCCTTGGAAAAGATCTCTTACTGGATCTGGAGCTCAGCTGGTATCCCAGACATCTTCCTGTATCTGTCCTCCTGAAGTTTCAGGCATGTGAGAGTCTGTGCCTAGATTTTTATGAGCACTAGGGATTGACTGCAAGTCCTTAGGCTTGCAAAGAAAGGAGATTTTTACCCACAAAGACACCCCCTAGCTCCAGTAACTTATCCTAACCATAATTTCTAGGCATCTGGCATCATAAAATGGATACGACACTTCTGTTGCTGTAATGGAAACCAAGACCAAGACCTATTTAGAGGTAAAACATCTATTTGGCTCACAGTTCCAGATCACTATCATTAACGTAATCAAGGCAAGAACTCAAGGAAGTAACCTAGAATGAGCAATCATGAAAGAATTCAGCTTGCTAGCAGGCCTTATGACTATTGTCTTGGCTTATACTTAGCTAGTTTTCTCAAACTTACCTGGACCATCTGCCTAATGATAGTATCATTCGCAGTGTAACTAACCTTCCCACGCTAATCATTAATCAGACATTCCCTTGAAAGCGTGGACATAGGGCATTCTAATCAAGGTAACCCCTCAGTTACAAGTCCATCAGATGATTCGATACTGTATAATGGTGATAGTTAAGTCTAATCCAGACAATACACACATCACATATGTGTATGCATTTTCTTGTAATAGTCAATACTTTATACACATCTATCACTTCTCTTTACTGAATCATCATCCCCCCACTTGCTGGAGGGCTTTTCACTCTTTAAATTACAAAGCAACTCTAAGAGTTTTTGCAACATTAGAACATTTAAGATGTATCTGTATGATCCCTCTCATTCTCATGGCCTTTGTTAGTATAGCTTTTACAAGAATGGGTAATAAGGCAACAGAAGATGATAAGAAAGTATATTTTTAGAGTTATCAGAAATAAACAATTGTTCTTTACCATTTTAGAAGTTATTGGCTAGTCTTTAACTTATCAAGCTCATATATAATATATATTTGTGAAATAGACAAAATGAAATAGTTTTTACGAAAGTCTTAGATTTTAAATAAAGTTTGTTGATACAATCAACAATGTACACACATTCATAGATATAACTATTTGAATCAAATATTATCAAAATGTATATAATAAACATTTTCAATAAAGCCAGATATTTTTCCTAGTGCAATGTAGAAGACCTGGATAATTCTCTGGATACATAGTACTGACCTTGGATATGCCTCTGGATATATCGTGCTGGGACCATCCTGTGTTCCTTGATATCACTTGCTCTTTGTCTCTGACTCTATAGGTTGTTTCTTTTCATTGCTTTTTTCCCTCTGAAATCTGATCTTAGGGGGAGCACTTCTTAGCTCCACTTTTGATGATAGGTTTATATTTGCTCTTCAGATGGTTTCATGCATTCCAGATTTTAGATACTGGTTGCTCTGCATTTACGTCTCAAACTAAAACTATCTTCAAAGTCTCACATCCATTTTCTACTTGACACCTGTTCCTGGACACATCAAAAGCGTCTCAAATGTAAACTATTCAGAAGAAAATAGTTATTTTTCTTCTGCTACTCACCTGCTCACTTAACTGTCTATCTCATCTATAGTAACTGTATCAAAATAAGGTAATTTCATAGATAGGATTTCAGGAGCAGGTCCACCTTCTTCGATCTCTACTCATATCTAATTCATCAGCATACCCAGAGGAGTTTTCTTGGAAGTTATATCTAACTGTGTCTACTTCTTTCTATTTTTATTGTTATCGGTCATGACTGAGCCTCTGTTATGCCACCTAGATTACTATGAATCTTCTAATGAGACTGCTTGGATCTGTTAGCCAGAATATCCTTCTAGCCGCATGCTCCTAAACTTGAATTTTGCCTGTCATTTACTCACAACTTCAGGGTAGCATTTAGTGGCAATTCACATTAAACACTAGGCGATCCAACATAGCCTGCCTCTTCTTTAGCCTGACAAGCTAATGCCACGATGCCATCTCTCCCGGTCTTTAGGTCCTAGTTGTCTTTCTACATGAACATCTTTTCTTTTCTCTTGTTAACTTTCATTGTACTCATTAAGTGTCCATGGGTGTCATTGCGGAGTATTGACTAGTAAAGTAAGTCTGTGAGTATCAGAAGAATGTATACCATTATATTGCAAACATTCAGTTGCAAGAGAGGTGTAACAATAATACATACAAGTCAGAGATTGGGTTGTAATAAGTGCTTCAAGAAAGACAATGAAAACTATTAATGTGCATCATTGCACAAAATTTTCACATATCTCCCACCTAGTAGCTAAAAATTGTTTGAGAAGTCATAAAATTAATTTGACATATGAAATGGTGGCCGTAGTACTTAATACTTAAGTATGTATACCATATTTTATTATATATGGCTTTGCTAAAACAACTCGCTAACATTGGATTGAATGCTCAGTTTCATATTGTTGATAGGTCATTTCTAGCCTTATATTAGTTTTTTAAACACAATTCTTTGAGAATTTTTCATCATGCCCTCCAATCTTGCTAATTTCCCAGTCCCTCCATATCTTCTCCTCAATTATTTTGCTCCCCAAAATTAATTAGAAACAAAACAAAGAAACAAACAAACAAACAAACCTCATTCTTTTGTCTTTCCAATGCCTCTCATTCATTCTAGTGGCTTTGGAAGCCGTGTTGTGTCCTGCAGTATAACCTTTTGTCCATTCAGCCTGACCTACAAAATGTTCATTGTAATGAGTCATTAACAGGTCTGGCTCACACCATCATCACTGGACCTTCACAAAAACTCCTCTGGGATATCCTGCTGCTGCCCCAAGTCAAGGAGATACTTTGGGTAACATTCCACAGGACCAGTCTGGTAACTCACTCTGGCATGTTATAGACTGGGTAGATGTTAGGCTGGGCCAATTCAAGGCTGAATTGTTCCGTCCTGACAACTGGAACCACCCTCTTAAGTGGGGCTAGAACGAGCTCCCCCAGGCCCATATTATCAGGACCAACTCTCCCACATCTATGGTGAAGGCTGGGACCATCTTTTCTGAGTGCAGTGGCCAGCTTGTCCATGTGGGGCAGGGCCAGCTCTCTTGCAGCAATGTCCATCAAAGGGCAAGGTCAGCATTCACAGGACCAGTGAGGGACAGAGTGACTCAGCATTGCCCTCGGATTTTAGCATGCATGTTTCCTATTACCCCCTGTGCTATCATGTGCCATAGATACCATCACCGATCCCAGCTGCAGAAGGAACATGGGCTCAGACATGCCCTTGGCAGAAGCTTGAGATAGGATGTCACCATGGCTCTGGTGGAAAAACAGGCCACCCAGATCAGCATGGCGCTGATGGCAGCAAGGCCCTTGGACACCAACATGGTCTCAGTTGGCTGTCCTTATCCTGGACATCTGCTGAATACCCCATAACAACAGGAGCAATGGGCATCAACACAGACCCTGGCTCAGATAACATCATGGCCCTGTTTAGAGCCACAGGCTACCCAAATCAGAATAATCTGTGGTGGTATGGCCCTCAGTCAACAACATAGGCATAGGTTGCAGCCTAGATTCCAGGCATCTATGTAGCTTTTTTATGGTACCATGGGGCACGGACATCAACATAGAACCTGGCTATGCTAGGACCATGGAACCAGATATAGACCTTGATAGCAGCCTGAGAATGGATGTCAACATGGCCTCATGTGGCAGTGCAGGCCACTCAGATTGGCATCACACCCATGTGAGTGTGGCCCTCAGACACCAACATGGCCCTATTTTGTGGCCTAGATCCTGGGCTAACATTGTATTTGATAATATCAGTAGCCACAGACATCAACATAGACTGGCTGCAGTAGGGCCATAGACCCACCATAGCCCTCAACAGCAGCCCTGGCCCGGATAACATCATTGGCCCAGGTGGCAGCGAAGACCATTCAGATCTACATGGCCTTGGAATAGCATGGCCCCTGGGCACCAACATGGCCACAGATTGTTGCCTAGACCCCAGGCATCCTTGTGACCTTTTGTGGCTCCACAGGTCATGGATACAAACACAGACTCCAGTTCTGGTAGGACCATGAAGCCTTATAATCTTGAATAAAAGCAAGCCATGTTTTATCATGGCTTTTTTATTCTCCATTTAATGACAATAAACATCAGCACAGATCACATGCCTTTGAACTTAGAGACGTGAACAGACATCTTGAGAGGTGTGTCCCCCGAAGCAATTTCTCAATGAAAAAAAAAATCTAAGCCGGGCGGTGGTGGCGCACGCCTTTAATCCCAGCACTCGGGAGGCCAGAGGCAGGCGGATCTCTGTGAGTTCGAGACCAGCCTGGTCTACAAGAGCTAGTTCCAGGACAGGCTCTAAGCTGCAGAGAAACCCTGTCTCGAAAAAACCAAAAAAAAAAAAAAATCTAAGTTTTGTTCCCTTTACTTTGGTCTAAAAAATATGATACACATGAGACACACACATTTGTATAAATACCTCATTATTCTGTAACATGTAGCTATTGTGAGAAAACTTAATTTTAGTGTTTGATATTATTGAAAGGGTTCTTTCTCTGTTGCTTTGGAAACAGTTGAAGGAAACAATGTAATACGAGTAGGTGTGGTTAGAAATGTATTTCAAGTTATAGTCATATGTGTACAAACTAGAGTTTTTTGAAAATCTGATAAAGTTTAAGACCATCATTATTCTAAAAGAGGAACGATAATGACATAAATTCTTAAAGGCATATCACCTGTGTTGAAAATATAGTCCTTGGGTATTAATCACTCTCATATAATTTAAGATTCTGGTTGGCGATGATGGTACCATTTAAGGTAAATTGATTACATACATAGTCTAATTAACAAAACAACCATTAATCTGTTTTTTTTTTTCACATTAGTGTAGAATGTGTTGTTGGAAACTTGGGGTGAATTTTTCTCATCCTAGGAGTTCATACTGGGATACTTTACTATGGTGATAACAACACGAAGGTTTTCTCTTTGGACAAAGAGGTTGAGCCACAGCACTGTAAATTTTTTTTTTATTTTCTAGACCAGAGATATTGAACTGATACTATGAATTTATCTGTAAGACTCCAAAACAGCTTTGAAAAGTCTCCTGGAGGACCATGCAGAACATCAGAAAACTGTCTTCACCATCGAACACAGAATTTCATTTGAACCTCAGTAACAAAAGAAATTCTGTTGGGAATACATATAGCTCTGGTCAATTTAAAATATTTGAAAATATTTTATTTTTTGTTGATGACCTTAGGGCCAGTCTAGCACATTATAAAATTTATTAAACTGGATACTTTTTGTTCTGTGATGTTAAGAATGTTATTCTTAGTTTTTTTTTTTTTTTTTTTTTTTGGTTTTTCGAGACAGGGTTTCTCTGCAGCTTTTTTAGAGCCTGTCCTGGAACTAGCTCTTGTAGACCAAGCTGGCCTCGAACTCACAGAGATCTGCCTGCCTCTGCCTCCCGAGTGCTGGGATTAAAGGCGTGCGCCACCACCGCCCAGCCTTAGTTCTTAATATTAAAATTTGTAAATTATTTCCCCTAAACTTGAATGCCTGTTATTCCTACTTGACTATAGCCCTTTGCTTTGTAATATTCAAACCTTCTCCTCACTCATCCTTGATATATATATTACATATTAATAGTAAATGTACAAAGTGCTTGTATATCACAGACTCCCTTATTCAACTATACTTTACACTGCATCAAGTGAGGAAAATTATACATAATTTTAATGTTTTGTTTAGTTGGCTGTGGGATAATGATAGGGATGAATTTAGAGTCTTATATAGACTACTCAAGCACTCTACCACTGAGTCACATCTAAACCCCTCTAATGAACACGCTTTACACATGAACAGTTAGCACATGTTCAATAGTGAGATTTGGAAAGATTTAAGATCTGATTCATGTTTTAAATAAAAATCAAAACTGGATACAATTGTATACCCAGAGATCATTCACCAATCTTCAAAAGTATTTAAGGGCCAGTGTTTTCAGAATATTTTAGTTCATAGAGTCATTTGAATAATAAGATGCTGTTTTTCATATGTCCTGTCTTGCTGGTAATCCCATTGGTTTTCTGTATTTCAGATGAACAAAAGGAAAGTATTAATATAAAGATGTCAAAACCAAGAAACTGATACGAGACAAAACAGAACACACACACACACACACACACCACACACACACACCACATATCAAATCCTCACATTTTCCAGTTCAGTAGTTTTTGATCTATAAATCAACTCCCCTGTTTTTTCCATTATTATGGAGTTCACAGTGTACCTGAACTAGTATTTATTCTGTTAAAACTCATGTTTCTCATTATTTTTTTTCAGGTAGGTAATGAAGATCATGGTCCTATGGATGCATTTAACTAGATGCTATCTGAGGACCCTTGTGTACTTTTAGAGTTTACTGTCTAAATTGCTGCTGGATTCCATCAATGTGCCACTCAATACCAGTGGTGTCATTGATTACACCTATTGGAAATCTGAATTATTTCACCAAGATGTCTTATTAGCTTGAATTCCTTCCCTAAAATGGTCCTTCTGTTGATCGTCAGTCCCTACTTTTGAAAGAAGATTGTCAGAGGGAGTGCACAGTCCAGCGAGAGGAGGGTGGTGGCTACATGCCAGGTGACATCATTATTGGAGCTCTCTTCTCTGTCCACCACCAACCCAACTGTGGACAACGTTCATGAGAGGAAATGTGGTGCATGTCCGTGAGCAGTACGGCATCCAGAGAGTGAGGCAGGCCATGCTGCATTACCCTGGAAAGGATCAATTCAGACCCCAATCTCTTGCCCAACATCACACTTGGCTGTGAGATAAGAGATTTCCTGTTGGCATTCAGCTGTGGCCCTGGAGCAAAGCATTGAGTTTTCTAAGGGATCTCGCTCATCTCTTCAGAAGAGGGACGAGGGTTTGTGCGCTGTGTGGATGGGCTCTTCTTCTTTCCGCTCCAAGAAACCCCATAGTGGGAGTCATTGGGCCTGGCTCCAGTTCTGTGGCCATCTCAAGTCCAGAATCTGCTCCAGCTTTTCAAACATACCTCAGATGCATACTCTGCAACCAGCATGGAATCTGAGTGACAAGACTCTGTTCAAGTATTTCATGAGAGTTGTACCTTCAGATGCCCAGCAGGCCACGAGCCATGGTGGACATAGTGAAGAGATATAACTGGACCTATGTCTCAGCTGTGCACACAGAAGGTACGTGATTTCCTCTATACACATTAAGTATGCCACAATACTTTGGAATACCTCTCAGTTAAATTATCTTTTTTTGCATGCTTAAAATATTTCTTACCAGTGTAGGTTTTGAGATGCCTCAAAAACACCAGTATGATAAAAAGGACCATATATTTACACTATAATCATTTATATGTCTATCACTTGTTAAAGAGCAAGATAAGTTTTTCAATAGGGATTGTACTATTTCAAATTCTGCTATTTATGATGATTATTTCTAAAGGGTTTTTTTTTTCTGGCTCTTCAGTTAGTATCTCACATATTTAACATTCTATTATTCCTTTCTTTTGTTTTTATAGTCAAAGAGAAGTAGACAGAAAGATACCCAGTAAGGAATGTAGCTTAGCATGCTGTTATGAAGAATTATCAAACAGTGTAAACTTTAAATTATTTGTCTTTATAGAATTCTTAGTCAATCCCATAATTTTAATAATACAAGAATGATAATTGGTTTTATGCTTGTGTAGAATCTATTTTGGAACTCTAATTTTTCAATATAATGCATAATATTTTGAAATTCATTGCTTCATGTATGAAATATTAGTAATAAAGGGGAAATCCTGAGGCCACAATTTATAAGATAACATGAATTAAATTTTTGCTACAGGTGTCTTGAAATGGGGTGTACATATCACAACTTTTCAATCTGTTTGTCTAAGGTTGTTGCCACTATGTTTGTGTTGACCTATTAGGACTTATGTGATCTCCAAGTAATTATTGTAATAGATTTCTAATGGGAACAAAGTACACATATTAACCATTTTAAATGCATCCTGGGAATGGAAGGCAGCACAATGCTTCTTTAAGCACTTAGAAAACAGAAGACTGTAAAAATCTTGACAATGTATCAGTGAAACACAAACCAACATTGCAAAATGTGGTGGTAATTCATTGGGAAAATTAGTGAATTTATTTTGGGGAGTTTACATAAGAGTTTGGACAGTTTAATTTAGAACATAACAAACTTCTTTGCTATCAAGTAGCATAATAGCATACCACCACCTGCATAGGCCTTTATTCATAATATTTAGCATAGTACAAATGTAAAATAGGCTTCCAGATTAACTGACATTTCTCTAACTTTGAAGTGTCATTTGTTAAATTGATAGTTTATTTGGGAAACATTGATATTGGCAATTCTGAGTAATACAATGTATAGGCTAGGATTTCTTTGGATTTTCGTTTTTCATAGAAAAAATTATGTCCCACTTTACTTTGGAGCCTGTGATAAACATCAAACTCAGGATCTACCCATTGCAAATGTTCACTAAGCAATGGTTCCATCAATGGCACATAATAACCTTTCATTTTGCCTCATTTTAATGCTGAGAATTTTCATGTAAAAGAAAAATCTGTTTTTACTTGATTCTCACAACAATTCTCACTCAGAGTACCCATATATTTTTATGCCAATTTTATGATTCAAAATCTTTACTGAGCTTGAATAATTAATAAATATATATTTACTCATAATTTAGAGCCAGAACTATAGCATTTAACTACAACTTAGAGTTCTATATACCTTATTATTTAAGAGAACCAATGGTCTAATTGTCTTTGCGTATACGTTCATAGATCACATATTTGTTAAGAACAAATATATGCAAGTCTCTTGATAGTTCTGTTTATCAAAATCTTCTAGAATTTTCAGTTCAGCCAAAGAGGATGAGGCACACACAAGCTACTCAAGTAATCATAATTCAAAGTGGCAGAAAATTACAAGAATACCCTCCTAAAGTACATGATAAATGATTATACTTTTCTGTTATGTGGGGAGTCTAGTGGAGAATTTGATGTTCTAATTTTTAACAGGGAGGAATACTATACTTGCTTAAAATGAAACACAAACACAAAAAGTAATGGCTTTCAGTCAAAGACATGATTAAAGTAGAAGATGGGGCTCACTCAGTCTTCAAAGTGTAAGGTTTACACACCATGGAGGAGAAGCTCTAATATCTGCCTCCAGAGAAACTAATCTTTACATTTGTATTTTACAAATGTCAATTCTTGTTTTAGTTTTACTTGGCACCAGTGCTCAATAAATAATTTACTAAAGTGCATGATAATGTCTTCACACAACCCACTATTATACACCTATTAAAATGAATAGCATGCTTGTTTGCTAATGAGGAAGATGTAATCAGGGCTAGGTCAACGTTAAGTGAAAAACAAGGTATATGGTCTTCATATTTGGAATTCTATGATAAACCATTTATCTATGTTTTCCTAGAAACAGCTAAGTTCAAAATTGAAAGAGCAAATTGAAAGAAAATTCTCATTCTGTGAGGAAATTTAAGTCAATAGGGAATATGACAGAATGAAAAGATTTATTTTTCAGGGATAAATAGCATGCACTCATTCAATGTTCTATGACACAAAAATTGCCTATTTTAGCATCTTAATTAGAATAAATATTTTTGTTTGAAGGAAAAATTAAAACAATAGAAATTGTTTAATAGATATATGCAAAATGTAGTATAATATAAACAGGACTTTGTAGATGCAAGTTTGAATGGTCACATATTAAAATTAATGTGGATTTTTTGATGATTTTCAGAACAACAGTTTGCTACAAACAAGAATTTGGATAGTGGGCAAATGAGTCATGATGGCTTTTTGTTTGTCCATTTGAAATAGTGGAAGTAGTATAGATGTTCACAAAGCAAAAACCTGAATCCAGTCAGAAAATCTTGAGTCAAACGAGATTCGGGTGTATTGGATTGTGTTTTGAACTCTTCAGCGTGATGTCTCCTGTTCTGTTACCTGGCCTTCAGAAAACTTTCTTTGAGATTCTTCATAAATGAAACTGTCAGTTCGCGCTCTCTTCTGTCTGTCTACTTACCTGTCTCCCGATCTATTTATCTATCATCCATCTATCCGTGGTTCTCAACCTTCCTAATGTTGTGACGCTTTTAATTCAATTCCTCATATTGTGGTGAACCTCAAAACAAAAAAATATTTCCATTGCTACTTCATAACTGTAATTTTTCTAGTTACGACTCATAATGTAAAACAATCATGTTCCTAATGGTCTTAGGTGAGCCCTGTGGACCTCAGGTTGAGGACTCAGGATCTATAACCTCTGATATGTACTCTGTCTCTATCTCTCACTAGTTTGGGATAATTCCTGCAGTTTCAGATCAATTGGTCTCTAGACTCTCCATTTATTTTAATCTTCTAATAAGCTGTCATCTTTTTCGCAGTTGACTGTTCTCTTCTTGAAAAGTACAAAATTTTCCTGATGTTATGGTGTTCAATCAGTTACAAAAGATAAACTATTTTTTCTAAAGTGCTTTGTCTTCAAATTACCCATTTGCCTCATGCTTAAACTTGACAGCACTGTATCCGCTAAAGCCTTTGGCAAATATCCCCGATGCTCCTTCTAGAAAATCCATGCTTTCTGTCCTTTCAGAGGAAGCACGGAGACCCTGGGAACCCAACTTTAATATTAAGTGATTGCAGTTACAAATTTCCTGTCATTTATACTCTCTGTATACCACAAGAATGAATATTAACAGTGATATGTGATACATAAAAACTACACCAAGAACTTCTAGTCTTTGAGATGCATAAAGAAGTGGACAGAGCATAAAAGAAGCAGTGTTCTTGAAGGACAAGGCAAACCAGTCCTTCGGCACTACAGAGGAGAAGAAGATGCAGTGAGTCAGAAGAGAAATGCCATTCCTCTTACGTGAGTCAGTCCTGACAGTACCCTATTTGCTCTGAGAAAATTTAAGAGGTATTTCACCTCGGTACTTTTCCACAATTTGGCATATGTGTGCATGTGGCACAGGGTAAATGGTGTTCATCTTTTTAGGGCTCTGACAGATTCTTTTCGTTGGTAACCATAATTAATGACTCCCCTGAATTCTAACCATTAAGATTATGAGCAGGATTTGCTCTCATGCAACAGTGGCCTCATAGCTGATTTGTTTAAGGGAGCCTAAAGTGGAGTACTACTCTCTTCAACTCTCCCCCAGGGCCTGGAATTGAAACTTGGGCGCATCATTCATGGTAGGCAAACTGTTCATCACTGAGATGTATCCCAAGTCTCATGGACTTTTTATTTTAAGATAGGATTTCACTACACTGCTATATACTTGAGCTTAGACTTGCAATCCTCTCGCCTTCAGCCTTCACAATAGCGGATATCACATAGGTTTAAATGACTAGGCTTGTGTTTAGACTTTCTTCTTAGATTTCCTTTGAAAACCATTGCCGCTATATGAAACATTTGTTGTCCTCAGGCTTTTCAGAGAAAGCCAAGAGAAACTTTTGATGCCAGACCATCTGAGATGAATAAAAGTAGCTCCTGACACCCAGCCATTTTGTAATCACATGAATGAGCTCAGCTGACGTCTTCAACATTATCCAACAGACCACAATTTCCACTTGTGAGTAATGATAAAGGTCTTTCAGATAGAACTTAGCAAAGCATACTACTAACTAGTTTTAGACTCTAATCTCCCTGGATACAATGAGATCACAGCAGTCACATTCAAAATGCAGTGTCCAAAGAAAATAAGATTATCTCCAGCTCTGCCATCTCACTCTAAAGAAAATACATGTAATAACACGAATTAGTATTACTGACACAAAAATATGACACCATAGAATAAATGTTTCAGGTGAAAATACTTAGTTCCAATTCTTGTGAGTTTGATAAATAATAATACCTGTGAAATGTAACCGGTATTACATGTAAAAATGCCAATAGACTTGTAAAGAGTCCATTATTGCATTCTTTATGATGATGTAGCTAAACTTCAGTAAGGAAAAAAATTTTTGAATTGGATTTTCTGTCAAAGAACACATATATATACTCTATATGTTGTTTATAATGTTTTCACACTTTAATAATTTACCTGACCTTAACTGGGGTTCTAAAGTGTCCTCTCAGTACCCATTAAAGTGCCAGGTATGAAACGGGCACTCAATGGCTTGCTGAATAGGTGGTTTCCCTTATCGTACGAGACTCATTATGTATGAATATATGGCGTGTGGATAAACAGCCTAGTCATTTGTAATTTTCACAGTTTTGCTTTTTATTAAAACAAGGTGCCAAAGTACCTCTCTTGATTAATTATGAAATGCTGTTTATGCCTCACTCCATTTTTGTTTTCACAGATTCTTATTTCTGTCTAATGATATAAAGATGCTAATTCATACTAAAAAATGTCAGTGATGCTCTGGGGGGAAAAGTATCAATAAGTTTTTCTGGTAGCACAGAATCATTAAAATACTGTTGTCAAGTCAGCTTACATTCTGCCATGCAACACACGTACTTAGGATATGGCTTTCCGATAATTATGTAAACAAATAACAATACTCGAGATTTGGTTTAAAGATCTTCACTGTCTAATTCATAGTATGTTTAGTTCAAAATTTAAAAATGCTTAGTTTTAGTTTAATTTTTTTTTTTTTTTTTGGTTTTTTCGAGACAGGGTTTCTCTGTAGCTTTGGAGCCTGTCCTGGAACTAGCTCTTGTTAGACCAGGCTGGTCTCGAAACTCACAGAGATCCGCTGCCTCTGCCTCCCGATAGTTTTGGGATAAAGGCGTGCTGCCACCACCGCCGGCGTTTTAGTTTTAATTTTACAAGTTATTGAATTTCAATGTGACATGTATATATTCTTGAAGTCTACACAGAGAAGCCCCAATTAATCCTTTATCATCTCTCTGTATACCCTTTCCCAGCCTATCATAATTGCTCCTCATTTTGAGGTGAGTTGTTTATAACTAACATGCATGTGTAGGAGGGAGAGAATAGTATTATCTTTACTTGTCTTGCTTCTTTTCACCTGACATAATGACCTCTAGATTCATTCATTTTTGCTACTACAATTTGATGAGATTCTTCTTATGACTCAAACATGTTCTTTAGCCATCAGTCCAATAATGGACACCAAGTGTAGATTCCATAGCTTAGCTCTAATGAATTACCACGCTGCTATCAAAACATAGTACAGGCATGGAGGTCTAAGTGTGAACATACTTTTCCTGTCTAATCTTTCCATTGATTGTCATCACATCGTGACAACAACTTAGTCTGGAAAACCTAGAAATGTCACCATGGAGCCTGCTGTGAAGCATTTCCTTTTATTACCTAGGGATTGACATGGTGTTGAAACTTCAGACAAACTTGATGATGATATTAGTGGCTGAAAATTGCAAACGGCTGTTAGTTTAATAGACCATTAGGATAGTAAAGAGTGTTGTGTGAGCGATTATTTTATCAGTCTCGTTAGTCAACAGATGCTGATGGCATTATTATTGTTTATCTTGGGGTGGGGGCAGAATTCATTCCTGTTGCCTAGGTGGTGTCTTCTCTGTGTGTATGTCCTTTCAGACTATTTCATCTTCGGCTTGAATTTGGACTTGCCCATAATGTATTTTGGCCAGAGACACTTCCCAGTTGTTTCGGGGGGCATCCCTGCTATGTACCACTGATTATTCCAGAGGTCCATCCCCAATTCTCTAGGAACGCATGACGAAGTTACAAAAGAATGCCACTGCACTCTTCTGCCAACACTCACAAACAATTTCTCAAGTTATGTGAAAATGGGGACACCGGCCGCAGTACTAACGTTCACATTTGCTTCTTTGAGTCTGCTGGTTTCTCCTATAAGTTTGTTGGGTCATTAGCATGAACACTTACTGATGTCTGAAACTGCATGCAGGTATTTTCCTGAGAGAACGTATTATTTGAGATCTTTAGAGAAGTAGTAACAATTATTTAGAATTTAAATATTCAAAATTTACTGTTTCTTGTTATTAAAAGCAGTCTAATGACCCATATCCTCAATCACAATACCTTATTAACTCCCAGGTTATAATATTTCAGCATTATTTATATTACTTTTGAGTAGGGACTCTGAGGATGGAGTGAATGTGGTGTGAAATGTTCTTTTCCAGTTTCTTACTGGAAGCACACAAAACAGACTACAAAGATCAGTTCCTCACAGTGAACAACACACCAAGTAAGTGAAGAAGGAACCTAAGAGAAACAAAGGTTGAGATCCCCAGAACTAAAGGAATTAGTTGGTGGATGAACCTTCATTCCTCCCATCCTTCTGCCCCTTTTCCTCCTCTTCATCAAATTATTTCTTCTTTCTTTCCTCCTCACTTTTTTTCTCTATCCTTTTCCTTTCCCCCCTTGTCTGCTTTTCATGTTTCCTCCTTTTTGTCTCACTTATTATCATTTTTTCTCTCAAATATTTGTGTAATTGAACTATTCTTTAAATTATTTAAGCTAACCAGTGTGATTTGTTGTCATTGATGCTCTCTCACCATCTCATAGGAAAGATGTAGGGAGCTATTAATATTTTAGAGGTCAAAATATAGAATAGCCGGGCGGTGGTGGCGCACGCCTTTAATCCCAGCACTCGGGAGGCAGAGGCAGGCGGATCTCTGAGTTCGAGGCCAGCCTGGTCTACAAGAGCTAGTTCCAGGACAGGCTCTAGAAACTACAGGGAAACCCTGTCTCGAAAAACCAAAAAAAAAAAAAAAAAAAAAAATATAGAATAGACAAATTTAGTCTGTGGTTAAAAAAAAGACAACCTGTATGAAAACTGGAGATCATGCAAACTCAAATGAATCTCATGTCAAATGCTGCTTTTGTTAGTCATAAGAAGGGGACTTGGAAAGCTATTCCTATGGGTGCCTTCTAAAATTCACCTTTTGGTGTCTTGTTCTGATCCAAAATCGTTGGCATTGGATGAGCTGAGTCAACTACTGAATGTCACTGAAAACAAATGCAGCAAAGAATGACCTATTTTCAAGAAGTGATCAGAATGATTACAAGGCTTGAGACTATGTCTACAGAGCAGCAGTAACGTGGAGGGAAGAGAAGATCTACTAGAACCGCCTTTAGGCATGTGGCATACAGAAGTATTTGGCACATTCATACTTACCTTGTGCAATACAAGGAGCTAATTGCCAAAACAGTGGAGTCACAATTTAGGTGGGTGTTTTCTCATCAACAGAACCATTCCATGGTGTTGAGCTGTTCACTTTTCTTAGGAAATACCTTCAGTCCTTCCTTCCAAGCTTTTTGCTTATAAGATACAGGTCAGTTCCTGGAGAGATGGAGAGAAAAGAGAAGCTTAATAGATCTGGGTGACCCCTGCACCTCTAGTATTTAGGAACCTGATGCAAATGGAGTGTCAAAAACTTAAGGTCAGCCTGGGCTATGGAGTGTGATGCTGTTCCTAAAAGCAAACAAATAAAAAAAAAACAGCTTTAAGCTGACTGTGGTTGTAATTACTGATGTGGGAGGTCCTTCTGTCTATGTGTTGCTTTTATTGGTGAGTGAAACTCGCTTGGCCAATAGCAAGGTAGAACTTAGGTAGGTGGAGAAATTACTAAACTGAATGCAAAGAGAAGCCAAGCAGACACCTCCAGAGACAGATGTGCTGAAACTTTGCTGGTAGGCTATGACCTCGTAGTGATGCACAGATTAATGGAGATGGGTTAAATTAAGATGTAAAAGTTAGCCCAGTAAGAAGCTAGAGCTAATGGGTCAAGAAGTGATTTAAATAATATAGTTTTCGTGTGATTATTTCTGGGCTAAGCATCCAGGAAACCAACAAGCAGCTCTCCTTCAACAAAACTACTGAAAATCCAAATATTTTGGAAATGCAGGCAGGGTTCTAAGTTCAAGGCTTATGTGCGCTGCATAGCACGATCATGTCCAAAAAAAAATCTAAAACAAGCAAAAAGACAAAAACAAAAGAAAAACAAGAGACCTACATATTGAAATGATTACTATGGGCAGATTGCTGAAGTTCTCTTCCCATCTTCACTGTAGTGTCTTCATCCTGCCTTTTCAACTGCCAGGTATACAAGAAAAGAATACAAGTACATATTTCTAAGAGCAGAAAGATAAATTGTTACAGCTTTATATATGAAATTAAATTCTTTGGAATTCATCATCAGTGACAAGAGTAATGAGTGCATAAACCACAATGTATCTGTGTACCTAAGTTTGTTGTAAGGCCTTGTCTGTAATACAGGTTTCTTTGTCCCTCTGAGTTGCTTTCCTTCAAGTGGAAACCAAAACAGGAAAAATTTGAACTCAAATCCTGGTTAATGTTCATGGTAATGGAGATGCTTTGATCCAACTACATAGTTTGGTTTCCTCACTCTAAGTAGACATGTCCTATACAATTCTTTTGAAATATAAATGTAAATCACTTTGCTTGAAGCCCAGTGATTAGTAAGTAGTCTATGTTCTTTCTTAATTAGATTGCCAAGAACTTGACATGCTTTATCTGTTCATCTAGCGGGGGAAAAAAACACAGGCCATAAAACAGTGTTTTATGTTGGTTGCCTACAAAAAAATCTACCCACGCGTAGAATAGAGGATTAATTAGGGAAGTGATCACTACATTTAATATGTTTTAGATTCCTACTAACTTGCCATTTGCATTGAGGCATACAGTCATATATAGTGTGTAGGGTGTTTTTGTGATTTGATATAGTTGTAAGTAAGCTGCACCCCACTCCGTCAGGTACTGTAGTGTGTTTAGAGGCGGACGTGATACAATTGAGCAGCCCCAAA
Source organism: Arvicola amphibius (assembly GCF_903992535.2). Classification (NCBI taxonomy): domain Eukaryota; kingdom Metazoa; phylum Chordata; class Mammalia; order Rodentia; family Cricetidae; genus Arvicola; species Arvicola amphibius. The sequence goes on from NC_052058.2 coordinate 156,042,091, forward strand.
CGCTGAGAGCTAGCGGGTTAACATTGCCTTTCTTTGCTTTCTGTATGTTGAAGATAGTATAGGGGTGGAGGTCATCCAAGGGAGAGTGTTAATTCAGTTGTTAAGTTGTCCTAGGGTATATTTTTAGTTTTTTAAACTAGAATGAGCATCTCTATAATGAAAAAGGCAATCAATGGATAGAGCACAACTTTGACATGAATTTCTATAACAGTACCTCATAAATCTCAGATATTTGTAACTGGATGCTTATCAACAGAAGCTAACGGTGAGTACAAAACCCAAATGAAACAATATGGACCCCTTCCAGATTAGACATATAAACTGCACTGATAGATTATCCCCATTATACCCCGAAAGATAGCAATATTAGTGATAGCTATCTAAAGGTGCTCACACTATTTTAGAATAATAAAAAACTGTAATCTATGGCATGCTATTAGTAGTGTTCGTTAGATATTTGTTTCATGGAATCATTTTATTCTAATTAAGTCACAAAGAAAAAAATCATTAAACAGCTAATTTAAGCAGTCACTCCTTTGCTTCAGAAGGGCTCTGCTAACTGTTTAAACGTTCATTGAAAGGTACAGAGTTGGGACTGGGCAAATGTTTGATTAGTATTTACATTTTACAAATGCATATGTATTACACACATGCACAATATAGTGTGTAAGAGTGAAATATATTCATATTACATATATGTGTGTGTGTCGAGAGAGAGAGGGGGAGGGGGAAGCGAAGCCGATGCAGTGTGTGAGAGAGGGGGTGAGGGGGGAAGAGAAGGCAGATGCAGTGTGTGAGAGAGGGAGGGGGGAGGGGGAAGAGAAGGCAGATGCATTCTTGCCTTGATGTGCATGTGGATGTCCAGAGGACAATGTTGGTTGTCATGTTTGTCTTCTCTCTTTTAGAGGCATCAGTCCTGATCTGGCCTTTCAAAGATCTCTGTCTCTGTTTTCCCTTTCTTCATAAAGGACATGGCAATTACAGGCATGTGTTTCAGTCCCCATTAATGTTTCTTCTGATATGGTGACCTCAGGTCCTTGCTTGTCAACTTGCTGACTGAGGTATGTCACCTCCAGTAGTTATCCTTATGTTGGCATTATCCGAAATTTCCACTATAGCCTATAGTGAAAAGCAGATAGATAAATTTTTGCATTAGTTTTCCCAATGGCTTAAAAATTATATTGTATTCTTGGTAATTATGTAAAAATATCTTCAGTCATAATTTGCTATATATCTATCTTTAAATGTCGTATTTATACTATTTAGTGTCTTTGGGTTAGAAATCATGTACTCTGGCCCAGATGATGCAACAGAACACTTTTTAGGAAGTGTGTTCTCTAATATTAATACAGCATTCTATCTTTAGAGAACCCACATCAGAGCAACTTGAAAAATATGAAAATACCATTAATCCAAATTCAGTGTTATGAATTTGAAAAATAATCTACAAATTAAGCTGTTAATTCATTTTCCTGATTATTTGCGAGAGAAAAATGCTTTATCAAGGACATTGCCAAGTAAATAATCTGGCTTCATTAATTTTATTCAAACCTATTTTGGTGTTTCATGTTATTAAATTACAAGAAGTCCTATCTCATACACGAGTATCACTCACACTAAGTTTGCTCAATGACCAGTTTATATTACAATTTATGTTTCAAGTCTAGGCTTTATTTTAAATATATACTAATTAATACTTCTACATAGAAATATAAGCATATGGCTTTGTATTTTTATAAACTTGATAATAATAACCATTTATTATACCAACAACAAAATTCAAAGCAAGAGAATACTGGAGAATATAATGGTACTTCTATGTTTTGAAGTCATTAAAAATAATTGAAAATATGAAACATATTTTAATGATATTTGTTATTTTATTAAGTGCAATATATCTCTTTTAGAATATTACAATATATTAAAGTACACAATATAGCACTTAAGAATCATGTGACACTAATTTATTCATTTATCTGCAAATATTAAATATTAAATTATGTACTCAACTATCTTTTGTAAACACTGAAGTAATGGGAGATGAAAGACCTTACCAAACTTTTCTTTCCCAGAGGTGTGCCATGCTGTGGTCTCACCGTTAATATCAAATAATTAGGTTAAGAAGAATAGGGCTACATAGAAAGAGGACCTCACAAAGAGATACTGTTTGACAAAGATGATTGTATTAAATTAAGATAAAGTCTTTGTTGGGCCAAGTCTGAATATTATTGGATAGCTTAAATGTGTGTTTGGTTAAATAAAACAAAATACAAATATTTTCAAGTGGCAATTTTTCACCAATAATCGAATTTAAGTGGGTGATCCAATAAGGAATGTAAGGTACTGAAGATAGCACTATAGGGATATTAGTTATTTTTCTAATTGCTGTGACAAAATATTTGACAAAAAGCAACTGAAGAAAGAGGAGTTATTGAATTACAATTTGAGGGGATATGTTTATCTTAGCAGAGACGGGCATGGTCTAAGAGCAAGGATGGGGGTTCCGTGCATCAGCCTTCAGGAAGCAGAGCTCAAACAATACTTGGGCAGGGTTATAAGAGATGGATACTTTTGTTGAAAATGCAAAGTATTGGTCATACATATTTTTGAATTCAATGTATTTGAAGATTTTCTACGAAGTGATAAATTTGTAATGTGTGCATTATGTTATTAAGTTCCGTGGAACAGTAGGAGATTTAGTGATTTTTAAAAAATGTATATATTAATGTATGCCTCTGTTCTAGAATGGAAATAGCATATACAACTAAGTTTGAAATAAAAGATCTGTGTTAGACGCTCTAATAGTGCTATTTTAAAAAATAATGAGATTTTAATCACCTCATCAACAAAAGTTATGGCTAACTATAATCAATAAAAACAAAAGGTTTATAATCACAAGCAATTAAGTTACCTGAATTATTTACCCAAATTGAGGTAAAATTAAATTATTTCTGAGTTTCTAGGGAAATTATAAGTTTCCTGAGAAACTTACACACTTTTCATATCTTTTAACAACCCTGTACTTTTTCTGGCACCAATTTAATGTTTTCTTAGTGATGTTATTTATAATCTCAAACAGCTCTGCTTTTTCCTCATTACTGAACGTATTACCTCCCCCATTATTCTTCCCAGTTAAACTTTCTTCTTTGAAAATATCATTTGAATGATCAGTAGAATTGAATAAAGATAATCCTGAATTAATTTTACTTTTTTAGAATGAACCTTCTTTAGAAGAGTCTCCATCATTTTTTCTCACTTTAGTGAACAGTAATTTGGGTTTGTTTAGCAGGAAATTTTTATTCCTACCTCCAAACTTGTCACATGCCTTAGCTTTAGCTTTCCTACTGTGGGTTGATAAAATGGTACTGTGTTCAGAACATTTGAAGTGAATGAAGATTAGTATGATACTTGTGTGTGTTTTGCCTTCCCCAAGGCATATGAAAGGCAAATATAGGGTGACTATAATTTTTCAAGCTACACACAATGTCAGTCCTAGGCCAAGAAAATCAACTTTTAAGAAACGGTAGACTAGAACCTCATGTTGAAGTGCTTCAACTTGAAAATGGAAACTTTATTTCTGAACCGTTTTTTAAAGTCAAGTAATTTTTCAGTAATATTAAAAATGCCTAGTATTAATCTTAGACTCCCTTAGGTAACCAAATTTCATTTCTCACTTTGAATATCTTTCTAATGTCAGCTTTTGAGGATGACAAGTGACTGTACCCATACACTCTGTACTAATGTTGTGTTCTGATTGTCAGTTGAATAATCATTAGTGCACTTTGTGAATCTGAAATTGTCTGACAGATGAATTTAATAAATCCTCATTATGTACCAAGACCAGATATTTGTACTAAACTATTAAATGTTCTTGCAAAATATTGAGCACATTTCTGTGAAAATTAAGTACAAATCAAAATCCCATTAATGATGTCTCCACAACTATAAAAGCAGCAATACTTTTGATTGGCAGATTTGGGCAAGGGAAAGGTTGAATTCTTGTTTCACATCCTATTCATATTATATAGGTAACTGTCAAATGTTGATAGTATTAGATCTGAAAATGCTCTTTCATGGTGGTTCTAAATCTAGTTATGTTGACAAAGATTAACCGTCACATTGTTGTTATTGTTGTTTTTATTACTAGCAAAAGCGTGCTTACTGTATTCCAGATACTTGCAATCCATTTATCTAGTTCTTACAACTACACTGAGTTAAATAAAATACTATTTACCATTTAACAGATGGTAAGTAGGCATACAAAGAAATAGTTAAAGAACATATTTGTCAAAATGTTCCCTGAAGATGTCAACCACATGTGTTTAGCTTTCTCTTTTTTTGCTTGAGAGCACACTTCCCCAGGATATGTGCTGACATTTTGAAATTGCCTCAAAGTTCTGGAGCAGTCTGTGAGGACAAAATAGACAGAATAAGCTGTTTGAAGAAAAATGATAATTTGGGCATTTTGAATTCCATTCTGCAGACACGCACATTAAAAAAAATAGCAGCTTTTTGGGAGGCATAAGAGCAAATATCCAAATTTTGTGATCAAAGAGCTGCCTCAGTGTCAGCTGACCAAGAGCAGTAAGACGTCCCTATTCGTGGTTATAATAGCTGAGTAAGGTTTACGAGAATGAATTCTGGTTGATTTATTTAGTAGTAAATAGTACATTTTCTGTGTACGTGGTGGGGAGCGCATATGGAGGTCAGGACAACTTTGTGAAGTGCATTTCTTCCTCCATTTCAATGAATTCAGGAATGTTCTTCCATTTCAATGAATTCAGGAATGTAGGTCAAATGTCCACCCTCGTGTGGCAAGAACCGTTAGCACAAATCCATCTTTCCAGCCATGCAGCAAGTGAAATATTATTGAGAAGATATAAAACTATTCGGCACACCATTGAAATGTTTCCTTGACAGCTATGCATGACCTCCTACCTGGTGACAAAAGAATCTTAAGAACAAAAGTCTAGCTATATTACAAGGGGTTAATTCTTCACCCTGGGTGTTATGAGCAAATACACCCAAGGCATTTATATGTCCCTATTTAGTTGGCTTGTTATTAATTCAAATAATCTTCAAAAACATTGTGTCTGGAGATTAATCCAGAGTGTGATTTAATAATCTTTCCACAAAAACAATTTGTAGCTTTCCTTATCTCATTAGCTCCCTGGCCATTTGTCTTTTGCTAATGTCTGCTTGTATTAGTCCATCTCCTATTTAACACCTTACAATTACGTCATGTGCTTGACACCATCAAACAATACGGTCATGGATGTACAAAAATATGGTTACTGCATTTTAGAAGAGGAATTGTTGAAGATAAATAGATAAAGTGTTCTTTGAAAACTGTAATTAATGAGAAGGGGAGGGGAACTTTTCAAGGAAAATTATTTTATTTTATTGATATCTTCTGTAGACTTTGCTGGTAGTTGAGAGTATCTGGAGGTCAAGCAAACGCTTGCTGAGTTAAAATTAGTTATGCTCATATATTCTTATTGGTCACAAATATATACATATACACATACATGCATGTATACATATATATACACACATATATATGTACACACACACACACACACATATATATATATTCTAAAGAATCTTTATTTCACCAGCATAAATCAAGAGACTTTTAGACTGTGGTTTATACTGTTCCCCATCTGGGCTTATGTTTTCTTACTTGATATGGAATTGGGAAAATCTAGATGCTTTTTTATGAAAGGGTTGACTATGTCAGGCCAAATTCTTCTTGGCCTTCCTTGTTTCAGCAGGCTGGTTGGAACTGGAGCACAGCTATAACTGCCTCAAGTGGCTGTGTGAGCAGCAGGTGTGGCAGGGAATAGTGAAGAGTGTCTGGAATGAGTAATGATCAAGCGCTGAGATTAAGTGAAGGCAGGAGGTAAGGAGTAGAAGGGATGTGGCCCCGCCTCTTGAAGAGAGGGACCAGTTTCTCTCTTGTCTTTTGCATCATCATTTTTTTATTCTTTTCTGCAAGACCTCGATGCTGCCACATAGTGACTCTTGCCATCGTACAATGAGCTGTAACATATTGTGAAAAATTCTAGTCATAAAATAAATTTCCCTTGATGAACTTCCATTCCCTTTTTGGATTTCCCCTTTTCTTCAATTTATTGAAGTACGAGTCAAAGGATGATTGTTCTCTTTTTAGCCTTCTTCCTGGCTCCCATCAGGGTCTCAGGTTATGAGATATTACATTACTCCCATAATGCTCACATAGGTTTACATTTAGATGGAATCTCATTCTATTTTACATTCAATTGCAATACAACTTTGTGCTTTTTTAAGAAGTAAGAAAATACATACAATAGTAATTTTATAAGGTCATAGTATGGTGATAACAACGTTTTTTTTGTTTGTTTTAGATGTTAACTGACTTCAAAGTCTTTCTAACATGCCAGGTCATATGAAAGTTTCAAAGCAAATGCTATGAAGTATAAACTGCCCGAATGCAAATTCGGCCTTCAGCTTCCACTCCTGGAGGACACTACTGTCATGGTTCATATGTTATATTCTAATTTTCTGTAGACCTCTTTCAAAATCGATTTATTCAACAAAATTCACTAGTTTTGTTAGTGGATATTTTTACAAGGAAACAGAAAATATATGGAATTACATAACTTAGAGGTAAAGCCACTGTTAGTATTTTCACAAGTTTGGTCTCATTGCTTTTAAAGAATTTATTCCTCTCTAATATATTACATCCTGACTATAGTTTCCCTCCTCTCCACTCCTCCTACATTGTTTATCTGACCTTTATCTAATTTTGATAAGTGGTATCTATAGAGAAAATAGTTCATTTATTTTAGGTTTTCCACTTTTGTGGAGTATGGTTTTTTTGAAACATGACTGAATGATTCTTTGGATTTCCTTGGTGTCTGTTGTTATGTATCACTTACTTTCTCTCTGTCTTTTAGCTAGTTTGGATAAAGGTTTGGATATCTTGTGGATTTTTCTCAAGGAACCAACTCCTTGTCTCATTGATTCTTTGTATTGTTCTTTTTGTTTTATTTTATTCATGCCAGATTCACTTTCATTATTTCCTGCCTTCTATTCCCAGTGGGCAAGCTTGCTTTTTTCAGTTGTGCTGTTAAATTGGTAGGATGAGATCTCTCTAATTTTGTTAATAGGCTCTAAATGCTATGAAATTTCCTCTTATCACTGTTTTCAGTGTGTCCAATAAGTTTGGGTTGGGGGGCATTCATTTTCATTGAATTCTAGAAAGGTCTTAATTTTTTAAAAAAAAATATTTCTGCCTTGATTCAGTAGAGTTCTTCACTTTCCATGAGTTTGTAGTTTTTGGTTTTTTTTCTTTGTTGTTGAAATCCAGCTTTGATGTGTGGTGGTCTGATAGGATGCACAGTGTTATTTCAACTTTCTTGCATCTGTTAAGACTTACTTTATGACTTAGTATGTGGATAGTTTTGGATAAAATTTCATGAGGTGCTGACAAGAAGCTATATTGTACTTGAGTGTAATGTTCTGTAGATATCTACTAGGTCCATTTGGTTTATAATGTCTTGTCCGTTATCTCCAGTAGATCTCTATTTGGTTTTTGTCTGGAGGGATGTGTGCATTGCTAAGAGTGCATTATCGAAGTCTCCCACTGTTAATATGTGAGGGGTTGATTTATGACTCAAGCTTTAGTAATGTTCTTTTACAAATGTTGATGCCTTTGTACATGGGTCATAGATGCTAAGAATTGAAATGCCATTTGGTAATTTTTTTCCTTGATGGGTATGAAGTGTCCTTCCCTGTCGCTTTTGTCTAATTTTTGTTTTGAAGTTTATTTTGTTAGATATTAGAATGGCTACTCCAGCTTGCTTCTGAGATCCATTTGCCTGAAAAGCATTTTTCTATCCTTTTACTCTGAGGTAACAACCTTCACTCTTCACCATTTTGTTAAAAAAATGGTTTTTTTTCTTGACTCAATCCTGTGCATTTTCTATTTCACCTGAGTTTTAAAAATAAACTACACTGTAGGAAAACCATCCTTTACATCCCAGTGATGCTGTTTTGGATAAAGATCACTTCCAAATCCGCCAGAATTCTGTTCTATTATTCCAGCTCTCCTTCATGATTCTATCTGCTTTATATATTTATCTGATAATCAGCATCTTTCATAGTTTCATTACATGTATTATTTCAGCATTTGACACGTTTGTTTTCACATTATCTCTTCCTGGTCTCCAGAGCAATATCCAATTATGTCTGTGTTCATCGAGGCTACTGAACTCAAAACTTGTTTCAGCCACAGGGACAAATATAGCCATGCATTGTCATTCTTATGGAACTCAAAATTATAAGTAGAATCTACAGACATAGTGGACTCTTTCTCTTCAGAACAGAAAAATACATTTGTGTTTTTGCTTCGCCCACACACTGTTAACCCGTGAACATCACACAACAGAAAGTATCGTAGTACAAGGCCTGTGCAACTCAAAAGAGATTTTCTGGATCTCATTTTCACTACTTTGGGTTTTCAGTTTCTTCTATCAATATCTTCTTGATTTCTGGCTCAAGAGAGTCATCAATGAAGGGAAAAGAAATCTTCCTTGCTAGAAAACTTGCCTATTAATTATGTAGAACTCACTTGATCACCTGCCTCCTAATATATTTATTCATCTGTAGATAATCAAGCTCTTGTGATTTTTTTGAGTTTTCCATAAGTCCAGACTAGGCCATGGTGCAGAGCATAATTTACAAGTCTAGTGTTAGAGACCAATATTAGTACAAGTTTTAATCCATAAATTTGTAGGTTACTGACCTAACAATTAAAACTATTCATTCAAGTTATATAAATATAGAGTCAAAAATATTTCACCTAAAAGTTGAACAGAGTAGAGAATACTATTTACCTAGACCATTAGCAAGAATATGCGGGGACTGAATTATATTTTTGTTATTGTGATCTTGAGATCGTTCTTCTAAAAGATGACATGAACAACATTATTGTTCATATTTTCTGTTTAATTAGGTCCAATAAATATATAATTTTGTTGTTTAGAATGATTAATTTTAAACAAACAAATGCTGAAATCGTCCTTTTCTCATTAGTATATTGTGATAAATATTTGTGATATGAAATCATCACCTCGGACTCTAAAGTCCATGATACACTGCAGCTGTGTTACTATATTTTTGGTCTAGTGGAGGACCCATTTCTGACAGCATCCTTTGTATTTCTGGCACACAAGGGAAAGCTGTCATAGTTTCTTGTTGCATAACATATCAGTCAATGTCTTTAGGGGAAAGAAGACACATTGTACCTGGTGAGCAATTTCAACTGTCATTTTAAAAAGAGGTATATTAGGAACCCATCATACGTAACACATCATCAAGGAGGTGATAATGCATTATGGCTGGATAAGAAAAGGCCCTGTTTAGTCTGGGGCTTGAAATAGAAACTACACTGTTTCATTTGGAGTTCATTCATTCCAAGACCCAGCCCATGAAATGATGCAGCCCAAATTTGAAGTGGGTCTTCCCACATAAGTTATTCCAATTAGAAAATCCATCAGGCCAACCAAATAGTAACAGTTTCTCACTGATGATTCCATATTGTGTAAAGTAGATAATCAAAAACTAACCATTCATCTATTACACATGTGAGTATGTAGTCTTAATTAAATGCTTTTGAATGGGTGAGTCACTTAAACATGAGCAGCATTTTAAAAAGGTATTTTAATCTCCACCACAGGTAAAGAGACCTGATGTGGGCTGTCCTTCTGTATATGTGTTGTTTTATTGGTTAATATAAAGAAGTTTTTTGGCCTGGATAGGACAGAAAATAGTTAGGTGGGAAACCTAAACTGAATGCTGGGAAAAAGTAGGCAGAGTCAGAGAGACGCCATGTAGCCTCCCACAAGTGACAGACACTTCACCAGAACCTTGCTGGTAAGTCACAGCCAAGTGGTGATACACAGATGAATAGAAATGGATTAATTTAAGATGTAAGAGCTAGCCAATAAGAAGCTAGAACTAATAGACTAAGCAGTTATTTAATTAATAAAGCTTCTGTGTGGTTATTTCAAGTCTGGGCAGCCAGGAAGGAACGAGAAGCCTCTGCCTACAGAGACCAATACTCAAATGTTTAGGCACTATGTTCCCAAAATGTCAGTCCTTGAAATCAGGCTCTAGTCTTTCCATCTGATACTAAACTTATGTTTCTTAGTATCGCCGACCATTTTTACATGATTTTTCCATTTAGCATCCTTCATCCATTTTCACAAGACTGTGAAAGAGTTTAAGCCTGATCAGTTAGTACCCATTACCAGCATTTGATTATTATTCAAAATGAGCTTGGCAGGTAATCATTGTTGCCTATAATTAAAAGACTTACTATACAACAAACTTATTCGGCAACAGCTTTACTAGGAGCCTTGCTATCTAGAAATTCAGTTAGTAGAAGCTTCCACAAGACTCATGGAAGCAGAAAGATAGGATTAACAAAGCAGTTAGCCAATACACTGTCTGTCCTGTGAATTAACAGCCGAAACGTTGGCTGCTTTTAATCAGGACTGCAATTGATGATATGCTTTTCTTCTTGATGAGATTTTCTTTTTCTCCTTCCTTCACATTTTGTTTTGTTCCCGATTTTGTGGGAAGCAGATCAGTAGTCTATCATGACTCAATAGTATTGGAATGAGCTGGAACTGTTGTTGCTATGGTTCTGTGCCCAGGTCATATAAATTAAATTATGTTCATATCTGTTAGGGGGAAACATAATTGAATAATAATTACCACCATATTTTATCATGTTTTTTATTTCTCTATCCAACTATATGATAGTTGGAATGACTTGACTGTCACCTTTCATAATCTTCCCTAATTATCACTCTATCAACACATTCTACCACAATATTCTCTCTTTATGGATCTGTATTCTTTCTATAGAAAGATGTAGCTTAATCTTGCTCTCCACATGCTCTGCAATTTCTATATCAGAAAAAAGGGAAAACCATGGGTTTATTATTAATCTTGCTAAAATATCTTATGATGCTGTAAATATGTAATTAGAATTCTAAAATCCTGGGTTAAAATTCATTTCTGAAGCTCACCACATGGCCTTAACTGAGTTTTACACTGGTCTTCTGTAAAGCAGAATCAGAACTATCTACCTCACGTGACTTTGGGGTGAATGAAATGAAAAGTCATAGGTTACAATTGTTAATACTTTTAGTTGCCTTCCCTTTTATAAATGACAGGTGGCTACATATACCCTATTTTTGGCTGAGATTTTTTTTTACTGCTGAGTTTATAAAACACATCCAAAGGCTTCTACAGCTAAATCACCTAAAACAAAACTTAAAAGATGCCAGTAGAGCCAACTTACTTCTTCTAGCAGAATATCTTTGTTCATTGAATAATGAGTTGTCACACTAAAGGTCTCTGATTAATTTCCCTATTTTATAGTAGGGAAATATTCTGATGGTTCTAGACTAAAATTAATTCTATTTTTCCTGTTCTTTGAGAAGAATGTGTAATAAAATGGAATATTTTGGAGGTTGCATTTTTATATTCAACAAACCTAAATACTATGTAATAATAAAATGAAATGTTTTAATAAAACAGTGATCTAAAAATGGATTTTATCACTTGTCAATCTATGACTTCTGAAAGGGGCATTGACCTTTGTACAAGGTTATACCAATTAAACTATTTTCTAATGTATCCTTTAAAAATATAATATTAGATTTCCATTTATTTTTTTGCCCAACATCTTTAGTGGTAGATTATCCTTTCTTCTACTACATCCTCTCTAATACCTTCATATCCTTTCCCCACTTAAACTATTCTGCCTTATGACACTATGGGTTTTTGATAAGATACAATGGGAATTGTGGTTTTTCCTGTAATCTTTCCTATGAAAACACATAATGTTCAGTGCAGTAATATAGAGATTATGAAATAAAAGTAGTCCCCAACAGGAGGCTCTACCAAATAGCACCGTGCCCCTCAAAATTTCATGTACTCCATGTAGTCAAAAAAAAGGAAAAAAAGAGAAAAGCAAGAAAGGAATGAAGGAAGGAAAGACAAAGGAAGGAAAATAAGAAAGTAAGGAAGGAAATAGAAGGAAAAAGAAAACTCTTAGAATCAGTCAGTCTTGAGGAGCCCAAGGGAAAAAATGTGTAATGACCTCCTTGGAATGATCTTAGGGGAGAAATGTAAAGAGTAAAACCTAAGTAAAGTGTGAGCTTCAACTCATAATAGTGCATCAACATCAGTTCATGAGTTATGGAAATGAGTCACAGTAAAGCTAGATGCTGAAGCAGGAGAAGCTGAGTAAGTAAACACAGACTCTACTCTCTTCACAGTAATGATAAGAAACTACTTGTTTAAAAGTCATTGTTTTTCCTTTTCCTTCCTCCCAGTTCAAGGTATTCGTACAAGAAGCCTAACCTTTTACACAGTTGATAATCCCTGTACCTCCACCCCTTCCCACCAACTGTTTGGACTGGCCTCTTTTTGGTCCATATATGCTTCAATGGATGAAATGCTCCTCAAGAGAAAGGATATGGTCTTTTATTATCATATTCTAGTTCTTCCCACAGACTTAGAGAATGAATGAAAGATAATTTAACATTCAGTGAGTAGAGTAAGTAAATAATTAAAAATTGATACTAGAATAAATTATTTTTAACAATTCTCACATAAACTAGGAGGCAATGTATATGGCGTCACCTGTGGTAACAGAAATGTTAGAAAAGCTTAATGACAAATGGCACCACATTCATTTATATATTGAATCATTGATAAAGCAGTTACAAATAGTTTGTTTGAAGAAACTATTCCTGTTTGTGGATTGAGATCAGCACACAAATATTTTTTGGTTTCAAAGACAACCAACTTTTTCTCATTTTATTACTTCTTTGAGAATTTTATACAATCTGTTTTGCTTATATTCATCCCTTCCCATTCCCTCTGATTGACCCCTTTCCCTACACACCCAACATTGTGCTCTCTTTCAAAGGCCATCAAGCAAAGTTTGTTCTGTCAAATACTTTTAGATATGTGGCATAACTCTGTAGGACACTCAACCTATGAGAATCACATCTTTAAGAAAATTTTTGTGATTGGCAAACAAAACCCTTGTGCCATGCACCGCGCCCCAGTGTCTGCGCTCGATGCGCTGGCACCCAGTTCGCGAGATTCGGGCAAGGGGCTGGAGGTTAAAATACACAAAAACACACAGACAGAGAGACAGAGACACGGGTCATCCTTGAATTCCCCAAGAATGCCCCCTTTATTGTGTTCAGGGGCAGATTATATAGAGATAGCCACGCCCCAGCCAAACCCACTAGAAACCACTCTGCCATCAGAAACTCCTGAAGGTCTCATGCTCAGAACAGCTATAGGAACTCAGATCAGAGGATTACAAGAAATTCAGGATCTGGGGTCTCACTGCTCCCAACACCCTTGTTCAAGTACACATTGAATATACTCTTCAAGTGAATCTCATTTATTATTTATTACATGAATATGTAAGGCAATGACTATAACCATAACTATCATCTAGCATTTATTGGAGCTATGTGTCACACATTGTGCTAGTTGCTAGTTAGCATATTAAAATAACCAGTGTACATATGTAACATCCTTGGTTGAAGATTACTATTAGTATTAGTACTTATATTAAATAAAATTGGAGAGATTAAGTAATTTATTTTATTATATATGAAGAATCTACCACGTGGAAATCATTAGATATTTAACTAAAAGTGTGTAGGGAGGAGTGGGCAATAGATGTGGTTAAAAAAATTGTGTTGCTGCTGAACCTACTAATCTGAATTTTTATATGGAAATTTGGATTATTTCTGCTTTTTCCTTTGTAGAAATGAAGAAACCAAAAGCTTTTTAAACTTTCAGCTTAATCTTTGTTTTGTAACAGAAAGTGTAGGTGAGCAGTCTACCAATATCCAGTGATAATTGCATGTCCAACATAGGATTTCTGAGAGAAAGCATCATTTTATTAATCAACTTAGGTTTGACTTCAGACAGAGGTGAACTGGTATACCATGTCTATGGTTGATATTTTTGTTACCTTAACTACTGATCATCGTGCTGTGTCTTGTAAATGGGTAATTCCAATCTTCTCTTGGAAGATTATAGAATGGATTAATAATGTGTATTAAACACTAGAATATGATAAGCATTTGGCAAATTGTAAGAGCCTTTTTATTATGCATATGGAGATATAGAAAGAAACACAGTAGAAAGTGAGAAGAGAAAATATGTTCAAGGCTAACTTTCAATATCTGTAGATTTTCCTGGGTTTTATTTGAAATTTCATTTTGTTCTACTAGCCTGGCCTATGAAAAACATTCTCAGTAGGGTTTGCTTTGGAGGAAGCCAATATAATTAACAGATGGTTCCACTTATCTTTTATTCATTGAACACTGTTTACAGACTGTATTAATAGTTAAATTCAGAATCCCAGCAGTTCAGCTTTGATGGTATGAGGTCCAGGCAAGAACAAAGATATGCTAATACGGTCTTCATTTTCAACAGACTTAAAACGAATTCATCTCTGTGTATGGTGGCACACACCTAGCACTTGGGAGATATAAGTAGAAGGGCCAAAGTTGAGGGTTATCAGTGTCTACCTACTGAGTTGGAGGCCAGCCTGAACTACATGGAATCCTATATCAAAAGCAAAAACCAAACTAAGCAACCAAATAAAACACCATGCTTCCCTGCAACACACTCATTTTATACTTATTTACCTTAGAGGCAGATTGCTTAAGTGGCATGGAACTGGAAAATTCACTGAGTCCATTGTTAGACACATCTATGAGGAAAAAAATGACTTTTTATATTATTGATAGTGAAAGCCTTGAGAATTGTGCCTGTATTAATTAATCTTTCTACATACAATTTAAGGTATATTTATCATATATTCCACTTAGGAATTTTATCTGTGAATACTATCCATTTTGCTCAGAGAAACTAAGCTTCAGTAAATGGTATTTAAACATTTTTTTAAAGTTTTGAGATGAATTTAATTACATCATTTCTTCCTTCTCTTTATTCCTGCAACCTTTACCCCACCCCATGTATATTTTCTTGCTCTTTCATACTCAGTGCATGTTGTTATCATTATCTGTTGTGAGATACACACACACACACACACACACACACACACACACACATATATATATATATGTTGTTATATGCAACCTACTCAATCTGTATAATGTTATTTGCATGTATGTTTTGCATGTATGTTTTCAGGACTAGTTATTTGGTACTGGATATCCAGCTATTCCATTCTTCCCTGGGGAAGACTATTTCTCCTGCTCTCAGCATCCTTTAGTTGCCGGTAGCTCTCTCTGTTTGGTCGAGGTCTCGTGGGCTTTCCTCCAGCCACTTTGGCTTCCTATTGGTTTTGTTCTATTTAGGAAACATTCTGAAGACAGTCTTACCTTTCTTTCCTTCTTTCATTGAACTTTATTAATATTTTAGTTTACATAAAAAGTATTTCATTGTGCCATTTGCAGATGCCTATGACATCATATGTAGCTTGTTGTTTTAAGTAACTGATTAATTTTTTAAAAAGGAAAACAAACTATTCTTTTTTTTTTTGGTTTACATACCAATCCCAGTTCCCACTCCCTCACCGCCTTCCATATCTTACCTTTTTAATCCCTCAAGTGGTAGGACCTGGTAAGCGTGTAACAAAGCTCAGGTATCAGTGCTTTCTTCATCATGCATGTCAGTTGAATTATACCTTGATGTCTAGGAAGAACAATGCTGTACTGAATCTATTTGTTCATAGTAAAAAATCAGCCAAATTCTGCACATGCTAGTCTCAGCTCTCTCAAGAGACAGAGGATAATCCAATTTTCTTTTCAAAATAGATGATGATGGACTAAAATATACATACAGAGTATTGTACATTTGCCGGTGAGCCTAATTTCAAAATGTAGAAATCTTTTATAAACTTCTTTTTAAAAAGATGGTCGATCACCTTCCTGGACCTGGGGGGAGTTGGGAGGACCTTGGTCTTAGCATAGAGTGGGGAACCCTGATGGCTCCTTGGCCTTGAGAGGGAGGGAGGGGAGGTATGGGTGGAGGGGAGGGGAGGGAAGGGGGAGAAGGAGGGGAGAGAAAGGGGAGAAGGAGGGGAGGGAGGGGGGAGGAGGAGGGAAGGATATGGAAATTTTTAAATATAAAAAAAAATAAACCATGAGAAAAAAAAAAAAAAGATGATCATTAAAACCTGCAAGTAATATTTTTAAATCTTTTGTATAAAGTAATAGCAACATGAAAATTATGTCTGAAATAAATTATATAAAATATAATCCCCTAGAAAAAATAGTTTTTCAAAAATTCAATATATGAATATTACATACATGCACACAATTTTACATTTTTATATTTATGAATAAATATGTAATAATATGCAGTGCCACATAGTTGTTTTACATAGATATATTAATACTTAGGTAAGTGATATTCCTTTTAATCTCAGCTCCCACAGATCTCGGTGATACAGTGAGTTTTAAACACAGCACAAATTTCCCCTAAATGTTTGCTCTATTTGGAGTTTTTTTCTGCCACCTGGATATTGTATTGGGGCTGAGGGTCAAAACCAAGGCCTTACACATGCCCTGAAAGCACTTTAATTCTGTGCTCTGCTATCTAGCTACAGGCACTGTCCCTCAAAACTGGATTTGGCTATTTAAATCTCACGAATCTACGCTATTAAAACCACACATTGTGATTAAAAATAGACACTACCTGGGGGAAGGAAGATGGAACAGTTATTCTGATCATCAAGCAATGTGTAGATAGCCTAACATCGGATGGAATATATTAGAAACCAAAATTAGTGAAAGAGACGATGGCAGACATTTCATACCCTTTAAAGCAAAAATTCACTGTCAAAACATTCCAGTTCTAAGCATATATGCACTAAACACAGAGGCACCCAATTTCATACAAGATTCAATATCAGAAACAGCAGGGCCTTGGATACAAATATGTTTTGTCTTCTCTTTCAAAAGAAAAACAAAGGGCATTGAGTTACACTGTTAGCTAACAAGATGGCTGAAGGTGGAAGTAGGCAGGGCCTACCTGTGTTGTACATTGTATGACGTGGTCACTCTTGAAGGTTTAATGGGAGACTGTGAAATCGATTTCAATCAAGTTACTTTTATTCATTGAAGATGCATTTCTAATGAAAAGTCCATAAACACTATTCAAAGTATTTCACTCATTGCCTTGGAAATGCCATTTGATACTGTAGCTCATAAACACATGGCCTTGTGTAGCTTCAGGAAAGAAGATAATGGACTAATAGTTACCTAATCAAGAATGAGTACCTGAGATATCCTCATGTCTAGAATAACTGCTGTTCTCCACGAGTAACTAATTCAATTAACTAAGAAATATGGCTTTCAAAAATCTGTCAACAGAATCCCATTGATTTCTTCTCAGTTGTGAGTACTGACTGGTAGAGAAAAGGATAATGAAATATACAGCTTACATATTCTCTGAGAGCCAGTGATAGCATGAGCTAGCTCACAGCATAGGGACACAGAAGCCATATTGCTTATACAAGTTAGACTATTGGTCTTACTAGATTTGACATAATAATGCATAGTTAAGTGTCATTTAATATAATAATCAGGTGAAGTGAGCTTATGGATAATAACAATAAAAATATGCACATCTTCTTATTAAAGGATTTGGAGTCTAGACATGTTAAATAATCAATTCTTATCGACAAGTCAGGACTGTTACCTAAGCTCAGACTCTTGACAACTGTCTGTTCAGTTTTACCATGCTACTGTGCTTCAGGTGACTGATGATTGTTGTGTCATAATGTTGATAGACAGGAGAAACAAGCTTTGGACTTTAGAGTCCTGACTACCCTGTGTCTAGAATTAATAAAAGAAAAAAATCAGTATGTGTTTCTTGAGCAGCTATAATGGGCACTCTGATCACATAAACCAGGCAGGGAAATGTAAGCATGTATAATGGGGGTATATAACTATCAGACACATAGGACCAATTAAGGAAAGCACAGGAGAAAATGTATCCTAGTCTTTGAGAATATAAATATAGGTAAGTATCTCTTAGCCAAGTTCAACTCAGAAAGGCTTCCTGTGACTTTCTGATGTGCTGGCACAATGATGAATAATAAATTCTTTGCAATTTTCATTACTTGAGCAATATTAATTTTTCCATTAAGAATAAAGTTTGAGCAGCAGTTATGAAGAGATACAGATGTTCTGTGTGCTCATGTACATTCATTATCATATATATTATGCATACACATATACATCTGTAATATGTGTACCTGCGCCCATGTGTGTTTTAGGTGAATATAATAATAAATAATTTTATAGTCATTATTTCATAATATTAGTCATAATCATGCATGAAATAGGGTGAAAATGCATATAAGCTTACAGATTCATTTCTGTTGAAGCTTTCACATATAATGTACTTTATAAGTATGTCACACAAATAAATATTGCCTCATTTCTAATTGCGAGGATTTTGCAGTATACTCATTAAGCAAAAGTCCACAGGTGACTACCTCTTATAATCACCTGTCAGGATGTGATAGGTGCCATCACACTGTGACAAATGGCTAAGCACTTATAGAAGGAGGAGTGCTAGATTAAGGGTGGGGCGAAAGCACCATTTCTTGGTGTAGATGGCATTCGATGAGCTTCTCCTGAAAAGGATGCTGATAGCAGCAGGACTAGAAGCAACATTTACAGTTCACAGCAGCTAGAGCAAAGGAGTCTTACCTGAAAGTGTTTAGGGCACAATGCTTTCATGGAGCAGACTTTCCACAGTCTTTCAGAATGCTTCGAATTGAAATGACTTATATTGGAGGCTGTCATCTGCTTTTACGTTGTATGTTCTTTTCTTTAACAAGTTTCCACACAAAATAAGATATCCATAAAGACAATGCCCAGACACATAGCTGGGCTTTTAAAAACTAATTAATTAATTTGGTGGGTTATATGTGTGGTATAAGCATCTATGTGGACAGAAGTATACAAGAGTAGAAAAGGTTGCTGGGTATCCTCTCCTATCATGCTCCATCTTTGGTTGTTGGGTATCTTATGCTATCATACTCCATTATATTCCCTTGAGCTGGGATCTCTCGTTGAATCTGGAGCTAGGATGGTGGCAAGCCCCAGTGATTTGCCTGTCTTCCCACTACAATGCATGGGTTACATGGATTCTTCTTCACATGGTTGCTGGGCATCTGATCACAGCCGCTCATGCTTGTCTATTAAGTGTTTTTATCCACTGAGCCATGACTCCAGCTCCACTGCAATTTTCTTTAAGCATCATATGAACAATGGTACAATACCTTAACTCTTACTTCATTTCTATGAGTGAAAGTAAGTAAAAATACAATGCTTTTCCTTTTAACATATCCAAGAACACAGGGTGGGTGAATGGCAGTTAGTATCTGTTGACCATGACGAAGATATGTGTGAGGAACATCTAAATGCTTCTCACCACCACAGCTGAAGATAAATGCAGGAAAATAATAGCAAGTCTGCTCTTCTTTTGACAGTTGGTGGTAATCTTACCCAGTGCATGAAAGTCTTACATGAAATAGTTAGAATGCCATCCTACAGTATCCGCTAACCTCAACTGAGAGGAAACACAACCATAGATTGTGTTTGTTCACCAAAACTTAGATTCAGTGAAATATGGAGAATGGATGACAGTACATTTGTCATGATTCACGTGAGGCTTAATGAATTTCCTCTTGCTATATTTGGGAAATGATGTACAAACATCTACCTTCCTCAGGACCTTATAAGATGATGATGAAATGCAAACTAAAATGTCTGCGCCACCAGGAAAGAAAAAGAAAGTTCTCTTTGCTGTGGCTAATAATAGGAACATTACCAAAGGAATTGATGAGTTTATTCACACAGAACCTAATGATTTCTTAACGCTGTTCTTGAACCTTACTTTATTGCCTTTGGCTACTTGACCTGGCCAATTTCATGTTATGCTGAAGATTTTAAATATTATTTTTTGATTCATCTGGAATCTTTAAATTTGGATAAACTGTGAGTCAATGTCATATATAAATATACATATATGTACACACATCTATGCACATATATGTATTTTTCATATAGGGTGCAAGCAATTAGATTCCTATAGTAAGCTTGGGCCTTGAAGCAGAATAGTGTTTAGACTTAAAGTAGAATTAAGGTTAGTCATATTCTTTGCTAAACATCAACTGAACAAAAACAGTCCAGAGTTGAAGTAGGCAATGAAACCAAACATTTAAGTTAAATGGTATGCACTATGTTTATGGTTAGCTTTCCGCGAGAGACTCCCTGAATTCAATGAGAACGCTACGACCTAAAGCACGAGAAGCAGCTCCCTCCACTGGACACCCACTTACTGCTGTATTAAGCACTCGCTGTTCTCACAGATTTTATTTTGCACGTATTGCCTGCAGGTGCAGTCTGCCCACAACACCACAACACCACACCATCCATTTTGTCTTCCATCTTCAGCTCCTATTTTACCTTTTATTATTTGGATGCTGTAAATTAATGCTGTTCTTCCTTCCTTCTCCTCCAACTTTCTCTTCTTTTTCCCTCATCATTTCTCTGTATCTCTGCTTTTCTTTATATTCTATATAGCTTTCATTTTGTTTTCTTTTTTTTTTTCTCATGGTTTATTTTTTTTATATATATTTAAAAATTTCCATCTCCTTCCCTCCTCCTCCCCCCTCCCTCCACTCCTTCTCCCCTTTCTCTCCCCTCCTTCTCCCCCTTCCCTCCCCTCCCCTCCACCCATACCTCCCCTCCCTCCCTCTCAAGACCAAGGAGCCATCAGGGTTCCCCACTCTATGCTAAGACCAAGGTCCTCCCAACTCCCCCCAGGTCCAGGAAGGTGATCGTTTTCTTTGAATCACTATGAGAATTATATTCATTGAGCTAGCTCAAAATAAGCCAATTCTACGAATCAATAGAAATAACCTGGGAATTAAGTAATACGAAATAAAATTCACACCTCTCCTTTTATTAGTTATAGAATTAGGGTCAATTTATCTAACACCTCTAAATACAAATATTTTCATGTATGAGAATATCTACAAGATATTATTTTTTCATTGTAGGTATAATAAGAGTAGAATAGCTTATACACACCTGCTAATGGCTGCTTTAACAAGTAGCAGATTGCGTTTTACTGTATTGTGGCAGGAGAGGCGGACATCACACTGCATCAGCCCCATCATGCTCAGTTCGCCTTAAAGCACACTGCAGACTTAAGAGCTTAACGAAGGGATGTCTGGCAGAAAGGATGACTGAGTGGACGTCTTTATCTTGCAGCAATAAGTCAGCACTAATTCTTACATATGAATAAGCTGTAAACTCTTCAGCATTGCTTGTCACATTTTGTGCAATAGAGACATTTCTCTCAGACACCACTGAGTGAGTAAGGAAGATATCATCCCCTCCCATAAGCTGCTGTCACAATATCCACATCTCTGTTAGACTGGATCCTATGAGGAATTGATCCATTTGTTTGGATATTGCATGTCTTAATTCTACTCTCAAAGAACAATATTCAAATCAGCTTTGCACTACAGTTTTAAAAACAAGATAAGAAACATGATCATGAATGCATTCAACTAACACTGATAATTATTAAAAGAGTTGAAAAGGGAAGCAAAGAAGAAGCTAATGTGTTAAGAAAATTAAGCAGATGCACCATGGGCATTAATTATAGCTCACTGGGGTTTTGTTCAGCGAGGGTAGCAGGTTCCAGGTCACTGTGTTTTCTTAGAAAATGACCTTAGTTACCTTACACCATTATTAATACAGCAGCAAATAGTGTTTCTGCAATTTAAACACCAGATTTTCTTACTAGTTTCTTGCAAAGCCAGGATTTTTCCCAAGACAACAAACACAATTACTACTTCAAATTTTCTCACAATTGTATGCCATACTTTACAGACACAACCTTTGTGCTTATAAACTCATGGTGTGGAGGTAAATTTGACAGGATCTAGAATTTCTGAAGAGACAAGCCTCTGTGCATGTCTATGAGGGATTGTCTAGATTAGGTTGGAAGACCCACATTAATTTACGGGCAGTGATATTCAATAGCTTGAGACTCCAGTTTGTATAAAAAGTGGAAATATAGGTGACAATCAACATTTATCACATATATCATACTCTTCTTCCAAATGTGGATGATATGTGACCTTGTGCTCCAGCTGCCAGGATATACTGCCATAATAGACTATATCCCCTGGGAGTTCAAATAAACCTTCCTTAAGTTGCTTTTTGACAGATATTTTCTCTAAGCAAATAGAAAAGTAGCCAATATGCCTACTTCTCTTTCATCTTCGTTATATATCCTTCTTTCAGGTTCACATATTTTAATTATATCATTTATTGAGGACAATTATGTGGAGATTTTTGTCTCTTAATTCATTTCAAAACTCTGCATGCTTTTAATTTGCTCATTAACTTTCCAAATTATACATGACACGGATTTCTCTCTTTTATCCATTTTTACATACATGCATCATTGCTACAGAGGTATCTTTGCATTTTTTGCTAACATGTTGCATCATGCTGCAATTAATAGAGAAAGGCAAGAGAATTTGGGGAAGAAGGAAAACCTGTGTTCAACTACCTATTCCATTCTGCCTAACCTTTTCTTATGATTTTTAATTTCACTGACAAATGCTTATCAGTAAATAAATTAAAGTTGAAAAGTCTATTTTGGCTCATCATGCTTTGAGCTATTCAGTCCATCCACTGTTGACTCTTCTCCCATTGTTTTGGAGCCTATATGAAGGTTGACGAATCTGATAACGAAAGGGCTTCATAGAAGATAGCTTGCTTATCTTGTACCAACCAGGAAGCAAAGGCAAAAACAGGAAGGGGTCAGCAACCAGCCAGCCTGCAAAATCACAGTTAAATGACCTACTTCCTTGGGGAGGCTCCAACTCACAGAGTTTTTCACAACCTCCTGGAAGATGGCAAATTTCCATTATCAGGAGATCAAACCTCGAACAGAGCCGCTTGTGAACATTTTACATTCAAACCATGAATCAGCCGGGACTCTCCACAGTCACTGAAAGTCTATCTGATTCTGTTTAATCATGTATAAAGAGTTATTTTTGTCACTAGTTCATAAATTTTAAAAAAAAATGTGATGTCCAGTTAGCTGACTTTGTAGAACATTATATTCTCAATTTTTTAAAAAATCCTCAACACTTGCAAAAGCTATGATATTATGAATTTAATTAATGGACATATATACTTTTCATAGAACATATCTATGTAAAGTTTCAGTGATTCTCTGTCATTCCAAAAGCTTTACAATTGCATGGATCACTGACCAAGAACTCTTATTCTATATTATATTTTTTCAGCCTACTTCCATATTTCTCTGATCTTGGACATTTGCATATTTTCCTCAAATAGCTCATACTATTGTAGAAAAATATATGTAAAATGTTTCTAGGCCAGATTTCTGAGTCAGGGATTATATCCATTTTTTACTGTCTACAGTTCTGGATTTGTTGGGAGATTTGAATGATTTGCATAATTATGTGGGTCATATTTATATGCTTTTATAATGAGAAAAGCTTACATTTTGGAACCACAGATCTCAATTATAAAGCCTCATTATTTTTTTCTGTTTATGTCATCTAGTTTGTTTCGTTTTGTTTCTTTTCATTCTTAATCAGGCTGGATTCATACTTTCTATAGAGCCAAAGGTAATTCATACCTACTGATCTTTCTACCTCTATCTCCCAAGTGCTGGCATTTTAGGTTTGGGTTGCTATGTGTGACTTGTTTAACTTTATATCCTCTTTACCTTAGAAGATAAAAAAGCTTCTGGGCTTGTTTTAATGCTTATAAACCTGTGTTATTGTGTCAGAAGGGTAAAATGGGAAAGGGAGGCTCTAATTAGACAGACAGACAAAGAGAGAGAGAGAGAGAGAGAGAGAGAGAGAGAGAGAGAGAGAGAGAGAGAGACAGAGAGAGAGAGACAGAGAGAGAGAGGAACAGAGTAGGACAAGATAACAATAACTATGTCTTAAAAAGTCACGAGGGATCATACTACTAATTATCTGTGTATAGATATACACATATATTTGAAATGAAATTGTCTCATCTTTGCTGACTGTGCTCACTCCAAGAGCCATAGATCATTTAATAAAAACCTCAATCCCAGCCACAAGAAGCCCATTAATTTTGTTTGGCTAGGTTTATACTACAGACTCTCCTGACATTACAGGATTATTACTGATGCCTGTGGTGACCCTCCAAGTCAGAAGGCAAGTTCTATTGCTGGAGAAACCCATGCACTTTAGACACAGTGCCCAGTTACCCCTTATCTGTGCTTGATCTTAATGCCTCCCTTCTTGAGAAACAGTTTTCATGGTCCCAGAAGGCACCTTGTGAACTCCACAGGAGGGAAGCAAACAATAGTCCTGTTCAGCTATCATGCCTATGAATCATAGCAGTGACTGGCATAGCACAATAATCCCAATGTTGCAGTAGTGGCACATGTACCTTGGTGGTATGTCAAAAGCTCGCAACTTGGATTTAAGACCCACAGATTAAGAGGGAAATCATGCCTGCTACTACAAACCTATCTAACTTTTCAGGCAGCGTGAAGTCATGAATCTTAGAAAACACGCTACGACCAGTTTACTCTACCAGAATAATCCCTAAAACTACTCTAAATATTTGGGGCTTACAAACTGTAGTCCTTGCCCCTCATTCACGAAATTTCTCTTTATAATAAACAAGACTGTTCTAGAGATACACAACCAATCAAAATGTACAGTTGTGAACCAAAGTTCCAATAATATAGCTACGAATACTCATTTACCTAAGGCTCAAGAACATTGCAGAAGTGGGGACAAAAAGATATTAAGAGTCAGAGAATCAAAGTGTTTATTGTGAGATTATGTATCCTAATAACGTGAGAGCTATATCCATGTTTTCCTTAAAAGGATTCATGATATTCTGTAGGCTCTGTCGTTTTCTCTTGTTGACCATGTCCTTTGCTTTACAGAAGCTTTTCAGTTTCAGGAGGTCCCATTTATTAATTGTTTCTCTCGTGTCTGTGCTACTGAGAATTATTTAGAAATGGTCTCCCGTGCCTATGCATTCAAATATACTTCCCATTTTCTTGAGAGTCTATGAGGATCAAGTGTGGCTGGCTTTATGTTGAAGTGTTTGGTCCATTTGGACTTGAGTTTGGTGCATGGTGATAGCTATGGATCTATTTTCAGTCTTTACATGTTGATATCCAGTTATGCCAGCACCATTGTTAAATATATTTTTCCTTTTTTTTTCATTTGATAGTTTTGCTTCTTTGTCAAAAACCAAGTGTTCGAAGGCATGTGGATTAATATCCGGGTCTCCAGCTCGGACGAAGGCAGTGTGCCTCTGGCCACACGGCCCCTTTTCAGAAACCTGCTTTTGTTTTCTAACCAGTGTTATGAGAGACCTACACAACAGCATCTGAAATTAGGGTTGCTGTTGAATTCTAGTTTTAAGCCATGGTGACCTGATAAGGTACAAAGGTTTATTCCCAGTTTTTTTTGTATTTTTTGAGGTTTATTTTGTTACCGAGTATATGGTCCATTTTTGAGAAGGTTCCATGAGGTGCTGAGAAGAATGTATATTCTTTTATGTTTGGATGGAATATTCTATATATGTCTATTATGTCCGTTTGAGTCATAACATCTGTTAGTTCCCTTAATTCTCTGTTATTTTTTTGTCTGACTGACGTGTCCAGTGGTGAGAGGGGAGTGTTGAAGTCTCCCACTATTAGTGTGTGGGGTTTAATGTATGATTTAAGCTTTAGAAGTGTTTCTTTTACATATGAAGCCATCCTTTTATTTGGGGAATAGATGCTCAGTGTTGAGATTTACTCTTGATGGATTTTTCCCGTGACTGATATGAAATGTTCTTCTATTTCTCTTTTGATTGATTTTAGTTTAAAGTCTATTCTGTTAGATATTAGGATAGCTACACCAGTAATGGAGGAGGGTCATCTGTCTATGTGTTAGTTTCATTTGGTTAATAAAGAAACTGCCTTGGCCCTTTAATAGGATAGAAAATTAGGTAGGTGGAGTAGACAGAACAGAATTGTGGGAGAAAAAGGCAGAGTCAGGAAGATGCCTCAGACAGTCACCATGCCTCTCCTCTCCAAGACAGACGTAGGTTAAGATCTCTCCTGGTAACACACCACCTCATGGTGCTACACAGATTACTAAATATGGGTTAAAGCAAGATTTAAGAGTTAGCTAATAAAAGGCTAGAGCTAATGGGCCAGCAGTGTTTAAAAGAATACAGTTTCCGTTTAATTATTTTGGGTAAAGCTAGTCAGGTGGCCAGGAGCTGGGTGGGATGAAAAGCAGGCCTGCCCGCTGCTCCTTCTACACACCAGCTTGTTTCTTAGGTCCCTTTGATTGGAAATTTTTTTTCCCAAACTTTTACTCTCAGGTGATGTCTGTCTTTGAGTTTCGGGTATGTTTATTGCATGCAGAAGAAGGATGGATTATATTTTCATATCCAATCTGTTAGCCTGTGTCTTTTTATAGGTGAGTTGTTTATATTAAGGGATATTAATGACCAGCGATTGCTCTCTCCTGTTAACTTAGTTTTTGTTATTGCTGATATTAATTTGTGTGTTTTGCCCTTCTTTGGGATTTGCTGCTGTGAGACCATCAATTGTCTGTGTTTTTGTTGATGTAGCCAAATTCCTTGGGTTGGAGTTTTCCTTCTAGTACTTTGTGTAGGGCTGGGTTTGTGGCTAGGTATTGGTTAAATCTGGTTTTGTCATGGGATATTTTGTTTGTTCTTCTATAGTGATTGAATGTTTTTCTGGGTATAGTAGTATGGGCTGGCATCTGTGGTCCTCTTAATGGTCTACATGATTGCTTGACCGGGACCTTCTGGCTTTCATTGTCTCCGTTGAGAAGCAGGTGTAATTCTGATAGGTCTGCCTTTATATGTTACTTGGCCTTTGTTCCTTTGCAGCTCTTAATATTCTTTCTTTACTCTGTATGTTCAGTGTTTTTGATTATTATGTGACGAGGGGACTTTTTTTTTCTTCCAACTCTTCTTCTACAAGTTATTTCTGCCATAGACACAGAAATTTTGGCAGATGCATTTGTTTGGACTGGGCTTCTTATGATCTGTTGATCACTGCATTATGTCCAATCGTGGATGCTCATAAAGCTTCCATTTTTTATAAAGAATATACTCTTTAATGAGGGGTGGGGGTTATACTTATTTTTTGGTATAAAGTTTAGAGAATGTAGTAAGGCATTATGCTGCTCTAACAAAGTGGCAGTAGTTATAGATAAATTGATTTTTATCTAAAGTCCAGAACCTCACTAATCCTGAGAAATTCCCTAAATTTCTAGTACTAGGTATGTTTTCTCTCCTGTCACAGGCACCTTAAGTAACATGCACCTTAGACAGCTGTTGGGTACCACCAACACAAGTGCCACTTATTGTACCTTTATGACTATCTTGTTATGCTAGTCATTCTTGTGGTTCATAGATGCTATGGGTGTAGTTATTAATTTCCTCCCTCCTTAGGTAGTACAATATTTTCTGGTGCCATGGAAGTTGAGCAAAAGATGCAGGATTTCAGGCTTATTCCAGCTCAAACAACCGAGTCCTTTATCCCAAGTGTGTGGTATCTATAGAAATAGGCACTTATTTCAACTTCTGAAAGGCAACAAATATCAACAGCAATGATCTATGTTGTTTTGCAAATTATCTGCCCTACTCAGGCCACCAACTTAAAAGAAGATTTCTCATGCCTAGTACTGAGGATTTGTTATCCTATAGTTCTTGTAAGGAGACATTGTCAGCCCAAGTGGGGTGTGTGTGTGTGTGTGTGTGTGTGTGTGTGTGTGTGTGTGTGTTAGACTTGGGGCTTGGTCTTCAGATAAGCATTTTTAAAATTTTTTTCATCTCATAGTCTATCGACAAAGCTGAAAATTTAAGAAAAAAAACTTGAATAGGCTTGTATGTAGCAGTTTTAGATCAAATCCTAAATATCAGTCAGAGGGGCAAGGCTCATTTAGAAGGACATTCAGTGAGCTGGCAAGACTTAGCAATGAGAGGTGGCTATCCTGAGAAATGGCATATGCTGTAACGGAGGACCAGTGTAGAGTCCTTGTTGGTCACAAGAACTCTTTGGGTTTTTGAGGAAGAGGAGTGAGATCACCTTATTTCACTTAAGACAAGGAAGGCCCTGGAAACTCAAGGCACATGGTGATTGTAAAATGTAAATGGATAAATGTATTAGGTAATAATTTCTGTTGCTTTGCTGCATTTACTGATGTGAAAAGCATACAAATTAAGGTTGTCTTTCTACAAGTGGGGGCATTTGCATGAGTAAATCAGCCACGAAACTTCAGTTGACATATCCGTTACAAAATAGGTCTGCTGCTCAATAAGAATCAGCAGCAACAATTCCAGTTATTGATGTTAGCAGCGTCTCATCTCTAAATATTTTTTAGGAAGCAGGGACTCAAAATAGGACTTTTCTGTGTACTTTACCTAATGTTCTTGAATAGAGAGCTCACTGAACATCCGGTTTGCTAAATATATCCACCTGCTCTTTCTCTGATGCAAATAGCCTACTCACTTTGATACAATCTTTCATTTTGGAGTCATGACTTTGTTCAAAATATGTTGGCTTGGGATTCTTAACTGCTACCCAGCTTCAAAACTACATTTTTCTTAACCTGGATACATTTAAGGAATCTGTAAGCCAAAGATGCTTGAATTCGAAATCTAAAATTCTTTTAAATCAAGATGCTTGGAGGATAAGGTACACTCTAAGCACTGACTTTTTGCCCACATGTTATTACCCTATTTTAAGAACTCCCAGAAGGAAAAAAAAGTCACAGTGCCAAGGAGCATAGAAGCTTTTGTTTCCATATGAGGAAAAGTCACCATGGAGAAGGAATATTAAAAGCAAAAAGGATTTAGAATTTTTGTTTATTATGACAGTTGTTCAAAATATTTGTTTTTTCTTAATTTCTCTGTTAATAATGTGGTGTTAAAGTCTTTGAATGATATAAAATAGATGTCCATATCCATGGTAAACAGTTTTTCTTAATATTTATAGTGAGATAACCGGACATTGAGGAGCCCCATAAACTGGTAATGGGTGAAATTACCAGTTTACCAAATTTATTCAGCAATTTTTGCAAACAGGACCAGACTCTTCATAGAAACACAGTTAAAAAACACACAGCTCAACCACCAGGTAGATTCACACCCTTATTTTTAATAGCAACATCCATGTCTCTCCCTTCATCTACATATAAAGCATATTTTCCATTTTCGTAGTTTAGTGATGTTAAAAATAACATATAAAGAGAAACATACAGGTAGTGGTTGGGGGTATTTTTCCTTTCACATAGCATAGCATATATTTGTAGATGCTTGCTGGCTGTTACCAACTACCCATTCCTTTTCATTAGTGGGCATGGGCTTACCTTGCATTCACTCTGACCCCTGGGGGAACAGCTGACCTAATTTCAGTTTTCTGGCTGTGGCAAGGAAAACTGATGTAGATATTGAAGCCCAAGTGTGTCTGTGGAGCCCTAGTTCTCAGCTCTTTAAGATCAATGTTCTTGGATCGTATGATAGCAGAAAACTTATTTTGGTAATTGTTTTTCAAAGATACTTGTCAAATTACTTTCCAAATTGGTTGTGCCATTTTACTTCCTACCAATAATGTCAGACTGTATGAATGCTTAAAAGTGTCATGTTTTTATCTAGCTCATTTTTAGGTAGAGTGACATCTCATTGTGCTTTTAATTTGCTTGTCACTGCTGGCTAATATTCTTAGAGTTTTCTATGTTGTTTTTAATATTTGCTATCAGTGTATTATAATTGCTTAAATTTATCACCAGAACCATGTCAATATTAAAACTGGTGTGTGTGTGTGTGTGTGTGTGTGTGTGTGTGTGTGTGTGTGTGTGCGTGCGTAGGGTGTTGCTTTACCCTGTCAACTTGACACAAGTTAGCGTCATCTTTGAAGAAAGAACTTTAACTGAGGGACTGCCCTCACCAGATTACCAAGGTAAAGTGTGTGTGGGCATTTTCTTCATTAAGAATTGATGTGCATCAGGGGTGTTCAT
This sequence comes from Arvicola amphibius, assembly GCF_903992535.2. Lineage (NCBI taxonomy): Eukaryota > Metazoa > Chordata > Mammalia > Rodentia > Cricetidae > Arvicola > Arvicola amphibius. The sequence goes on from NC_052058.2 coordinate 156,072,281, forward strand.
GCAACTCTAGACAGTGCCCCTCCTGGGTGATGTTTTTGGGTTCTATATGGTGACATATATAGAGAGAAAGCTGTGGAAATTAAGCCAGTAAGCAACATTTCTCCATAGTTTCTACCTCAGTCCATGCCTCCAAGTTCTCTTCTGGTGAGTACTGTTCCTTCTCTCTTACTGACAGTTTGTGATCAGGACATGAAAGCCAAGTAAAGCCTCTCCCAATTTGCTGTGGAACATGTTGTTTATCACAACAATAGAAAACAGATTTGGACAATGGAACCTCATCAACTATTTACTTTTGAGAATTTTTATATATTCTAGGGAACAAGAGTTTGTTAATATATACGTGAAAATATTTTCTATGTCTAGGTGGAAAATATTTCCTAGCATGTAGCTTGATTTTATGTGTTTGTTAGAAACCTCTCAATAGGGTCTTGACCAGGGCAGTTTTCAATCTTAAGAAAGCTACACTCACAAATTTTCTGTTATAAATTTTGCTATTGGTGTCAAATTTACTTTCTGCCAGGCCCCATAGGATGAGAACGCTTTCATATTTGTTTTATAATTCTACATATTGCATTTTGTACATAAAAGTCATCAGTCTCACAGTCTCCGTGTAAGAGTCAGAGAATTTTTTTCTTAACTACTTGATTGGTTTGTTTCTCCTTGATACTGACTTTCTCTGGAATAATTTGTTGAAATGAACATGACTTCTTCTAAATTGCTTTAGCATATTTGTGGAAATCAAGAGAATGTGGGGATTAGCTCTGATTCTTGCTCTAGCCCATTGTTGTACATCTCTGAACATCTGTAAACATCATATACATACACAAGTTTTGATATTTTATGCTGTAAATCTGATTCAACTCAAAGAGCTTTTTAACCTACAAATTATCAACAGTGTATTTCTCATTGTTTTCTTGGAGACTTTCCTGTAATCATTGTATTACTACACAATGGTAAGATCACAAAAGCGCAAACGGTTTCAGGGTCCTAGCTGGCTGAAAACTTAGTTTCTACCTAGCCACTTAAACAAGGAAAAGCTTTAAATCCTCTGTTGCTAGGTAAGTGGTCGAAATCAATTGAGTCAAGCTATCCTGGTCTCTCTTCTCTCCTCTCCTCTCGTCCTCTCTCCTCCTCTCTCTCATCTCTCTCTCTCGTCTCCTACTCTCTCTCTCTCTCTCTCTTTCTGCATGTGTGGTGCAATGCGCTTGTGTTTTTGAAGTTCGACATTTTTAAACAATTTCTTTTTGAGTTTCTATCAGTTGGTTGAAGAGCAAGTTGATAACTTCTAGTGAAGTTCCTGTAAATCAATTTCTCTCTCGTCTCTCTCTCTCTCTCTTCTCTCTCTCATCTCTCTCTCGCATCTCCTCAGTCCTCTCGATCTCTCTCTCTCTCCTCATCTCTCCTCTCTCTCTCGTTTCTCATCTCTCGCTACTCTTTCGCTCTCTCTCTAGAACCCAGCCGTGGGATCATGAACACGCTGCTTTTGCCATGCTCTGGAGACACCAATTCATATCTCTTTTTCCTGTTTCCAGGCTCTTACAGTCTTTATCTGGTCTGTCCAATGGTGTTTCATGAATCTTAAAGTAGTTAGCATAAATGTTGTATTTGGCTCTGAGGACTCCACCAACACTTCTTCTGTGAACCCTGAGCAGCTGAATGCCTCAGACGTCACTGTCAGTTCTGGTAAAGTAAAGCTTTTCTGACTACAGCTGCAGGCAGCATCTGTTTATGTCATAAACAGCATATAGTTGGGTGGTTTCTAGCCGGGCGGTGGTGGCGCACGCCTTTAATTCCAGCACTCGGGAGGCAGAGGCAGGCGGATCTCTGTGAGTTCGAGAACAGCCTGGTCTACAAGAGCTAGTTCCAGGACAGGCTCCAAAGCCACAGAGAAACCCTGTCTCGAAAAAACCAAAAAAAAAAAAAAAAAAAAAAAAAAAAAAAAAAAAAAAAAAAATAAAAAATGCTTTCTGTTAATCTCTAACAACTGTTGTAACTGTGGGTTTATGTCACTATCAACTGTTTATGAATAAATTATAGTTAGATTTTCTACTTTCTAAGGTTCTAATTTTCTTTTATTTTCTATTTCTCCTACTCTCTTTATTTTAGGAACTTGATTACTTCTAGGAATTCAATTTTGACTTGTAGAGATGGTTTGATAGTGGATTCTTGACTTCAACTTTATCCTCTTTTCCAAGAATGCAATGAGATGAGTTTTACAAATTTTCTTCTAGTCTCAGAGATTCCTGCAGCATTAATCTCTTATTTTTTGTCTTTAAAGAGTAATTTTCTTTGGTTCAGACTGAGTATGCTTCATGTTTCCATTTTATAATTTTCACATTTCTTCCATAAATTAAAAGTTTTTTCTTTTCTTATCAATTTTTGGCTATGTATTTTAATTCTTAAATTTCTATGAGGTTATTGGTTTTTTCTTTTGATTCTTTGATGAAGATTTTGAATAATAAATTTTACTGAGCAACATTTATATTTCTAGCATTTATAAAAAGAAATTCATAGTTGAAAAATATGAAAACACATTTAAAAACCTTTACTGGCAATTTTACTGTATCATTTATACTGATAGCATCTATTGATTATCCTTTTACAAAAAATAGACTTTCCTGTTCATTTCTCATTTCTTTGTTTATATTCATGTATGCATATTCTTGTGTAGGTATGTGCATATATTTTTGTATGTTAGATCATGCTTGTCTGTGTGCATACATAGCTGATATGGGACCCCCAAAGGGGTTGTAACTCACAGGTTGAAATACACTGTTCTTTTTTTTGTTTTGTTTTGTTTTTTGTTGTTTTGTTTTGTTTTGGGTTTTTCTTATGAATGACTGAGAGATTCACTATTAAAACTTGAACATGATAGTAGATGCAGAAGAAGCTCACATTAACACTCCCTGGCATGGATGTTGTCTTTCTATAGTCAGGTGGAGTTAAAGTCCAGATTTACTCCAAACCTCCCTTGACAATGTCAGGAGTTGTATTCACATTGCTGAGTAAAGCAGCAGTCCCAGATGACTGGTTGGTCTCCTCTGACATTATTGAGGATGAAGAGATACTGCTTTCATTCATTATCACTGGTCAGATGTTGGAAGATTTGACTCGGCATTAAACCTTCTTTAACACCAACCAAGAAAAGAGAGCTACGGAGGGCTGATAAGTTAGTGTGGGATTTCAAACCTTGCTCGCACTGCCCAGTGATGACGAGATTCCCTCTAAAAAACTCTCCAACAAATGAGAGATGATGTGAGCAGCGGGAAGTTACCATTTAAAGAGTGTTTAAAAATGTACCACTTTTTGTTATGTGATTGTCGAGTGCATTTTCTTACGGCCTTCCACCACAGACTGAACATCTAAGAGAGAGCCAATCGTCTCTTTATTGAAACCAACCGTTTTTTTTTTCCTATTTACAGTTTTCCTATAAAATGCTGTACTCTTTCCTCATCAAGACTGAAACATTAGTCATACTCACTTTTCTTCATCTTGCCTTTCATAGTTTGTTGCTAAACACAATTTTTTCAACATGATGCATCTCTCTTTTGTATTTTGTATTTTGCTTTTCTATTCTACATCTGTCAGTCATAAATACCTGGCTTTCTATCCATTTATTCAAGGGATATTGCAATTGTCTAAATGTCATTTGATATTCTCTCTCTCTCTCTCTCTCTCTCTCTCTCTCTCTCTGTGTGTGTGTGTGTGTGTGTGTGTCTCAATGTCTGTCTGTGTGTGTCTGTTTCTCTCTTCTCTCTCTGTCTCTCCTGATTTTTGTTTAAAACAACCATACCATAGACCCAGTGTAAATACATGCTTTGTGTAATTTCCATGTTTAAACTGTTTAAAGGTTATTGCTGCCCATTTCCACAAAATTAAGTTTAATATACTTTAACTTGTAATTCTGATACCCCGCTTTAATTCATGTTTCCCTGGTTCTCTGTGATACATCCAAGATAACCATGCATATATATCTTCAATTGACAGAGTCTTGGAAAACAGTGATTTTGAGTCAAATACACCGTTTTGGGGAAGTCAAACATGTGGTTCTATTTAGTGCCTTTTTGTGAAGTCTATGAAATTAACAGAGTATCAATAACTCCAAAGTCTCTAACAATAATTTCAAATATATCATTCTATATGAGTCTGATGAAAAAAGAATAGGATCCACCAGTATTCATAAGAAACAGCCTAAGTGTCAATTAGGTATGACTACATACAACAATCATATCTCCCTAGTTAATAAAATATTATTCATGTAGAAGAATGAAGGGCATTTTGCAATGTGCTACAATGTGAAAGATCTTGAAGGAGATTCATTAAGTAAATAAGTCAACAGTGGGAAGAATTTTTAAACCTTTAAAAGTCAGAAACAGGGGCTGGAGAGAAGGCTCCATAGTAAGAACATTGGCTTCTCTTTTGGAGGACCTGAGTTCAATTCCCAAGACTAACATAGCAGCTCCAAACCTTTGGTAACTCCAGTTCTAAGGAATCTGACACCCTCCCCTGACCTCTGATGGCAAAGTATGCACAAGGAACACAGACATACATGCAAGCAAAACACCTATACTCATTTCAAATATCTACTAGATCCTAGATACTAGAAGGTGGGAGAAGTAGGGAATGCCAACCAAAGGTAGTGTCCTGGCATAGGATGAGCCAGTTCCTGACATTCTAATATTCTTCATGTTTGGTGATGACTGTTGAATGACTTTGATTATGATGCTCACTACATAGTATAACATCAAACCATTTTTTAGAAATTGGATGTATTAAATCTTCCATCAGCTAAATATTTTGATAGGAAATAACTTTACCCTATTAATTCCACAGAAGTTCTGAGAAGTAAGAATTTTCAGAATTCAGTCCTATACCTCAAGTTATATTTCAAAACTACAGAATTAATTAAAATGCAGACATATTCTAGTTGAAGACACCTTGTCTTCTCCTTACACACTTCTTCCTCACGTTTCATGGGGAAGGAAAACATGCAGATGCTCATGAGGATCTGCTCACGACTGAGCAAAATGCTAAAGCTGAGTTACAGCGATGGAAACAGAAGTTTTACTAATGCTGCTGAGATTGCCAACGGGAGGCTCATGGCGTAGTCCTGCTCCAAACCGAGTCTTTAAACCTAATGGGATTGTCACATAAGATGAACAGATGTCAGTTCTCATTGCAGTGGCAAGCTCTGTAGAGGAAAACAGGTGTTGGCCCTCGTTGATGCATCTGAAAAACTGTAAGGTTTCCTACACTCAACAGTTGTGTAATGTCAGTGAGGCCACAGAAGGAAACTTGGAGGAGAGGCAGAGGCTGGGGCAGCAGTTTAAATGTCTAGACAGAATGTGTAGTAGTTGACTGGAGAAAAGGCTCGGGTAGAAATTTACCAGTGAATAATTTAGAAATAATTTTGTTTTTACAGAGAAGTCTCTCTAAACTAGAGGAGCATCCAAATATTCATCACTCAGACTTCCCTGCTGTTAGCATTTTATATAATTGTGCCACATCTGTCAAGAATGAGACATTAATGCTAAGTGTTATTATTGATGCAGTTAATTTAGTGTCTTTGCTTGATTTCATCAATTTTCCACTAATGAACTTTTTTTTCTACTACAGAATTCCATTTGCTATCATGTAGCATTTAGTAGACTGTGTCCTTGGCACTTTCTGACCTTCAACAGATTCTTGATGTTTCTTTTTTATGATGCTGTAATTTAAAAAAAATATTAAAAGCACTAGTACTGTCAGCACAAGTAAGAGGGTATCTATCTGTTCACGTAATGGTTCTGCCTTGGTGGGGAAAGATAATGTCCTCCATATATCTCACTATTGTGCCTGAGAACCTGTGTCTACACAGAGACATTTATGCTGTGTCTACAAAACTATAATCAAAGCACATCTTTTCCATTCTGATATAAATTTGATCACTTTTATTCTTATTCAATCTTACCCACTTGAAGACTAAAAAACCCATTCCCCTATTATTCTCCTGGCTAAATTACTTTTTTCTCTCATCCCAAATTTCTTTTTTTTTTTTAGCTATTTGCATGTTGGTTAGTTCACTAGATTATCCTATATTTTATAAATTTTCAGGTAAAATAATGTATTTATCATGTAGATATGATGATTTGATGTTAATCTACAACAGAGAGGGTTAAATTTAGTTAATCTGCATATGCAGAGTCCCAATGCAATCATTTGACACTTGACAGTCTTACAGCCATAATTTGAGACAGCCCTCTTTGCCTGTTAATTATTTAACTTATTCAGTTAGCAAAAAATGTAGTTTTACAAAAAACTATAAGAAATAAAATAGACAAAATTCTTCCACCTATTACCCAATTTTTTTCAATGGTAGCAACTTATAACATTATAGAGCAATAAAATGATGAATTCACTTATGTGATACACTGGGGAATAGAAAGTATTCTACCACCACTAAGAACCCCCAGGATCCCCTTGAGTAGCCACATGCTCACTTCCATTTCTACTATTTTCTGACCCCTGTCAGCCCATCAATCAGTACTTAATCTCTGTAATTCTTAAATTCAAAAATATTATGGAAATGGAATTACATAATGCCTAATTATTAGATATCAGTTTTTCACTCAGCATAATTCTCTGGACGTATTTAGAAACTGTTGTTCCGTCACTGATTTCTCTTTGTAACCACTGGGTAACATTCCAGAAGAAGGTAGATGTACTACAGATCATTTAAATGTTCCCCAGGTTTAGGATGTCTGTTTCAGATTATGGTGAACTAATTTGCTGCAAATATTTAAGGGATGTTTCTATTGTTTAAGTTTTCTTGGGATAAAGAATTAATGCAGATCATAGTTTATATAGTACTGAAATGTCTATTATTAATATATACACATATTTATATGCTGTATACATGTGTTTTTGTATATAATTATATTTAAAGTAACTCCCAAATTCTATTCAAGAATGGAATGAGCCATTGCATACTACTTTCAACAATGTGCAGGCTGTTGGTGTCATCTTGGACATTCTGATAGCTCTGTTAGGACAACTCATGGTTTTAATTTGCATTTTTATTAGGAAATGGTACTTGAGGTCCTTTTAATCCCTGGACATTCTGATCAATGCAGACAATGTGCTCATTTGCAAGTGTATATTCATGTCAATAAAGATTTCAGAACATCATGTTTAGTCACGGACTTTACTGTTGAATTTCTTTGTTTTAGTTCTTAGTTCTTCATTAGAACACAGCTTGCAGAGATAACACCCATTTACAGATTGGTCATAAAGAGGATATAGAATGCCAGGATGCTTGAATTTTAATATCAAAACTAGGACTTCCAGGGGAGATATGGCTGAGTCAGTCCTGAGGCAGAAGGAAATATAAGATAATGAGGGGTCCTCTGATCTATGAAAGCCTTCAAGAACCATTTGAAATTAAATCAAAACCCATCTTGAAAGATATCTTACTGACAAAGGCTGGAGCATTTTAAATAAGTAATAATGATTTTTCTTCTAAACAAAGTAAGAATTCCTGAAACAGCATTAATATAAAAGTGTATAAATGGATAAAGGAGAAGTCTTGGGGAAAGGAACTGCTTACATCAAGCAAATAAATCAGAGCAAGAGACAGGATTAGAAGATTCCATTTGAAAATGATCATGGTGATGTCTGATTCAGGCATCAGTTCTGGTGACACATGGAAGATTGTGGAGAAACCCAGGATTCATATCATCTTAGAATAACTTTTCATTAGTTACATATTATTTATTAGCTAATAAATAACATGCTTATTACATTCTTATGGGGAATTCTGACTTGTCATCAATCAAATGATAAATGTTAAAATTAATAATGGCACTAGAAAACCTCCTGTGTTTTTTGGTGCAATGGCCTTAAGAGAGCTGGGCCTTACCTATGTTGTTCTGTTGGCTCTGCAGGCTTTGTTTCCACACGTGTGACCTGTCGGTCTCATGGTGACAGCCTCCCATGGTTATGGTGAGGATGAAATCATGTGACAAGTGGATCAGGCCTTACTTTCCTCTGAAGGGAATTACATTTAGCCATCAGACTTAATCACTTTGCATAAATACTCAGGTTGAAGCTAGCACAGAGCTGTTTGTGAAATTGCTTATTTGTTGGGTTGGTTCCACTATTTGAGTAGTTAATTTGGTAATTTAATGATGCTTTAAGTGAAATTTTTCTTGTTAATGATTATTGATTTGAACCTCAAGAAGAGGGAAACAAAATTGATTCTGAGGTAATTACAACTTAAAATACATATATTGAGTGGATGCAAATATGGACTGATTAAAGATAATGACTAATTAAACATGTTATAAAATTAGACCCAGATTGGAGGGAGGCAGATTATTGATGTGAGAGTAATTAAAGCAAAAATGAGAGATGACTGACCAATGAGTAAATGGGTTTGCTTGTCAGGTGGTTTCTTTCTCATGTACTGGGGGGAAATGTCCACACTAGTGATTCATGGCCTGAGGATGAATGCTGCTTTGAGGAGAAAGTCACAACAGAGTTCCATTGTCCTTGAAGTTCAAATTGTAATCCCATGGTATTCAATTCTCTCTCTCTCTTAGTATGCTTATGTTTCATATAAAATTATGTTTTTATCCATGAGCTATTAACATGTTTCCATCAAAAGGTTTGCCTTTCTTTCAGGCTGTGTTGTTACATGATTGAAAGTATATTATTAGGAATTGGACAAGAATTATAAGTGTAATTCTTCTGAACAAATTCAATATATAATTTTATATATTATAATCACTTCACATATAATTATTATAAGTTATAATTTACTATGATAATTTTATAGTAAGTGGTATGTTAATGCTTTAATATACAACGACATATATTAACTATATAATATAATTTGCTACAAGATTTCCATCCTCACATAGATTTAGCAGTAGTTTTGCCAAGGAATGCTATCAGCAATATATAAAATGAATGATATGCAAGATTTAACCCTCAATTACTTCTTTGCAATTCTCAACTTATATTTTAAAAAAGAAAACCATGTACATAGAATTTTAGATATTCTTTTCTCCCATGAGTGACATGTAAAACTGTGTTTTAATGTAGGCTCAATTTAATGACTCCTTTTGGAGGAGCAGACTATAACAAACAGATGTTGATTCACTTCCGAGTTTGACAGAAAAAAACTGGGACTTCCATTGTGGGCTTATGTTTTTTTTTCCGAAGCCAAGTAACATGTCTGAAGTTCTTAGCACACCTTTGGGGTTGCTTTTCTGGTAGGGCATTGAATATTCCCACAAGCCACCATGAGAAAACTGAACTCTGTTGACAACAACATCAAAAAAATTAGAGAAAATGCTCCACTGGCCAAGTTTCCCTCTGAGACTGCATGTATGCTCATAGTAACTTCATGAGACAATTTTGTATTCAAATTCTTCATGTAATAGGGAGTATAGTTCTGTATACATTTTAAGTTGTTGACATTTGTGGTAATTTGTTGTAGAATAAGAGAAAAAACTCCAGTCCAGTCCTGGTTCTTTCTCTAATTGATTTCCCATGCAGTGATCAGGAGCCTGGTATACTTTGGTGGAAGAGAAGCTAAGGAGGCCAGATGTAGCCACTTACCTCTACTTACCCTCTCCCAAAGAAATTTTAAATCAGTGGAAGGATTGACAGGTATAGACATTATCAACAAACTCCTCGAAGGATTTACCAGCGAGTGAGGCAGAATACAGGAGACTTATAACCACCTAGAATCAGAGATACTGGATCTAAAGAAACTGTACTCATTGAATGCCATACAGGCTTCCAGATGTACCTTCTGTTTTATAAGAAGTAGAGCTAGTTATTATCTGCAGCATGTGTTAACCCTTTTGGTTCCAACTATAAATGCATTCATATTTTAAAAATAGTGTCAATGAACATTACAATATTAAGCTACCAAGGAACAAATTAATTTTTTTAAAAAATGGTAGGTTTGGGTAGCAATTTAATAAGAGTTTTTTTAATTTTGAAGAGTAGATAATGTAGATTTTGATTAGGATTTGCCTTCTCCTCACTGACTTTCAACATGCACTGATATGTGTGTGTTCATATGTTAGTATCTGCATGTATGATTAAATAATATGTTTGGAAGTATGTATATTATCATATGTACATATAATTATCAATATTGTTTATAAATACACATAACATTGCCAACCTGATGTAGTATCTTCTCCTCAAGCATGTGACTGATACTTTTCCTTTTTCTTTTAGAGTTATATGCTATTTGTTTGACTCTTTCCTTGGAAAAAAATCCCATCACCTAATTGCCTAAATGTTCTTCCTTCTTTTTTTTTCCCATTTTTTTTATTAAAGATTTCCATCTCCTCCCCCTTCCCTCCACTCCCTTCCACCCATACCCCCACTCCCCCCCTTTCCAAGACAAAGAGCCATCAGGGTTCCCTTCACTATGTTAAGACCAAGGTCCTCCCAGCTCCCCCTAAGTCCAGGAAGGTGAGCAACCAAACTGACAAGGCTCGCAGTGAGCCCGTCCATGATGTAGAGTTCATGTTCATTGCCGTTGTCCTTGGTTTCTCAGTCCTCCTCCACCGTCAGCCACATTCAGAGAGTCCGGTTTGGTCCCCTGTTCCATCAGTTCCATTCCAACTGGGCTTGGTGGTCTCCCGTTAGCTCTGTCCCACCGTCTCAATGGGTAAACACACTCCTCACGGTCCTGACTTCCTTGCTCATGATCTCCCTCCTTTTGCTCCTCATCAGGACCTTGGGATCTCAGTCCGGTGCTCCTATGTGGGGCTCTGTCATTTTCTCCATCCAATGCCAGGTGAAGGTTCTATGGTGATATGCAAGATATTCATGAGTATGGCAATAGGATCTGTACATTTCTGGCACCCTCTCCTCAGCTGCCCAAGGACCTAGCTGGGGGCATCTTTCTGGATACCTGGGAACCCCTCTAGAGTCAAGTCTGCCAACCCTAGAATGGCTCCCTTAATTAAGATATATAATTCCTTGTTCCCATATACACTTTTCCTATATCCCAACCATCCTATTCCCCCAAGCTCTTCCCATCCTCCACTTCACACTTTTCTCTCCCCATCCCCCCCTCTCCCCATCCCATCCCACCCCCATGTTCCCATTTTTTTGTCCGGCAATCTTTTCTACTTCCAGTATCCAGGAGGATAACTATATGTTTTTTTTGGGGGGGGTTCACCTTCTTATATAGCTTCTCTAGGATTTTTTACGAATTATAGGCTCGATGTCCTTTATTTATGGCTAGAAACCAATTATGAGTGAGTACATCCCATGTTCATCTTTTTGGGCCTGGGTTACCTCACTCAGGATGGTGTTTTCTATTTGCATCCATTTGCATGCAAAATTCAAGATGTCATTGTTTTTTACCGCCAAGTAGTACTCTAATATGTATATATTCCACACTTTCTTCATCCATTCTTCCACTGAAGGGCATCTAGGTTGTTTCCAGGTTCTGGCTATTACAAATAATGCTGCTATAAACATAGTTGAACAAATGCTTTTGTAATATGATTGGGCATCTCTTAGGTAAATTCCCAAAAGTGGGATTGCTGGGTCCTGGGGTAGGTTGATCCCAAATTTCCTGAGAAACCTCCACACTGCTTTCCAAAGCGGTTGCACAAGTTTGCATTCCCACCAGCAATGCATGAGTGTACCCCTTACTCCACATTCTCTCCAGCAAAGGCTATCATTGGTGTTTTTGATTTTAGCCATTCTGACAGGTGTAAGATGGTATCTCAACGTTGTTTTGATTTGCATTTCCCTGATTGCTAAGGAGGTTGAGCATGCCCTTAAGTGTCTTTTGGCCATTCGAACTTCTTCTGTTGAGAATTCTCTGTTCAGTTCAGTGCCCCATTTTTTTAATTGGGTTCATTAGCATTTTAAAGTCTAGTCCCTTGAGTTCCTTATATATTTTGGAGATCAGACCTTTGTCTGTTGCGGGGTTGGTGAAGATCTTTTCCCAGTCAGTAGGCTGCCTTTTTGTCTTAGTGACAGTGTCCTTTGCTTTACGGAAGCTGCTCAGCTTCAGGAGGTCCCATTTATTCAATGATGCCCTTAATGTCTGTGCTGCTGGGGCTATACGTAGGAAGCGGTCTCCTGTGCCCAAATGTTGTAGAGTACTTCCCACTTTCTCCTCTAACAGGTTCAGTGTGTTCAGACTGATATTGAGGTCTTTAATCCACCTGGACTTGAGCTCCTTCTCTTAAGCTGAGACTGTCTCATCAAAGTTTGGAGATCAGACTGCCGGGCAGAAATGTAGACACTATCATGATATTCATTAAAATGTTCTTAAAGCAGAGTCTATCCTCTTTCCTCAAACTTATAATATATACTGCAATTTTGAATCACATTCAATCATTTTCCACTGAGACGTTAAGCAGGTTGTTCAGGATGTTTTAAAAAGAGCAGTCTGCGAATCCCGTAATGCCAAAGGATGGACGGTTCAAGGAAGAGAGAAGCAGGAAGAATCACAGAAAGCTCCAGCACTTAAAAGACATTTCCAGGCCCCCAGAGCGACAGCTCACAGAGCCATGATGAAATCTCTGAATCAGCACTTTCAACACCCACAACAGGAGCTTAAAATGCCATGCACGAGTCAGTCTTAACTACAGCGAGTCAAAGTCTTCACAGGTCTTTGTGTGTTTGAGAATTTCATCCTTGCATAAGTGTTTTAGTACAACCAATCTCCTCTCCCTTTCTTCCATCTCTTGCCATCCCTCTTCCACTTTTCCCTATCAATCTCATATGCTCTTTGTTTTAACTCAATGAGGTCACTAGTGCTCCTAGTATATAAATGGGTGTGTGGACAAGCCCTGGGATTTTTTTAAAGTTAGAAATTTAGAAAGCTACACCTACTTTGTGGTAATTACTTTCAAGTATAATATATTTTAAGCTAACTTATTATTAATTCTGTAAAATTCATCTCATATAAGAGGGGCCGAAGGGACCAGAGCAATTTCAAGCCCTGTAAAGTGATAGACCTGGCTCTGATCACCAAAATTCTAGCATGCTGGCTGTGTGATGATTCCTGGGGGACAATTTCTTGACATATCTGTAAACCATAGTTCGTATGGAAAGAGATACAGTGAAACTAATGGTGTGGGTCAATGGTCTGTATTCTGTCAATTATGTTTTAAGTAAACACTGATTGGCCAGTAGCCAGGCAGGAAGTATAGGTGGGAAAACCAGAAAGGAAGTAGAGGCAGGTCCATGAGAACAGGAGAATTCTGGGAAGAAGGAAGTCCTGGTCTGCAGTCCTGACCTGGACACAGAATAAGCAAGATGTGACTGCCTCATTGAAAAAGGTACTGAGCCATGTGGCTAAAATAGACAAGAATAACGTACATTTTCATCATGAGTATGTCTGCTAGTAGTTTAACTATGCTTCATTGGTTAGCCTTACACTAATACTGGTCTTACACTAATACTAATTAGATTCAGTGAAAAAAGAATAAACAGTTTAAACAGATTTATTTATATTTGTATTTATGTGGCAATACATACCAACTGAATACTTATAAATAGACACTAAACGTCATCAATTAATCCAGACTAATCATAAGATAAAAGTCAGGAAAATTTACCAAAAACATAAAACTATTTGAGGCTCAAAATTGTTACCTGGAAAATAAGTAAATAAGTATGTGCTGCCATCAATGATAACATCATGCATGAAGACAAGATGAAGAACTGACAGTATGTTCCTGCATAGTTAAGCTTTCAGATATGACTGTAATTTAGACTCTATGTATGTAGTGAATGGAAGGATAGACACAGTTTTATCTACCATTCTGTATTTCCTTATTAGTATTCAGATCAGCTAAGTATGAAACATATTCATAGGGTTCCTTCTTAGTCATTATGCTGTTATGTGTAAACAAATCAAATAGCTTGGGTTAAGGTATTGTTATCAATTCTGTATGTCTTTTTTTTGCAAAACAAGACTTAAAAGTTATTTTATCTATTGGTTGTAATGTATTTTATTAATACTCAGGAACTTTCTAATTAATGGGAATTTGGGAATGGTTGCACAGCTTCAGGAAAGAGACTACTTATGCAATGATATCCCCTTAATGATGGAATTAAGATTGGTTGAACTTGGACCTTCATTTAGGGATGGAAAAGCTGCCTAGACCTTATCAGCTCTCGATAACAAAATCTCATTTAGTTCTTAAGGAAATCTGCAGAGGGTTCAGTTTGGACTGGGAAAAGGGGTTCTGTAAGCATTGACAGAGTTTCAGATGCTTAGTAACATTTTTACAGCTAGCAAATTGTACAACTGAGGCAGAAAAAATGAAATACTTTTTCAGTATAAATGGTTTAGATTGTCTCTAGGATCCCAGTGGACAGGACCAAGAGTTAAATGGCTAGAAAACCTTGTCTCAACCACTTGAGTTTCATCCTACTTCATAGCCAGCACACCAATTTACTTTTCCAGGCTCCTACTAAGACTATGAAACTCCTGCAGCTCCAGGGATGCCCCCTCCTCCCTATGGCACGATTTCATACAGTGATGCTGGAATTTCATTTAAACAATCTAATCTTACTGTTTCGTAAACACCACAGTGTTTTCAGGCATTGCCAGCAACCTCAGAACATTTCCATGACTCCAAAGGAAACCTTTAGCCCATTAGCATGCCCTCACCATGGGCCCTGGAAACCACTAATTTACTTATCATTTCTGTGGGATGGCCGACTCTGGACCTTACAATTAAATGGGATGATATAAAATGCCCCTACTGGTTTCTTAAATCCTTCATATTTCATAACTGTTTCTCAGTCTCTTCAGGCTGGTTGTGCAAGTCAATAACATACTCTTTTTTCCTATATATTTTGTTTAAATTTTTTCTCAGACAATATATTTTGATCATATTCTTTCCCTTCCTCCAAATTCTTCCAGAACCTCCCCACGTTCTTACCTTTCCAACATTTCTATTTCTCTCTCTCTCCCTTTATCCTTCCCATTCTGTCTTCACCACCAAGCAACTGCCTCTTGTTCAAATTCAAATTCAGACAGAGTTCTTTGTGTATTTGTTTCTATACAAAGAACTATTGTTCATGTGCATGTTTGCTGGTCTTTAGTTACTTTGTTTTGTTTTTGTCTTTAGGACCCCTCCACTATCCACCCACCCCTTTCTCCCGCACTCCAGATTTCTGCTATGTTACAGTGGCTGACTTCTCATGCAGGGTAACCCATTCTCCTTGGCTCCCTGGGGATGGGGATAGCTCCCCTGGTAGCTGCACTTCCTTTACCTCTGGCCTCAGACAGGTGGCCCACACTCTCATTATTTAGTTCTTACAATGTGGATATTGATAGTCTTTTAGTTTTTTGATTATGTTATAATTCTTCTTCTATAGGTTAGATAAGTATTTTTTGGATTGCTGAACTTTAATAAATACAGGCATATTCACTGTATATACTTTTTATTTAATAAATTTTGATAGTTTATGACCATTAAGCAACAGGATGTCTGAGATTTTCAGTTACTAAAAAGCCTTTTTAATGAAAGAGATCTGAGGTGGTTTTTTCCTTTTTTCTTTTTGATTTTTCAAGATAGATTATCTGTAGTTTTGGAGCCTGTCCTGGAATTAACTCTTGTAGAGCAAGTTGGTCTCAAACTCACAGAGATCCACCTGCCTCTGCTCCCGAAGTGCTGAGATTAAAGGCATGTGCAACCACCACTCAGCTTTGATATCAGATGTTTTTCTAACAACTGAGATTCACATAACGAACTATATGAAGTTGCTTTCACCATATCAGAATAGTTCTCGTTTGACCTAACTGCCCAGCCACACATAGCTTTAAGAGGTCATGGGAAATACAGTTTTTACTTTACGTAGTCATGACCATAATGAAAAGTATGAATGTATGTCTCGTTTTCATTTTTCTTCTTGAGAGGACACTCAGTGTTAAAAGAAGGATTTTCCTGCCATAGCGTGCCCCTTTGATCCAGACATCTTGTATAAACTGCCTCTTCCAGTAGAGTTATTTCTCCTGCCTCAAAATCTGGGACCTTGGAAACTAAGTAGTTACCCCATAGGCAAGGATCCTGTGAACCCTAGACAAATTCTCACTTCAATCAAGTTCTGCTGTAGCTTACATGATCCAGTGACCAAAAGTAGCCCCTGAATGAGACACTGGAGCCAAAGTGAAATTGCTGTGAGGGAACTTTGAAGTTTTCTCTTAATTTACCCAAAGTATGCTAGATAATTTTTCTAAGCTTTCCATTATTGTTTTCATATTCATGAAGATACAGAAATATGTATCTTAATTTTTAATTGCAATATGATGAGAATTTTATCAGTTGTATTTCAAATTATTCAGCTTTCTTTTTCCCTGCTGCTCTTCTGTTTTTAGTCTGAAGTGTTTTAGGTGGTTTAAGCTTAAAAGTTTCTCTCTCTTCATTGTATTTGTTGGTTCTGTCTTTTATTTTTCAGCTAGAGTTTGGGACAGTGATGTAAGGTATGAATTTCTTTTCTTCCTAAGCACTTAATGCTTTAACTTTATATGCAAGCACTTATTTAGTTTCACCTCAGTAACTCAGAAAATACAGTATGTCTATATTTTCATTCAGTTCAGTTTTTCTCTCGAATTTTCGTTTTTCTTTTTCTTAATTTTGGGACATGTATAATTATACTGGTCAATTTTTAAGCATTTAAGATGTTGCCAAATATTTTTGTTTTTCATTTCTAGGTCAATCATGTTGTGATCCATTGATCCATTTAGTATGACTCTTACTTTTGTAAGTTGATGTATTGTTGAATCTTTCAGTATATGGTCCATTGCGGTGCACTCGAGAACATTGTGTTTTTGTTATTTTTGATAATGTTCTCCACAAAATGCAATTAGGTCAGGATGATAGCAAGTGTTCATGAGGTCTTCTCTTCAGTCCTTGACATTTCGGTCATTTGTTCTGCTTATTGGTTATTGACAAACAGTATTGATGTCTCCACATTCTGTATTATTTGGTAGGCTTGTCTGTTTCTTCCTTAGGACTAACAGATTTTGATTTATATCTTTTGAGATAATGATATTAATTATATATAAAATTTAGTTCAACAACGAGGATCCTAAGAGAGACATACATTGATCCAATCTTCTTGGGAAGTAGAAAAACACAAGATCTCCTGGGTAAATTGGGAGCATGGGGACCAAGGGAGAGGGGTGAAGGGGAGGGGAGAGATAAAGAGGGAAGCAGAGAAAAATGTAGAGCTCAATAAAATCACTACAAAAAAGAAAACAATTTTGTTTCCATAAAATATTATGAAGAAATGGCCATAATATGTAACACTTTATTCTGAATTTTATTTATTGATCTGAAATCTACTTTAAAACTATTTTTATTACTCTGCTCTCTCCTTGTATAATGACTGTAACTTTTTGTATTCAATTGCTTTTATCATATACAAGTAACTATATTTAAAGTGCTACAGTGTGTAGGTACCTCCATGTTAATGTAATGAATCCATATTCTCAATGTGATTATTTGTAGGGTGGTTTTTGAGAGGAATTTTGGTCATGATGGTGGAGTATTCGTAAATAATTCTCGTAAAGTAACATCGACTATATAGTTAACCTTCTTTTGGGAATATGAGGCAATGTCAGATGAGGACATTCACTAGAATCTTCCTATGCTGACATCTGATCCCAGGCTTCAAAAACCCATAACTGAAAAATAGAATTTCCACCTAGACTGTGGAATGTTGTCACAGCCTTCAAATTATAATAAGAGTAATACCTTACTTATACATTTCATACCACTATTTGCTTTAGTGTGTATCTAATGTGACCATTTGGGGTAGGGAAGGACCTTTTGGCACAGAGTTTCATGTAGACCAGGCAGGCCTTCAATTCACCGGGTACACAAAGATGCTCCACTTTCATCTACCTCCCAATTACATGATTACAGACATTTACCACTACTGGTTTCCAAAGAGTCAGTTTTCAACTGGTGTGTTTTGAACAATGCCACTGAATGTTGGTGATCTATTTGCATTAAATTTTATTAGGCAATTTTGAACCTGTTTAACATAGATTACTTTGGTTAACTTAGCATTTTAAAATGAAAGTTTAGAATATTCCTTTTTTTTTTCTTCCAGCATTATAAGGAGCTCACTCTTCTAGCTTACTGGATTTCTGAATAGAAAATAGAAGTCTTTTGTAATTTCTATTCTTATTCTACTTATTTAATTTGACATTATTCTTTAATTACCTTGAAAACATTGTCTCCATCTTTTGTTAGCAGTTTTGCAGTAAGATATTATTAGATCGTATTTTTTATGTTTATTATGCTGTCTCTAAGCCTCCTGAATGTACAATTCACTATCTATTGATTATCATGCATCTTATTCTAAAATTACTTTTTATTGTATCAATTTTAGCTCATCTGTTTAGCTCATCTGTTGTTCTGTTTTCCGTTATTTTTTAGGAATATATACACAATTGCCTATTCATCATAGAGAATAACAGACTAAAAAAAATCATTTGACTCTAGTCCAACCTGGTAAACCAATGAGTTTATTGGGATTGTACTGACACACAACATATTCAGACTGGTGTACTGTTATGTGAATGAGTTGCTTTAGAGTACATAGGTAAATACAACCTTCTAGAGATGAGAGAGTATTGGAAATAAAGATAAAATCAATATAAACGTGCATGCCCTTTCTATCTCCCTTTGTCTGAAGTACTGCTTGCTACCCATCTTATCAACTCGTGTTTCCTGTGAAGCTGAATTTCTGTAAAATTAGTTTTTGGAAGTGCTTATTGAATCATGAACTTTCTCCTTAGACAAAATGATTTGTACTTTTGATACACAGCAGTCTTTCTGGGAGAATTTAAAATGCCCTG
This sequence comes from Arvicola amphibius, assembly GCF_903992535.2. Taxonomy (NCBI): domain Eukaryota; kingdom Metazoa; phylum Chordata; class Mammalia; order Rodentia; family Cricetidae; genus Arvicola; species Arvicola amphibius. The sequence goes on from NC_052058.2 coordinate 156,091,143, forward strand.
TAAGAAACTCTATGGTGGCAAGCATGTTTTACTTACCTTGGTATTCAATGTGTCTGGCAAAGTCTACTGTAACGAACTAATATGAATTGTTGAGGAATGGATATATTGATAAGAAGAGAAAAATGATTGAGAGAATGAATGAATAGGTGTACTAGAAATGATTGAACCAATAAATGAAGAGGCAGTTAATTAAACAGATTGGTAAGACTTGAAGTATATGGGTATAGAAGGATATGAATGAATGGATTGGATATATGACTAGACTATTAATAAATTGTTTACAGTATACAATCAAAGTTAGCTGAATATTTGAATCAGTGAGTAAAGGAATGGATGGCAGAGTTTTTAGTAGAATGGGAAGATGAATAAATTAATCTATGAATGTACAACTAAGTAAAGTGGTACTTATGTATATAAGTGTATAGTTGGAGGGAATGTAAAAAGATGGATATATCATTAAATTGATGGGTATCCATATAAGTAAGACTATAAGAGAAAGCATGTTGAATTGTACTATATCCACAAGTCTTTGGACACTTCTGTCCTAATGTATCAATTTGACTTCATTCACTTATTTTACAGAATGAAAATTTTATTTTGGATTGTGGTACAAAGGGGAGTTAGTAATGGCAAGGAGAACATGGCAGAAGTCAGTTGGAGCAAGAAAATCCCTGACCAAATTTCATCCCACAGAAACAGAGAAAACAAGCTAGAAATGGAATGAAATCATAAACTCACAAAGCCCACCCATAAGCAAGATCCATCCTTCAGCAAAGCTGCACATCCTATACAAACAGCAGCACTAGCACGAGACCAAACATTCACATGTATGTGAACATTTTTCATGCAAACTCACATAAGGAGTTATAGCACAAAAACCATGCAAATGAAAATAAAAGAAAAACAATAAGAATAATAACAAACAATGACAAGGACAGCAAGATGTTTTTATCATCCTTTCTTAAGGCTTTTCCAGACTGTAGAGACTGGTGAAAAGAAGCTCTTGTGGCTGGCGTACTGGTGTTGCATGCATGTTAGACAAATGCTCTACCATTCAGGCATATCTCTACTTACCCTTATTGGTTTGCATTAACAGTTTTATTTAAAAAATTATAAACTCCCATGAAAGTACTAAAACAATGTGAAAAGATTCCAGCTACCAAGTGTACTGCTTCTCTCAATGGTGATATTTTGCAAAATTGTAATTTATCAGTAGAATATTGATTCTTTTTATGTAATCCATAAGTCATTGTGCTTTTCTGTGGTTTTATTTGTATGAATGTATTAAAGTTTTCACTGCATAGGTTCCATACAGGGCAAATATTAAACATTTCAAAATTTTAAATATTCTTCATGAAATGTTAATCTTTTTAAAAGAGTTAAAGAAGTTTTAATATTAAAAAAGATTTCTTCTTTTCTTATGTATTTGGATGTTTTTATTGCATACATGTGTGTACACCACCCTTTGTCTATAGAGTGTCCCCTATTGCCCTGAAAAGCATCAGGTCCTCTGAAACAGGAATTAAGCCATGTGAATACTGAAAATCAATCCTGAGTTCTCTGAAAAAGCAATGATTGCTTTCTTTCCATGCTGTTATAATGAAAATAGATTTTTTTTCACACACAGTATATTCTGGAGATGCTGTTCTCTTCCTCTATTACTCCCAGTTATCCCTTCCTCCTCTGACATCTAGATACACTTCCTTTCTTTCTGTCTTTCATTGGAAAACAAGCAGTCTTCTTAGAGATAGTAATCAAATATATTAAAGCACATGAGAACAAGATAAAGCAAAACATAACATATGAGTAGGACAAAACAAACATAAGAAAGAAGAGTCTAAGAGAAATCACCAGAAACAGATATAGACACAAAGACCCACTGATTCACACACTTACAAATCTCACAAATACACTAAACTAGAAGCCATTACACACACATATGCACACACACACACACACACACACACACACACACACGATCTATAGGGTAAAAATAGAGAAGAAAATTATAAAAATTAAATATAATAAGTTAAAATTAAAAAAATAAAAAGGAAAGGAAAAGCCTTACATGACATTACGAGACTAGAAACCTCCAAAGACACCATTGAGTTTGCTTTCTGTTGACCATCTATGGCTGGGCATTCAGCCAACCATTGACAATAGTTTGTTTCCTTAGTGAACCTCCCTTGGAGGAAACTAAACTTTTATTTGCATGTGGTTACCAGTTGGAGATTTTACTTTTGACTTAGAGATGGGAATGGCATGTGTCCACTTCTTTTTTCAGCTCTAGGATCCCATCTAGTGCACCCATGGGGACCCTGGGCATGCTGCCTCAGTTTTTGTAAGTTCGTATGTGTGTTGATCGCGTAGATTTGGAGTTGTTCTTGGTTTCATTTGGTGTGTGTGAGTGTTTGTTCTCAATCTCCTCCGGCTCTTACAATCATCCTCCCTCCTCTTCTGCAGGGTTCCCTGAGTTGTGGGGGCATGAGTTTGATGGAGACATCACATTTATGTTGTTCTAAGGGTGTATGTTGATTCATGAGTATTTCACGGTCTCTCACTCTCTGCACCATGTCTGACTTTTGATCTCTGTATTTGTTATTATTTAATACAGGAGGAAGCTTCTCTGATTATGACCAATCAAGACACTGATCTATAATTACAGCAGAATGTCACTAGGAGTTATAGTACTGTTAATTTTCTTTCTTTATTTGTTTGTCTGTTTTAGGACTGTAGTATTTGACTTTACTCTCGATCCCTTGGTCTCTTTAAATTTAAGAGATTTAAAAACCTAAGTTATTGTAAAACCTTTACCAAAGACTTATGAATTTTTTTGCTACTAAGCTCTTTGTATATCAAATTCCCTATTTCTCAATTCACATTATAATAAAGGTTTGAAATTTTTCCTAGGAGTTGAATAAGGTTTTATATAACATGACTGGCACTGAAATAGTATGCTATCTGCAGTTGCTGCTATTAATCATCATTATCCTCACCAAATACAGCCAACCCTTTATTCCCACTCAACATTTCAATGATCCCCAGATGCTCATAGAAATACATATGTGACCCTGTCTCTGTATTTTAAGATTACTGGTTAGGATAAGTAGACAGGGCATATGAATAAGAGGACTATCACTAAAAACTAAAGTGGACACAGTTTTATGAAGAACTGAGAAACAGTAAATAATAATGGACAGTCAAGTAAGCCTGGAGATGCTACAGCTCATTCGGGGAAGCAAAGATACTCAACTTGCAGAGAGGTGTTGACAGCACCTTGGACATACTCCCAACTAAATCACAAAGTATCTCAAAGGAGAAATGAATACATGGTCAGAGTTACACTTTGCACTTGTCTGTGAGAAAAGTGAGATCTCAAAAGAGTTGGATGAATGGCCCAAGGGCAAACAGTGACTTTCATCTGGCACTGGTGCAAATGAAAGCCTTAGTTCTTGGCTGCCGAGTCTCTGGATTTGCTGGTGGTTTTAAGCATGCCAAGAAAAAAAAAAATCTTGGATTTCTCTGAAGGCAACTTGGAAAACTTGGCTGGAATTTTTTTATTTTTTTATTTTTTGGAAAAAAAAATAGAGCAAACATTTGAGGACCTCATACCTTTGTTTACTCGCTGTCAACTTGCTAAAATGGGCACTTGGAAGCTGTTAGGATAAAATTAGTCTCACAAGATAGCTAAAACCGCAAGTAAATCCCGACATCACTGCATCCTTTGGTGTCTGTCTCTTCCATTCTGGCCGAGCACAAAACCATTCATTGCCCCAGATTACAGGCACCACAGACCCAGGGGAGAATTAGACTTCCCAGAACTGGTCTCCAACCCTGTCTCCAGGTGAGGAGAGCCATCTGTGATTTTGAGGCCGCACCCTGTAGCAGGAAAGGCTGTCTTCTGACAAGGCCCGATCTTCGCCAGGAATATTGTGATGATGGCTTTCTCAGCACACCACAGAATCAGCAGTTAGACAATGACCCAGGAGGCCCTAGGGAGACTGTGATGAGGGCCTCTTCATAGACCATAAAACCAGCAATTAGATCCATGAAGCCACCTGTTGGCCTTCTTCTCCACTGCAGTTCTCTATAAGACTAAAGCTCCAGTCTGAATCTAAAAGATAGACTTTGGCCCCTGGACTCATTTGCCTGCTCCTCTTCTGGATGTAGGTACATTGACAAAATTTCCTTTGTGGCCTTTCTTTTGGTACTTGTTTCTTTATAAGTCCTTTGGACTTGTGATCTAGTCTAGCTTGTTGGGGCTTCCGGAGGTCGGGTTTTTACCCTAGCACTTCTGTTTGCAATGCTACAGACAACATTCTAGCAATTAGTTCTCTTTTTATGCACTATGTCAACCTGGTTTTATCTGATTCATTTGTGTGGGCTGTTCTGAAGAAATTTTTCAAATGGATACCCAGTGGCTTCCTAGTAGCTCTAAATCAAAAAACGTGTGATTTAACTTAGCAACTACACTGGTGTCAAAAGTCTGACACAATCAGGTTTAATTCTTAGCTACAAATATCTGTGATGTATTCTTTAGCTCATGTTTTTTTTTTCCTCTTTATCTCTTGGATGGCTACCATCTGGCATACTTTTTCTAAGGTAATGTAGTTCTCACATCCACTGCTGGGTAACAGTCTGCACTCACTGCAATCCCAGAAAATCATTCGACATGTTTGTGTTTGCTGTCATCATCTGGACTCAGTTCTGTCTCATCTCTGCTGACATATATGAACGGAAGGCTTTCAGGCCACCCACACAGACAGTCCATCAACCAAATATGTACCCGTGACTTGGAATGAACCATTCAAGGCCAACGGCTCAGCACTCTGTCAAATAAGAGGCGGAACTGAGTGTGCCCACGTGAGGAAATATGGAGTGCATACCCTCCTGATTTGGAACCCTGTCAGGACATGTAGGTGCTCCCATACTTGGGCTGCCTCATGTCAAAGCTGAAGATGGGAATCATGTCTGACACATGCAGCACTGGTCAGCAATGTATTGAAATGACCTGGTGAGAATCCTTTCTGGGAAATAATCATCTCGGCATGAAAGTGGTTTGGAGAGTTAATCATCGAAATGCCACAAAGATTGTTTTAATAACCTGTAATTTTCTTAATGTGTCCATGACTTATGGTTTTATGAGCATTGGGCATGTTATGTAAAGTACTTAAAGCAGGGCATGGCACATTCTAATTATAATAGGTGTCAGTTATTGTATGCTATCTGCGCTTTATTTACAGCCCATCTGTCTTTCTCCAATATGTTCATTTCAAGTATGATTGACCTACATAGGCTGAACCCCCCCATCCCTTGCTGAATACTTTCTCCTCTTCCGCTGCCCATTTCACTATGGGCCAATGGTCTCCTTGCTCACCTCTCACTCGGCGTGCAAGCCTTCCTGAGATCCTTCACAAGCTCAGTTTCCTCTACAAAGAGCAGGCTTAACACAAGAGTCTCTCTGGCTTACTGCCTCCTCTTATCCAGATGCCCACTCAAATGTCATCTTGTAACTGAAGCCTTTGTTAAATGCCATATTTTAAATTGAGTTGAAAATATTATGGAAAACAAGAAAAGGAGCCTTTCCAAATTCTAGCCATATAACGCTTTTCTTCCTGTTGGGAAGACTTGGTTTGCTTGCTAATTTGTTCCATCTGATCCCCATTAAGTGTAGCAAACATTAGTGTGATTAGCAGAAAGCTGTGGCCTTTAGTCACTTTTTCCTCTTCTGGGCTGGGGGTAACTCTATCACAGAACGTGTGTCTTTGCCTTAATCATCCAAGGTCAATGTCTCCCAACTAAGAGGTAAATGAATGAAGCCATGTGAGGATATATGGAATGTACACTATTACAACATGTTTTCAAAATACAGCCTATCAAACAGCTTTAAAAGATTTGCAGCTGTTGAACAGTACACGCTGATCAGTTTAGAGTTCTAGACATGTTCTTATTTGGGGAGTTTTTACTATATTTAGTAGACCACAAACTTTTGCCAATTATGTACAACATGCACAAATATTCTTTGCCTATTTATCTTTTTATTGAGTGTCTGAACATTAAAAATTCCATCATTTGAACAATTAGTGTTAATGAGATTTGCCACATTTTATTTTATTATTTCCCAGACATCTGTCTAGGGGAGTCCCTGGGGTTTTTCTGAATTCATTTACTTCAATAGTTATCATCACTTTCAGCTAATACAGTCATCATTCAATTTGTGTTTTTGTTTGCTGAAAATTCAATTTTTTAAAAAAATTGTCTTTTTCTTGAAAAGCAACAATTTTTAAAATGTGTTGTTTAGACCATGGGTAGGGAACTCAACACTGTCCAAAAATGTGCATGAGATCAGCATCACAGACTGCATGCCACTGACGCTTCCTCTTTATTCTCCCGCCCCTTTGATGAGCGAATGGCAACTTTCCCAACAACCCTGACATGTGGAACCATGAGGACTGACACAGAAGCAGAAACAAGAATGGAACCACCAACTATGAAGGCTGATTCTCCTCAAAATATTTTGTCTTAGCATTTTTTTTTTTTTTTTTTTTTTTTTTTTTTTTTTTTTTTTTTTTTTTTTGCTTTTTCGAGACAGGGTTTCTCTGCAGCTTTTTTAGAGCCTGTCCTGGAACTAGCTCTTGTAGACCAGGCTGGCCTTGAACTCACAGAGATCCGCCTGCCTCTGCCTCCTGAGTGCTGGGATTAAAGGCATGCGCCACCACCGCCCGGCTCTTGTCTTAGCATTTTTATATAACTTTACTAGCAAGAGGCACAGTATATGTTCCAATCAGGAAACCCATATACTTTGCATCAGTACAGAACCATAGTTTTTGCTTTGGTCACATTCCAAACACTGCCTCTAGGAAGTCAGGGACTAAAACTGCTGCCTGAGATTTATTTTTTTAAGATTTAGTCTGTCTGTCTGTCTGTCTGTCTGTCTGATGTTCATAAAGACACGGGCTCCATACATGTCACTGATCATACCTGAAGGTCAAAAAGCAACTTGCTGGAGTGCATGCTATCCTCCCCCATCCTTATTTGTGGTGTGGTACTCAGGTTTCTAGGCTAGGCTGCAGACTAGAGGAGCTATCCTCTAGTGGAGCTATCCTGCTGGACTGTTTCCTGACATTTCCACTTCTTTCTTAAAAGTTCTGTACAAAGATTTTATTATGACTATGTCCCTTTGAAATACATCCCACATTCGAGACTGCCTGGCTGCTTGCTATGAAAGAACAGAGATGAAAAAAATGGAGCCAGCCACCATTTGCATATCCAGGTAAGCAGCCAAGCTGCTTACATGCCCTGCTCAATGCTTTCTCCCCAAGAAGTAGCAGAAAGTTAGCAAAGACTGTGGCTTGTAGTTAGCCTTCTGTGTTGAAACGCACTATGGATTTAGTAATTCATGCTTACCCTATGAACTGTTTCTCTGCTCACTCAGAAGAAACAGGTGTAAGGGCAAACAACAAACATCTTGATGGAGCGCCTCTAGCGCTATTGGTAGACAAAAGCATTCCTTTTTTCCAAGGCTAAGAGCTCAAGGATCTGTCCACGTGCCAGCCAAGTGTTCATTAAGAATCTTAAAGTCTTTGGGTTTTGTACAGTAGGTTTCTTCCTAGAGTAGTGACCACTTTCCTCAGTGTTGACTCCTACATGACAGATATACCCTGTTGCCCTTAGGTACTCTTTAGTTTTTCTCCTCATCCATTAATTCTGTAGTATTATACCTTCAATGTCTCTGGAATTCATCCACAGAAATTAGATAAATATTACCATTGAAGAAAAGTAGTTTCTTTTTAGAATAATAAAAGTAAACAGTACCTGGATGCTTCAAGCTTTGCAACTTTTGGAGTATGTGACTGTTCTCCTATGTTTCTTAAAAATCTCCTCTAACTCTCTCTTCCATGTCTGTCTGAGTCTGTGTCAGGTCTTGTCAGCATCCTGTTGCACTCGGTTTAAGACACACATGCAACTACCCACCACATCTGAGTGATCATTGACTGATGTCTCCATCTTTATCAACTGCTTCTGCCTGAGCCCAGTACCCGAATACTGCATTTCATCTGACATCTCCCTGGAATTAAAGGATGTGTATGTCCTTGCTGATGTGCTATTTTCATTTGATTAACAACCTCAACAAGAACATCAAATTTATAGCCTGAGCATCTTGGCTGAGCTTTCCAGTTAAATGACCCATTGCACTGATGGGAATTTTTCTTGATGACCCCACCCCCATGCTTCTCCTTTGCCTTCTGGAGACCTTCTTGCTGATGGCTGTTAGGAAGAGACTGAATGCTTCCTACTACAAAAAGAAAAACTGCTACTGGGTTGGCCAATAGTATTCATCCCTACCCTCTCCATGGGCTTGGATGAACAATGCTTTTCTGTTAAGAACGTGCAGAGGTGCATGAAAATGGGGCTTCATCATTCTATTCTGGAAAATACGCTTAGAGTTTTCAGAAAACATGGGAACCCTTTAAATGCTGAAGTTTTATGTGTAGAGTATGCCTGTACTGACTATCTGCCAGTTAGAGAACACTGTCACTCCCTCTGAAGGAGGCTACTGTGATGTGGTAGATACTGAGAAGCACCAGGCTTACTATCTACATCCCTAGGGGAATAACTGTAGCCCCTACTTCTCAAAAACAGTTAACGGTGTAAAGAGGTTCTCTTCTTACGGAAAAGCTTGTTCATAGTTAAGTGATTGAATTTGCATTAATTAAGTTATTAATAAGTGCAGGACGAATAATGAAAACACAGAGGCAGATATTGGGGTTTAAGCTGAAGATTAAAAAAAGCAAATCAACTAGGTCGCTAGAAAAATCTTACTTCTACCAAGGTTGAACAACTGCACACTGAGACCTGAGCCTTTGTCTCCTCCCGTCTTATATTTCCTCTTAGTGCTGGGTTTAAGGGCATGTAACTACCTAGTTCTGGGATTAAAGGTGTGAACCACCACTACCTGGATCTGTTTGTGCATTTATCTTCTGTATCACAAGGTGACCTCGAACTCAGAAAGATCTAACTGTCTCTGTCTCCCAAATCCTGGGATTAAAGTTGTGTGACACTACTGTCTGAACTCTATTGGCTTGTTTTTATCCTCTGATCTTCAGGCAACCTTTATTGATTAAAACATAAATATGGTATTACTATATATCCCCTTTTGTCTAAAATATAAAAGAATACCGTAACTAATATAAGAAAAACTATATACAATAAGTATAATATCTATATATGTAATATATACAGGCAATAAATACATCAACAATGTCTAGTCCATTTGTATTTGAAAAATTCAGAGAAAATACTCAATCTATGCTGGAAAATCCATTCTATGTTAATGTCTTTCCTCTGCATTAAAATTTCTGTATAGGAATATTTGGAAAGTAATATGACCAGAATGCAGCTGAGATCAGGATCTACACGATCCTTATGTGCTTTCTGTAGTTTCTCTTCAGTCAAAGCCAGTTTTCTTTCAGCTTCAGCTGATAATTATTCCCTGGAACTTTTAAAATCCTAGTCACCATCCAAGGGTTTCTTTAAGTTAATCGGGTCATCAGAACCTAGCCCAGATGTGTGCCATAGATGGGAAATGTCTCCAAGTAGTCTTCGGAAGTCACGAAAAGTCTGCAATCAATCTCTCCTGATTTGCAGCTTTTGTGGTCAAATTTTTTGTAAACCTATTTTATAGCCTAAATAATTAATAGAATCTCTTCTATGTAGTTATCAAGAGTAATTTGTTAACCCCAACAAGGCAAAATTTTCTTTACTTCTTTAAAAATTCTCTCTAAAGTATCTATATTTGAATTAGATAACAAAATGTCATCCATTGTGTTATCTAATGTTATGTAATGTTAAGTGATAGAGTCAGGAAATTGTTTACATGTCATTTTCAATGGCTGATTTACAAAATATTGGCACATGATGGGGCTATTTAACATGCCTTTTGGGAGAATCTTCTATTGATAATTTTTAGTAGGCTGAGAATTATTATAAGTAGGCACTGTAAAGACATTTTTTCTGTCTTTTTCTTGTAAAGGTATAGGGAAGAAACAATCTTTTAAATCAATAGCTATAAGAGGCCATCCTTAGGGCAATAGGAAAGGCAAAGGAATGTAGGGATGTTGGTGCTTTTGAAATATCAGCAGCTGTTGTGTCCTGTTTTCATACAACTTGAATGGTTTGTGACTGTTCTTTATAATATCTTGTAATATTTTCCCAGAAATATATGTTAATCTATGGTTTGTTTCTAAGATTGGGGGAATGTTAATCTGAGTAATCCATTGGTGTAAGAAATTACTTTCCCACAAATTCATTACTATGTTAGCTACATTTTATTTTGTATTTTTCTCTGTCTTTCTGGTCCTATATATTCAACCCATCTCATGCTCTGTTTTACCTGAGATAAAGTTCCAGTCCCTAAAATCTGAATATTTACATCCTGAGGAGGCCAATTTAGATACAAAGTTTCTAATGAAGTTGTTCTATCTGCACCTGTGTCTACTAGTCCTTAAATGACAGATTTAAGATAATTTTTTTTACTATTTTCTACCTTTTAATTTTAGTATAATATAAACTTTCTTTTTACCCACCCAAACGAAACTAAATTTCTTTGAAGAATTCTTTAATTCTAGAATACAAAGGTCTTTTTAGAAGAGAATATCTGTAGCTTGCATGCTGTGGGACAATGGTTTTGTATTGTTTTAATAAGATGCTGATTGGCCAGTAGCTAGGCAGAAAGTATAGGCAGGGTGACCAGGCAGGAAATAGAGGTGGAGTGACACGAACAGGAGAATTCTGGGGAGAGGAAAGAGTTAGTCTGCAGTTGTCATCCAGACACAGAGGAAGCAAGATGAGACTAACTCATTGATAAAATGTACCAAGCCACATGACTGACACAGACAAGAATTATGTTAATGTAAAATGTAAGAGTTAATAAGAAGCCTGAGCTAATAGACCAAGCAGTTTATAATTAATGTAGACCTCTGTGTTTTTCTTTGGGACTGAAAGGCTGTGGGAATTGGC